>NC_133418.1:113918500-114232125 GCF_049350105.2 Macaca mulatta
ATGGCCACTGGGCATTTTGGAAGCAGGCAGCTACCTGATCTGTCTACTGCAGGTGCTCTCGCCTCTTCTCACAGCTGATCTTGGAACAGGCTTTTTAGGGTGGAGTAGGAGGGAAGGCAGGGAGGACAGGACAGGGGTGAACCTGTGGGCAAAAATAGGAAGAGAAAGTCCACTAGAAGGATCTAGGAAGGATGAGAAAGGCTCCAGTGACCAGGAAATAATTCGTCCCTGACTAATGGTTCCACAACCCCAGCCCAGAGCAACCAGTGGCAAGGTCACGGTTCTCACTGATCAAGTCGAAAACTGGCAAAATTCTCCCTGCTCTAGTGTCCAGGTTATCTTCAAGCCTGTTGCCCATTCCCACTGGAGGACAGCCTGGGTGGAAGCACCAATCATAGGAGGCCAAGCCCCGAGTCTGGTACCTTCAGGAGGCAGGACATCCTGGGGCTCAGGGTATCCACTGAAAGCCCCCAAGGCCATGTAGCAGGAAGGAGAACACAAATACAGTGTACGGAGATAGGGACGAGTTGAGCACTAACTGAAGAAGACGGAGTGTGGCTAAAGGCAGAAACAGCAATCATGCCAGTGACTGGACGGTCACAGGAAGGACAGCATGGGAGCAGAAATCAAGGCAGGCAAGGGATCACGACAAAGGCTGTGAATACCAAACAAAAGGATGCAGGCATCCCTTCTGAGGTGGGCCCAGGGCAGGTAGCTAAAGAAACTATCACCCCGAGAGGGCTCTTGTCCCCAGCAACACTTACCTGAGGAACGACAGTGCCCAGAGCACAGGATGTGGACCACTAGTGGGGATGCAGTCAGGAAAGGATGGTGAGTGCAGAGTCCCTTTGTTACAGACCACAGGCTCTTTGGCTCCCCATTTAATGGAAATTAACACAGGGCCAAGCAGATTTCCCAAACAAGCCTTTTATTTCAGGGCTTGTTCTGGATCATAAGGGAGACGGCAGAGGCGAGGTGCAAGGATCCTCCAGCTGGCCCCCCAAAAAGCTGGTAGGGATTTTTTTTTTTTATTAGGAAAAGAGCGAGAATTGGCATCAGGGGTAAGATATGCAGGCTGGGTTGGGCAAAACACTTGAGGGGTAGGGTGTGTGGGTCAGTATTATTTGGTTGCCATGGTTATCTTGAGTAATGGGCCACCTCATGGTTAGGCCGCCTGGTGGTCTAGCCGGTGGTAACAGGGCTGCAAATTACTTGTTCAGCATTCATTCCCAAGGGGGAATACTCTGCAACCTTGATTCAATGTTTAGATTTCCTGAGGCCAGTTTCTGGAATTCTTTAAGTAAAAGGCAAGGTTAAGCATTATGAGAGCACAGAAAAATGGCTATTTTTTGTGTGTGACGAAAGCCTTGGGGTTAGCAAGTATAGCGTCAGTGAGATAGTGGTGTGAGTTTTGTGAAGAGAAGGAAAAAAAACAAAAACAGAAAAAAAAAATATGTAGGAGGAGCCATGTCCCACTCCTATTCTATGTCACCTTTCCCTCTGAGGGTGAATGGAGCTGAGCCCACCGGAGAGTAAGAGCAATGCCCCATTAACTGTAGCATCTTTATTGCTGCCCTGTCAACCTCCCTGGCCCATAGCCCATTAGGACCTTAACAAAAAAACACTTTAAAGCTGAAAGTACACAGATCTCAACTCCTGCTATGGTCTAAATATTTATGTGAGAGGTGTAGAGAAAGTTTCAATCTTCTGGAGAATGTCTAAGTGGTTGTGAATAGAATGTTGGTAGAACTATGGATGGAGAAGGCCATTCTGATGAGGTCTCAGACAGAAGCGAGGGACAAGTTATCAGAAACTGTAGGAAAGGCCGTCTTTCTTATAAAGTGGCAAAGAAGTTGGCTAAGTTGTGTTTGTGTCCTAGTGTTTTGTAGAAGGTGGAACTTGTGAGTGACAAAATTGGATATTTAGCTGACGTTATTTCTAAGCAAAGTGTTGAAGATGTGGCCTGGTTCTTCTTGACTATTTACAGTAAAATTCTGGAAAAGAGAAATTATTTAAAGACAATGTTGTCAATAAAAAGACAACGAGAACTTAAAATTTGGAAAATTCTCAGCCTACCCATATTGGGAAAAAATGAGAAAGTCTTTTCAGAGACAGAAGGGTGTGGCCAAATTTGATAAGGAGATTAGTATGGATGGACCATCTCAACAAAAGCTATGAGGTATTCATCAACACAATGGGGAGATTAGGCAGCCATCTACACAGAAGCCAGGACCTATTGTCCAAGGCAATGACTCCCTCACAGAATGTAAGGGCCACTGGGGCAGAACAACTTCAAAGGAGAGGCTGCAGTGCAGCATGAGCTGTGCCCTGAGAAGCTGTGGGGCCATATCTGCCTCCACCTAGATTTCAAAGGATATCCCATAGAGCTGGGAGTCCTGGGCAGAGAACTACCTTGGGGATGGGCCCCTACAGACAGCCCCTACTAGGGCAATGCCCAGCAGAACCATGGAAATGGAGCCACTCCATGACCCCAGGCTGGTAGAGCCACTGGCATGCAATTTTGTAAGAGTCACCGGTGTGCGACTCCAACTCTTGCAACCTGCAGCATGGGCTGCGCCTGGCAAAGCCATGGGGGCAGGCAAAGCTGTGGAGGTGAGGCCCTCACCCCAGTGGACCTGGAGGACAGAGCATCAAGTCAAAGTTAGATGCAGTTCCTGGCTCCCCCAGACTTTACTTGCACATTCTTCCTGACTCCTTCATAAATGCCTGTCTGAATCCTCTCAACCCACAACCCTGCACACCATCTCCTCAGGCCTTTGCCTGATCCAGGGATATACAGTGCACTTCTCAGTTCCCCACCCCTTTGCTCACCTCCTTTGCCATGTCTCTGGGTGGCAATTATTGATTTATAGGCAAATCTGCCTCCCCCTCTAGACAGTGAGCTCTTTGAAAGTATATACTCTCTATTTTGTTTGTGTCCTCAGCACCCAATGTAGGACCTAGTGAAGGTTTGAGGTAAAAAGACACAGATGGATGGATGGGTGGATGGAAGAAGGGACGAATTGGTGGATGGAAGTAAGGAAGGATGGATGGATGGAGGAAAGGATAAATGGATGGTTAGATGGATGACTGGGAAGATGAATGGATGGGAGGATGAATGGATGGGAGGATGGATGAATGGATGGGAGGATGGATGGATGGATGGGTGGATGGATGGATGGATGGATGGATGGATGGATAAACGGATGGATGGATGGGTGGATGGATAGATAGATGGGTGGATGGAAGGAAGGAAGGAAGGAAGGAAGGAAGGAAGGAAGGAAGGAACGAAGGAACGAAGGAACGAAGGAAGGAAGGATGAACAGAAGGTAAAGGCTCTGAATTTGAAAGATCTTGCTGATGGAGTAATGGGAAGCACATGGAGGGAAGAGGTTTTTCTACATGGTGTACAGGATATGCTCCATGGGTTGGCAAACACTGGACTTCTCTCACATTCTTTCTTGCTCAAGAATCAGCAGAGGGGTATCATGGGAGATGAACATGACAGTGCCCTGAGCAGGCAGATAAGGTTCTGGATATGGCTCTTTGATTAAGCCGCTGTATAATCTTGGGCAAGTCATGAAACCTCTCCAGACCTCAGATGTTTTATCTGTATTGTTAGACTAGATGAACTAGCACAGCCTTCTTTGCTCTAAAATGCTGACTGTCTGTTAAATGCTCCACAATGGAACGGTTTCCTTTTGGGTTGCTGAGTCAGGTGGAACAGTTTTAGCCCCAGTTTTCCTCTCATTTGCTGTGTGACTTTAGGTAAATCACCCCTCCCCTCTGAGCTTCTTTTCTCTAATCTTTAAAATGTGAATGTTAGCAGTACTTACTTCACAGCACCCTTTCAAGGATCAGAGACAACTCTGGAAGGACCACGTACATGTACTGTCACACAGTTTGCAGGTGACAGAGGAAGTGCCCATTAGCACTGTGTGGTGCATGGTTGGGGCCATCTGAGATTCCCTGTTTCCATCTGCACTGACTCTCCAAGGCCGAGGATTGTACTGATTCCAAGGGAAATCTGGGAGCAAGGCTGTGTGCACAATTTTATATTCTGTGCCCAGAACAAAGGCTCCTGGCAGAGGAGCTGAGTGGGAGCTGAAACCCAGCCCACGTGCCCCTTGCCAAGCCATGCTCCCTGGAGCAGAGCTGCATCTGTCTACAGGAGGGGGCACCATTTTGCTTACCCAAAAGGGCCACCTGCACACCACACCAAGTGCCTATGGGATGGCATCCAGGTGGGAACTGGGCAGACAGGAGGTGCCTTCTCCTAATTTGTATAAAGCTTCTCTATGGGCTAGTGGCAGCCGAGCTCCTGAACACTGAAACAGCTCCTGAAGTTCACATTCATGGCCTTTAATCCCAGGTCTGGGAATCAAGTCCTCACCTGGATAGCCTTCCTGGTGCCTGCCCACCTGCCCACCTCCCCAGCCTCTGACAGCACGACCCATTACGATGCTGTCTCCTCTCTGGCTGGACCTCCCTGCCGAGAACGTGATGGACCAGCATTCCCTCTGGACAGTATTCAGTCTGGCAGACAGCACCTCCTTTCCCCAGAGTCACCAACCTGTCTTGTCTGCCCTGCTTAAGTCACTAACTCTTTCAAAAAGGACTGATGAAGGGCATCACCTCTTCTTCATCCAGCATGTCACAGGGCAGGGAAGAGGACCTTGTCACAGAGGTGTTGCCTGTTGGGTCCTCTGGAAGCAGATGCGAGGAGGCACTCACCGTGCCAGAGGGTTATTAGGGGCAGACACCTGTGAACAGGAGGACCGGCAGGCAGGACTGAGCAGACAAGGAACCCAGGCGGCACTGCAGGCCCAGCAAAGCCTCGTCAGCCCCCTGGGGAGCTGTGGCATGGATTTGTCTAGCAGAACTGGGCCACGATGGCTGAGTTGAAGCCCTTGCCTTGATCACTCATTGAAAGTGGACAATCCTGGGAAGGGCCCTTCCCTGCCCAGCCTGGGCTGAAGTCACTCTCCGGAGACCCAGCAAGCCCTGAAAGAGCGGACATTGGCAGCAGCAAGCTCTTACTAAAAGGGGACCTGGGTGGGGCATCTCTACTTGATGTAGAGTAGATACTCTACTAAAAATTAGAAAAAAAATTCCTCCACAACAGCTGAGGAATTGCCTGCATCACTCCTCTTTTTAAAGAAGATTTATGCCACGCGGCTTTCGAGCCAAGTAAGGGCAATTGCAGCAATGCTGATTTCCTCTTAGGGCTTTCAAATTACAGGTCTGCACCTCAGATTTAGGAATCGTAAGTACTGACTTGGCAGAGACTGTCGCATGTGAAACTGGGAGGATTCCTCAGGAGGGGCTGCAAGAAGGGCGGTTTCCATCTGAGCACTGGCTCTCACCAGGTGCCAAGCAGGAGAGCGCGGCAGGTCACAGCCCACACCTGTCAGCTCAATAGTTTAGAAAACTCGTGAGATCAACTTCATGCATTCAAAATATCCACTGGTAAATGGCAGGGATCCACTGTTACAGGTGTAACGAGCTGATCAGGGTTTCCAAAATAGAGCCACGACATATGGAGATTGAATCTGTCCTGATTTGTCCCTCCAGATTTGCCCAGCCTCCAGCTTGGGGCCATTTGTTGGATGGCAGCCAGAGCGCCCACCTGCTTCAGCCTCCAGCATGCCTTCCCCAGCTGGGCAACTCGGATGGGCACTGCTGACTCATAGGCTGCCTAGGCTGCAGTAGCATGGTCCACATGTGCAGCTGGCCCCAGACTGCACCGTACAGACTTGCCTCTAGCACAGAGGCTGCCTGAGCCCACCATGGGAGCGGCTGGCAGCTCCCACAGCAGAACATGACCTGACTCCTCCTACAGCTTCTGGTCTCAAATAGAACACCGTGCATGGTTCTGGTTTCCCCAGAGGCACTCAGTGATACAACATAGCCTCATGGAGAAGTTACCAACCATGAGGCGTAGCTTTAACCAGTGAGAGCCAGGAGAGCAGAAGGGGCTGGCTGATGAATTTCCTGCCCTTCCTGCACATCTCCCACCACCATCCTAATGGGTTGTTCCGTAATGCAGTGGTTCAGATGGCTTCCCCAGTGACATCCACGTGACTGTGAAGTCAGCTCCACCTTTCTTAGGGAGCTGTAGCTGGCCCAGTCATGCATTGCTTTGTGTTTGCTTTCCCCATTTTCTGGACTCACTTCCCTTTCACCCCACCCTTACTTCTCTGGAATTGCAAACTCGCCCTGACTCTCTTCCAAAAATGTCCTGCCTCTTGTGCTATTCCTAGAGAAAACTAAAGCCTTTGTCTCATAAATGTACATAGCCAAGGAAAACATAGGTGCATAATCTAGGATGGCATCTGTAGAGTCTTCCTGTCTTTAATGATATAATTTGAGACAGCACAGGTTTTTCTTGTGTCCTCAGGCTGTGCTGCAATTAGTGACTGATATGGTTTGGCTCTGTGTCCCCACCCAAATCTCACCTTGAATTGTACTCCCACAATTCCCACATGTTGTGGGAGGGACCCGGTGGGAGATAATTTGAATCCTGGGGGCGGTTTCCCCCATACGGTTCCCATGGTAGTAAACAAGTCTCACCAGATCTGATGGTTTTATCACGGGTTTCTGTTTTTGCATCCTCCTCATTTTCTCTTGCCATCACCAAGTAAGAAGTGCCTTTTGCTTTCCGCCATGATTCTGAGGCATCTCCAGCCATGTGGAACTGTAAGTCCAATTAAACTTCTTTTTCTTCCCAGTCTCAGGTATGCCTTCATCAGCAGCGTGAAAACGGACTAACACAGTGATTACACGGTTACCTTATGCTCAGCGGCATGACAGGTTACAGGACCATTGGTGGCATCACAAATCTCATTATGAACAGTGTGTTATGGGTTCAATTGTGCTTCTCCTCAAATATATGTTGAAGTCTTAACTCCTGGTACCCCTAGTTGGAAATAGGGCCTTTGCAGGTGTAATCAAGTTCAGATAAATTATGAATTGTGTTGGACCCTAATCCAATATGACAGATGTCCTTGTAAGGCCTGTGTCACTATTCCCACCCAAACCTCCCAAGGCAGGAGAATGGAGGATTCTTCTCTGGGAAAATGTATGGCATCTCATGTCAGTTCCTCCACTTATTCCGCTCAAGTCATTTAACCACTCTGAGTCTGTATATAAATCTACAAACTGGATATAAGGATGTTGTGAGATGCAAAAGAAATCATGAATGTGAAAATTCTTCAAAAACCAAAGGGTATGGTTCGGTGTTCATCACTATTGCTATCACTGTGGCCAGCCAACCCATCTGTGTATGAACAACTTTGGCTTCTTTCAAAATTGAAAGCAAGGCCAGGTGCGGTGGCGCATGCCTGTAATCCCAACACCTTGGGAGGCTGAGGTGGGCCGATCACCTGAGGTCAGGAGTTTGAGACCAGCCTGGCCAACATGGCGAAACTCCATCTCTACTAAAAATACAAAAATTATCTGGGTGTGGTGGCATGTGCCTGTAATCCCAGCTACTTGGGAGGCTGAGGCAGGAGAATCGCTTGAACCCAGGAGGGGGAGATTGCAGTGAACCAAGATTATACCATTGGACTCCAGCCTGGGTGACAAGAGAGAAACTTGGTCTCATTAAAAAAAAAAAAAGGAAAGAAAAACTCTGATACCATGTGCAACTATATGCCTTAAGACCACAACCTTCTCAGGAATTTACTTATCACTGAATATCTAACTGGGTGCAATGCTCCCTAAAATAATTTATCATAAACAGAGCCTCTAAAGTTCTCTGTCTCTTGTTTTGCTTTATATGAAATAACTATGAAGATAAAAGCAACTGTTAACAGACAACTTCTTCCTACCCATAGAAGATTCTCTCGTGTCAAGGGGAGCACAGTAAAATGTTCCCAGATGAGACATTCGTGTGTGGGGTTATGGGCCCATTATTGAACAAAATAAGTGTTCGTAGCTCACCAGGCGTCTGTCAGTGTGCTTGCTGAAATCAAACATGTAAACTCAGAGGCATTCGCCCAGATAAACACCACCTGCCTCTGCATTTTAGAAGATCACTTTAATCTCTCCAAGTCAGAAATTTTCTTCCTAGACACCAACTGCTTCTTGAGGAACAGTTTTTGGGAGAAGAGTGGAATCCCCCTCTCATCTCAGCCCAGTACTTTGGCAGGTGCTAATTGCATCCTGGATCAGAGAGAAACTTCTGCACACTTCAGCATTGGGGGAGGTGGCAACCGCATCTCAGCAGGCAATGAGTGGATGGGAAATTGCTAAAAAGCCTTTCTGGCCAATCATAGGGGCTGGGGAGGTGGGGGTCATGGGCTCTTTCCCTTGGAAGGAAGGGAGCCATTGCTGTAGCTCTCCACTGTCAGCAAACAGACAGGCTCCCCTTGTGTCTCCAGAACCCCTAGGACCATCCAGGAGCAGGCCGTTGGAGGAAGCCCCCACACTCACCAGCTTTCCAACTCTCAATAAGCTACTTCTTTCTTCTCTGTCCATCAGAAGAGTGACGTCTGTTGAATGGTCGGAGTGCATGATCCCTAGTTGGCCATTCTGAAAACAGAAGGTCATCTCACAGATTTGTGGTGGTACTGCTGGGCCTGACAGGTTGGGCTGCCTTAACCTATCCCACGTGGTGTGCAGACGCTGAGATTTCTCTGCAGAAGTATTTATGTGTTTGATTCCAGGGTGTTGCCTGGATCTCTAGAGTTGCTGGAGGTGTCGTGCAACGTACAGAGTATAGATGATATTACTTTTTTAAGTATTTTTGGGAAAAACACTGATTCCAAAATATGTCTGGCCCTGAGAAATTGTCAACTTGTACTTGGTGGTATTTGAGACCTGCCTTGACCCTCTCACCTAGACTAAGAGGAACACTTCTCAGGCAAACAAGAGCACACAGCCTGGGCGTTTGCCTGATACCCTCCACATTAGCTGTTCCTCCCATGAAGCTGCTCATGGAGAAGGATAAAGTGAACACACCTGGCTGTACCTTTCATTTGTTGCATCATTTCCCCATTGAGGACTCAGTTTCCCCATCTTCAAATGAGAAGTTCTACTTTCTAACATCTAGTCATTGTGTGCCATTGAGTCCCAAAGCACCAACTGTGAAACTCAGTGTTATGGACTGAAGGTTTCTGTCCCCCCAGAATTCATATACTGAAGCTGCAACACCTAATACAGCTGTAGTTGGTGATGGGGCCTCTAGGAAGTAATTAAGGTTAAATGAGGTGATACAGGTGTGCCCTTATAAGAAGAGACACCAAGGTGGGCACAGTGGCTCATGCCTGTAATCCCAGCACTTTGGGAGGCCAAGGTGGGTGGATCACTTGAGATCGGAGTTTGAAACCAGTCTGGCCAACATAGTGAAATCCCATCTCTACTAAAAACACAAAAATTAGCTGGGTGTGGTGGTGCATACCTGTAATCCCAGCTACTCAGGAGGCTGAGGCAGGAGTATCACTTTAACCTGGGAGGTGGAGGTTGCAGTGAGTCAAGATTGTGCCACTGCACTCCAGCATGGGTAACAGAGTGAGAGTGAGACTCCATCTCACACACACACACAAAAAATACGACGACACCAGAGAACTCAACCTCTTTCCATGCACACGCATGGAGGAAAAGCTGTGAGCATGTGGGGCACAGAGAATGAGACCCCAGGGTATGGTGCCTAGCATGCTGGGCACTTTTGAATGTGAGGAAGTCGGAAGCCTCAGGAGCTGCCTCAGAGCCAAGGACTTTCTAATCTTCTCTTGTCTTACTTCCCTCTCCCCACCCCTGCCCCAGCACAGAAGTGGCACTCTGAAATTTCCTTATCTGATTTTGGAAGCTTCTTTCCAAAAGAAATGCAATTATCTGAAGACCCCCCCTCCCTAGAATCTCATTAAATAACCAGGAAAGATTAACCACAGGGAGAAGAGAAGAGACTGGAAGTCATCACCACTTCCAGAGAGACTTTCATCTACTCTTCTGAGGGCAGCTGGAGACATCACCTGGGAGACTCTATCTGCAAAATTAGACAACCTTTGCTCACAGTGAAGTTCCACCCCTCACCTTCCCACCACGTCCTCCAGAGCACAGAGGAACTTCGTCCCAGGACATTGTTCTTTGGGCTCATTCATTTACTGCCCCTCACACTTGCCTATATCCCCATTTCCCTCTCCCTTATGAAGAGGGTATTTAAGCCTCAGCCACCTGGTGCTTCTTTCAATCTCATATTTTCTGTGGTCCTGTGCTTATGCACATTAGCAACTTTGTGTGACTTTCTTTCTCGTATTAGTCTGCATATTGTCAGTTTGTTCAAACCTTCAGAGGAAAAGTCTGAACTTCCCCACAGGACACAGCAGGATGGCAGCCATCTGCAAGCCAGAAAGAGAGACCTCACCAGAAACCTCATTGACCTTGAACTTCCAGCCTCCAGAACTGTCAGAAAATACATTTCTGTTCTTTTAAGACACACAGTCTATGTTATTTTGTAATGGCAGTCCAGGCTGACTGATACGCACAGTGTCCTTGCCATTCTAAGAAAAAAAAAAAAATCCACAAAATACTGGTGAGATTTTAATTAAAAACCACAATAAATAAAATCTGAACTTGGATTTTAACTGTAAAGGATTAATCTGTATTCCATGGCTAGAGGAAAATGAAATTCAAGTTTTAGGAAAATCTAAGCGGCTAAACCCTTGAGTTGGACAACAGTTGGACCAGAGACACTGCTCGATGCCAGGACTGGCTGTGAGGGATGGTTTCCTGGCAGCACTAGTGTGAGACCATGGCTGGGAGGGAGGCCAGGCTCGGACTGAGATGCAGAGGACTCCTCCCATCACACTTCAGCTCAGGACCCCAGGATGTTTTCCATGGATCTTCCTGAAATTAAGAAGTGGGTTTGCAGTTAACACAGAAACAGCAGAAAGAAGAATGAGGATGTACATATCTCAGTTACAATGGAGGAGAGATTCATTGCAAGCAGCAGAGCCTGGTTTTGTATGCTGCACTGAGAGTTCGGAAACCCCACTCCTCCCATTGTGTGGCTCAACCATCCACTGATTTTTTCTTGTTCTCAGTGGCTCTGCCTTTTTCTGCCCTTGAATAAATGTTTGAAGGAACAGCTATCCTCCCATGCAAATGCACACCTCTATTTCTATAGGCAGCCAGAGAGAAAATCTTGAGTTTGGGATTAGAAGAATATGTCATCTGAGCTGATTCTCTAAAGGATGCCATTACAAAAAGTCCCCTAAATGATAATTGCGGACTTTGTCCTGTTATCAACCACCCCCATCACCCCTCAAGCAGCTAGGTTTAAAATTGCCTGCTGACTGATTCCCTGGGGTTTTCTATGTAACTCTTCCATCTCCAGTAACATTGCACATGTGCACACATGCGTGCCTACACACGCACGCACCCTAAACCCACAAATATTTATTGAATGCTATGTGTGAGACAGTGAAGGTCTTATGGAAAGTGTACAACATGATACCTGCCCTCAAGTAATGAAGATCCTGTTGGAGAGTGTGTAAATCTATGAAAAACCAATTTGCAAAGCAAGAGTTAACTATTACCAGCCCCAAGGGAAGAGAGGACAGCTTAATCTTTAATAAAGCTGTCACCTCTGACCCACTGGGTTCTCACAACAGCTCTGAGAAATGCTCACGGCAAAGGCTGCAAAGTGATGAGGGAAGGACCGGAGGGGTTAAGCCACGTGGATTCGCAACACAGAAGGAAGATTGGCCTCGCCAAGCCATCAGCAGGAATGAACAACCAAGCGCCGTCTCATTTGCAGTCTTGGCAGCTTTTCTGTACCGAATAAACAACTTAACAAAGAGACCTTGATTTTGATGGTTTGAAAATGGGAGTGGGGTTGATTTACCCAGTGTCTGGCTTTTGCAAAAACCACACCATTAGAGCTCTCGAGTACTCTGTTACCCCATCTCCTAGGGTAAATTGACTTTTAAATGAACACAGTTAAATACCCAAGTCTCTGTAACCAGGACAAAGGCTAAAAAGTGCACCTCCCTCCTACACAAGCCACATCAATTTCAGAAAGCGCTTTCTCTCTGACTGTAGTACATAGCCCTTTCCGGCCCCAGCCAGCAGAACGGAGCCCATGGAGCCAAAGCCTGAGGTCCGCGGGCTCAGGGGCTGAGGAGGTGGGATGGGAGCTTCGGATTTGAGAGGAGGGGAATGTTGAGAGAACCATTTCCCCACCTGCTGCCATCATCTCCTCTCCTTCCCACTTATCTTGCACACATAAAGGGAAAAGGATTGAGTTCTTAGAGCAGCAGGTTCCAGTCTGTGGCCTGGGGACTCTTGGGGGGCTGTTGGCAGGAATCTCGTGTGCAGGATGCTGATCACTCTATCTGATCATCCATCTCCCTGCCCATTCCCTTGTCGCCCCATCAGACATCAGACAAGTCCCTCGCCCCAACCCATGCATGCTGTGCTATGCTGGATGCTGCTGAGAAGATCAGCATGAATCTGATAAGGTCCCTGCTGTCAAGGCCACAGAGTGGCCTGTGGAAAACATAAGGCCTGCTCACTGGTCCAAAGCACTGTGCAGTCAGACAGATCGAGGTCCAAATCTTAACTCTACCATACAACAGCTTTGTTTCCTGGGGCCTCAGATTCCTCATTGGCAAACATCCCAGTCAAGTAAGTGAAACTGAAATGACCCTGCCTGAGCACACAGTAGATACTCAATAAATGTTAATCCCCATTCTCCTTCCCAGGAGAGGATTAAACGATTACCTAAGACTGGCCTACAGGACTGAAAATGGAGATTAAGACAGAGCAAAGCATGACAGAACTGGGAAAGACCTTTTCCGCCTTACCTAATAATTTTATTCTGTTATGGAAAGGAAGCTGCTGGCCCACTCCTGCCCAAAGCATTGTAGCTTCCCTCTTCTCCCGATGTCGTAACCATGTGTTCCTAGCACCTAGACACATGGTGGCCATTAGTGGCTATTTCATTAAATGAGGTTCTCCTGGTGTTTCCCAAGTCAATAGCAGCTCTGCACCCTGCATTACTGTGTTCCCATCTCAGCAATCCTGTGCATTATTGAGGACATAGGCTCATCTGCTGTGAAAGATCCAAAAACAAGAGAGAAATAAACTTCTGTCATGCAGACAACCCAGGGAGGGAGTGATCTGTTATGAGGGAACTCAGTTTCTGCTAGGCCTTGTGTTCAAAGTTATATGCAGTTTCCAGCTTAGTTTTCCTAATGATGCTGGAAGAGATGACAACTATCCCAGTTTTACAGAGAAGAAAAATAAGTTCAGAAAGGTGATGTGACAACAGACTCCCAGGCCAGTGCTCCTGGCACTGTTCCACAGCTGCCTTTTCTGATGGCTGTGAGTTGTGGGCTGAAAGTCCTGGGGCGGTTCTGTAATTCCAGCTACTCGGGTGGCTGAGGCAGGAGAATCGCTTGAACCCAGGAGGTGGAGGTTGCAGTGAGCGGAGATCACGCCACTGCACTCCAGCCTGGGCAACAAAAGCGAAACCCGGTCTCAAAAAAAAAAAAAAAAAAAAAAAAAAAAAGTTAAGATCCAGCCATTCTTCTCCTAGAGAAAAAATATAGATGTCCATGTCAGGGAGGGGAACAACACACACTGGGGCCTGTTGTGGGGGCAGGAGGAGGGAGAACCTTGGGACAAATAGCTAATGCATGCAGGGCTTAACATCTAGATGACGGGTGGATAGCTGCAGGAAACCACCATGGCACCTGTTTACCTATGTAACAAACCTACACGTCCTGCACGTGTATCCTGGAACTTAAAATTAAATTAAATTTTAAAAATTTATAGATAGATGTCCATGTAGAGACTTGTGCATGGATGTTCGGAAGAGCTGTATTTGTAATAGTCCCAAATTGGAAACAGCCCAGATGTCCTCCAGCAGGTGAAAGAATGAACGCACTGGCATATCCATGCCACGGAATACCACTCGGCAAGGAAAAAGAGGGAATGACGGACACAGTCAACAACACGGATCACACTCAAAGGTATAATCTAAGTGAAAGAAGTCAGATACAAAAGGCTGTTGTATGATTGCCTTTATATGCCACTCAGGAAAAGGCAAAACCATTACAGACAGAAATCTAAGCCACCGTTGCCGGAAGCTGGGGATGGGAGGAGTGATTGAGTTCAAACGGAATGAGAGGGATCGCCCGGGGGTGATGAAAATATTCTGTCTGGATCGTGCATCGTGGTGGTGTTGACGCACTCTATACATTTTGCAACTCTTACAAAACTGTCCACCTAAACTTCACAGTATGCAAATTACGCCTCAATAAATCTGACTTTAAAAATTTTTAAGCATTATCATTACCATATTCAGCGATGGTTTCCTCCTTTTTTTTTTTTTTTAGTAAAAGCTTATCACTAAAATGAGAGAAAAAGAGCACTATTTCTACCAATTTCTGCTGATTAATCCATGACTAAATGCCACATTTTCATATGGAGGGCTATAAATAAAGATTTCTATCACGCACACGGTACATGCGTGCACTGTACCTGATGAGGAACTTTCAGAGCCCCTGCCTCTGTGACAGTCGCTGGCACAGAACGGAGATGAGGAAAGTGGCTGTTCCCATGCTCATGATGCTGTTTCTCATGCTCGTGTCTCTCTCCACAGCCACAGACACACGAGGAAGGCCGGCAGGGCCAGTATTATCATTACTTCTGTTTTATAAATGTGAAAATGAAGTGAAAGATCTTGCCAAAGGTCACACAGCAGGTCCGTGGCAAACTCTGAATTTGAATCCATGTCTTTACACCACAGACAAAGTCATACATTTCCATTAAACTTCTCCCCAAAAGCAAGAAAGTGAAAGGCAGGCGGGAGGCGGGGATATGGACTTAATTGCAAGCCCTGTGGAGGGGAAAATTCATGGGCAGGAAGAAAGCTTGTTACAGACCGTGGTCTGTTCCGGGAGCTTCCACAAACCAGCTCCGGTGAATCTGAAAAGGCGCCCACGCCTTCGCACCGGGAGCCTGTGAGGTGGTGCGGACCCAGGTGTGACCAGGACAAGGACACACTGGACGTTGCTCAGCTGTGGCCTCCACACAGGTCATGAGGCAGACGGAGTCCCTGGGAGTTTGACGTCCTGGACCCAACCTGGCCCCACCCGGTCTGGCTGCGTTGTGAAGCCACCAGGCAGCCCCTGGGCCCAGGACAGCCTGGGAAGGGAGGGCTCCATGAACAGGCCCCCACCCTCCTCCCTCCTGTGTCCCCGTTCTGCCGTCGCCTCCTTTGCCAGGGCCTCAGGTGGCGCCGGACCCCCCTTTCTGGCCCGGAGGCCTCCTCTGAGGCCCTGTCCCCGTGGGGGGCTCCATCCTGTTCACCACAGGCAGCACTTCCCAAAGGGAGCTGCTCCACCGGGTCTGAGGGACGGTGGGTGGGGCGTGTGGGGAGGGGCATTTTCAGAAAGAGTTCTGAGGAAAAAAATGACTTCTGTGGGAAATTCCAGGTTGAAGTGTCATGGGTTGAATCGTGCCCCTTCCAAAAGGTTTGTTGAGATTCTAACCCCCAGTGTTACCACTAGAGTGTCGTGACTGCAAGTTGTCCAGGTTCTTGGCGTTTTGAACAAAGAATTGGACAAAACGCCCAGCAAAGCAAAAAAAGAATGAAGCAACAAAAGAACGAAAGCAGGGAATTGTGGGAGCAGACCGAGCAGCGGCTCAAAAGCCCGGATCCAGAATCTTCTAGGGTCCAACTACCCTCTACAGGTTTCCCATTGGCCACTTGGTGATCACATCATGTAAATCAAGTGGTTGCCCACAATTGGTTGCTTTCTGCAACCAATCAGAAGCTGAAATGAAGTTATGAAGGTCACACTCCTGTGCAAACATGTGATTGGCTGCAAAAAACAACCAATCAGAGGCTAAGGTGAAGTTACGAAGTTGCACTTCTATGCCAATGAAGACTCAGTGGCCGGCAATCCGTCTGATTGGTTGCCGACAGCCAATTTCCCATTTGTGGCACAGAAAAGGTAGGGGTTTAGCAAAGGAAGTAGCCTCTGGTCCTTTTGTTACTTGGTCCTGCAAAGTTAGGTTTTTCCTTTCAATTTAGTTCTAGGAAGTCGGCTTGAAATGGCCTTAGGTTCCCTGCCTCCAAACCCTATTCTCCTGCCTCACCAGCACCTCAGAAGGGGACCTCCACTGGAAACAGGTTTGCTGAAGATGTAATTAGTTAAAATAAGATGTCCTGCTGGACAAGGGTGTGCCCTTAATCCAATGTGACTGTGTCCTTATAAGAGGAGAGAGAGATACACAGACACATAAGGACAGAAGCAAGCCTGAGGTGCCACGGATGCCACGGACGTCACGGACACCACGGACTGCCAGCCACCAGCAGCTGGAGGAGCAGGATGAACCCTCCCTAGACCTCCAGATGGGGCACGGCCCTGCCGACTCCTGGATCTCAGACTTCCGGCCTCCAGAGCTGTGAGAGAATTGATGTCCGCTGCTCAAGCCCCAGCGCGATGCTTTCTTACAGCGGCCCCAGGATACTGGGACACGGGGACACTCACACACACGATGTCCACAACCATTTTTTACTTTTCAGAGACTTGAACAAGCTAACCTGCAAGAAGTTCCAAGAAGGAGGAGGCAATCACACCCTTGTCTCCATTTATTTTACCACAAACATTTCTCCTCAAAAACACTCAGTGTGCCATGAAAGGTGCTTTGAGAAGTGGGGGTCTTTGGCATGCATCTGTGGTACCCCAGGAAGGTGACATAGAAGGAGGGGCCAGGCAGGGACCACAGAGTCTGGGTGCCCCTCCAGAGAGGGTGTCCCACCCAACCACAGGCCAACACCAGGCCCCGCAGGGACTCCTGCTTGTGCTCAGTGAATGAGTGGGCACCCGGACTAGCAGGAATTTCATCCTGTTGATAGACGACCGACGCTCTGCCTCTGGACCAGTGTAGAGCTTCGCCCCAAAGGGAGGCCCCACCAGACATCTGCTCACCTCCCTGGCCTCGTCTCCCAAGCCTCCCCAACCCCTTGCCCACCCCAGGCTTCAGTGACACCAAGCTGTCACATGCCTTGCCTTCTCTGCTCTGGGTCTTCTCACACGCTATTCCTGCTGTCTAGAATGACCCCCTACTCCCACCCCAATTCGACCTTTTGTCTGCTGACTGGATTGCCACTCATTCTTTAAGGCCAAGCTCAGAGGGTATGGACGCCCCTCTCAGGCCACACCTCCCCACCCCCTGCCAGCACCTTCTGCAGGGAGGGCCCTGACAGCTCCTCCACCCCGGTGTCCAGGCAGCCCCTTACAGTGAAGAGAAGATGAACTTCAACATGTTGGTGGCAGTTCACGCTGACCTTCCCCCTTTGGCCTTGGGCAACTTGCTTTGCCTCTTCAGATTTCTGTTTTCTCATCTATAAACAGTATCTATGAGCCAGATGTTTGTGAAAGTAAAATAGCGTATTACTGATAGGTGCTAGACATCCAGTCGGTGTAAATAAAATCGCATTGTTATACTGTTGGTAACACAGGATTTGTCTGGGGGCAGCTGGACGGGGAGCTCCTTGAGGACAGAGGCAGTGGGTGTGTCGCCCCTCTCTGCAGCCAAGCCCATAGCCCTCCTGGAGTGAATGTTTGCTGACTGCACCAGGCAGCCGTCCCCCTGGAGGCTCAGCAGGGTGTGGGCTGTGTTATCAGCCCTTCCTCCTCCTGGTCACAGCCTTCTCCTAATGACTCAGGGGCACTTGTGGCAGCATCCCCTGTGACAACACACTGCCTTGCTCCAGGGCTGGCAAAGGGATCCTTCCCCCAGGTGCCTAGAGCCTAACAACACCTAGAGCACTGTGATTCTGAGTCGGATTCTGAGTCGTGGGGACGTGAGCATCAGGGGTCTCCCCCAGGCACTCCATTTAACATTCACCCCCACACTGGCACCATCAGCCGAGCAGATAGCATTTCCTGTCTCAGAATGTTCTTGTCATTTGTTTAAGCAAGTTGAAAACTGCTGCACCAGATCCCACTGAAAGGAAGTACCCAGAAGGCAGGTGGGTTGGGAAGTAGGGGAAGAAGGTCCTTCCCTTTATATGTTGTAATTTTTTCTATTTTCTAAATTTATTTTTACTGGATGTTCTAACATGCTGATAAAAGCCATCTACAAAAACATGCATTCATTAAACAGATATTGGTACCTTCTATTCACCAAGCTCTGTGGGGGTAATGGAGGCAACATTAAAATTAAAAATTCCTACCCTTAATAAATATATTGATTAAGGTACATGTTAAATGGCTAGAACAACGCCCCTATAGACAATGACCCAAACCCTATAGGATTTTGTTTTTCTTTTTTGTAACAGTCCCAAGGTGACTTCCACTCCATAAGGGCATTCCAGGAATCAGCTTTCTTCTATCTTTTTTTTCTTGGTGAGGTATAACTTACATGCAATAGGCACATAAATCTTAAAAGAATAGCTCGATCCATTTTTATGTGCATATACACCTGTGTAACCACCACCCAAGTCAATGTACAGAACTTTCCCAGCACTCAGGCTAGGCATGGTGAGTCACATCTATAATCCCAGTACTTTGGGAGACCCAGGTAAGAGAATCACTTGAGGTCAGGAATTCAAGAACGGCCTGGGAAATCTAGTGAGACCCTGTCCCTACAAAACATAGAAAGAATTAGCTGGGCATGGTGGTGTGCAACTATAGTCCCAGCTACTGGGGAGGCTGAGGCAGGAGGATCACTTGAGCCCACGATGTTGAGGCTGCAGTGAGCTATGATTGTGCTACTGCACTCCAGCCTAGGCTACAGAATAAGACCTTGTCTCAAAAAAAAAAAAAAAAAAAAAAAAAAAAGAAAAGAAAACAAGAATGCTTCCAACACTCAAGTTCCTCCTGTCTTATTGCTTTGTAATACCCGAGGGTGTTATCTTCATTCCACAACAAAACTCACTCATTTTATCACCTCTACATTTCAATGCACAGGAAAGAGAGAGAAAAAGGAGGAAGGCATGTAATTTCCTAATTAAAAAAAAAAAAATGATCTGGAAGTTGCAGAGATTGCTTCTGTCACACTCTATTAGCTAATTCTTAGTCATATGACTATATGAGCTATAAGTGTAGCTGGGGAAAATTGCCTCTAGCTGGGCAACCACATATGCCAAATAAATTCTTGAGTTTTTATTACTAAGAGGAAGTAGGTGTTGTGTCCATTTTATAGATGAAGAATCTGAAGATCAGAGAGACGAAGTGGTTTGCTTTAGCTAAACTGAATTATAAACCAAAGTTTGTCTGATCCCAAAGTTCAGGCCCTTATCCTAACACTTGTCTTTAAATTAATAGAAAGATTGGGCGTGGTGGCTCACACGTGTAATCCCAACACTTTGGGAGGCTGAGACAGGCAGATCACCTGAGGTCAGGAGTTCAAGACCAGCCTCGTCAACATGGTGAAACCCCGTCTCCACTAAAAATACAAAATTAGCTGGGCTCAGTGGTGTGTGCCTGTAATCCAGCTACTCGGGAGGGTGAGGTAGGAGAATCGCTTGAATCCGGGAGGCTGAGGTTGCAGTGAGCCAAGATTGTGCCACCGCACTCCAACCTGGGCAACAAAGCCAAACTCTACCTCAAAATAAATAAATAAAGTCCGGGCGTGGTGGCTCACGCCCGTAATCTCAGCACTTTGGGAGGCTGGGGCGGGTGGATCACCTGAGGTCGGGAGTTCGAGACCAGCCTGACCAACATGGAGAAACTCCATCTCTACTAAAAAAACAAAAATCAGCCAGGCATGGTGATGTATGCCTGTAACCCCAGCTATTCAGGAGGCTGAGGCAGGAGAATTGCTTGAATCCAGGAGGCAGAGGTTGTGGTGACCCAAGATTGCGCCATTGCCTTCAGCCTAGGCAACAATTGCGAAACTCCATCTCAAAAAAATAATTAATTAATTAACAGAAAGTCTCAGTTGAGACATCTATATCTAAGAATACTTAAGCCATTAGCATAGAAGTAATAGCCTTAAGTTCTGCAGCAGAACAATTCAGAAACAATTGAAGTTTGTATAAAAATTTCTGTTAAGTTTCGACTTCCAGTATGGTGACATGAGTAGCTCCTGCACCTGCTCCCCAGTGAAACTGGTGAACATTATTTTAAAAAAAAAAAAACAACCATTTAAATTATCTGATAATAGTCCTAAGGGCATAGAGCAAATGAAACATTTATTCAAGAAAATCTGCAAGAACTCAGTAAGAAGAGTGAAAATTTGTGGTATTTGAACTGCGACTTACTCTCTCCTCCCCTAGTTCCACCTCAGAGTGACCAAAATTCCACTCCAGACAGGCACAGCCAAGAACACAGAGCTGTGTCTGGCTCACCCACCCGCAACACACAACTCTCAGTTGGAGAGCTATAGTATCTTCCTGCTTGCCTGGAAGGAACAAGATGTCAGCATTTCTCATTCTGCCCCCAATCCCCTGTTGCAGAGGCAAAGCTCTGGGCCAGTACAGCTGAAAGGTGGGGGCTTCCTCCAAGCCGAGGCAATGCCAAACACAATGGAGGCTATGGAGAAAAGCAATTAGGAGAAGACTAGTAGATTCATTAAAGATATAAGCTAAGCCATAGGTCGGCTAGTTTTCCAGCAAGAACCATAAAAGAAGCAGATAAAAAGATCTCTCCTAGAGTAAGAACAAATCTCAAACACTGACCTTAAAAACTATCCCTCAGAGGCCGGGCACAGTGGCTCACACCTGTAATCCTAGCACTTTGGGAGGCCAAGGTGGGCAGATCATCTGAGGTCAAGAGTTCGAGACCAGCTGGGCCAACATAGTAAAATCCCATCTCTACCAAAAATACAAAAATTAGCCAGGCATGGTGGCTCATGCCTGTAATCCCAGCTACTCGGGAAGCTGAGGCAGGAAAATCACTGGAACCCAAGAGGCAGAAGCTATAGTGAGCTGAGATCGTGCCACTGCGCTCCAGCCTGGATGACAGAGCAAGACTCTGTCTCAAAAATATAACAAAAGCAACAACAAAAAACTATCCCTCAGAGAGGTTACATCCTATCAGTCCTTGTGTGCCACCATCCCTCTCTTTCTCAGTGCTACCTAGAGTGGTGGCAGCCATCTCTTACTCAGCATCATGGCTGCCCTCAGAACCCTTGTGAAACTCAAGATCATCAAAAAGAGGACCAAGAAGTTCATCCAGTACCAGTCAGACATATGTCAAAATGAAGCATAACTGGTGGAAACCCAGAGGTATTGACAACAGGGTTTGTAGAAGGTGCAAGGGCCAGATCTTGATGCCCAATGTTGGTTATGGGAGCAACAAAAACACAAAGCACACGGGGCCTAGTGGCTTACAGAAGTTCCTGGTCTACAACGTCAAGGAGCTGGAAGTGCTTCTGAAGTGCAACAGAGTTAAGGACAGCAGAGGCCACACCATGGTCAAGAGCTGGCACTGCCTATCCTTGGAGTGAGCTCTGTGCTGGAACGCAGCTTGTGCTGGTGCCAGGAGGGCACAGGAAGGAGTGTGAGGGATGTTTGTTTGTTTGTGAGAGGAGACATCTAAGCAAACAGAATTGACTTTATCATCATCACTTCTTATCAGCTGTCAAAGATAACTGTGGGCTTTATGCAGTTTGGGACCGAGTGACTGATTTTCACCTATACCCCGGAAATACCTGGCAGGCCAGGAGAACTGGAAATGAGCCATGGGGAGAACGTTTGCCTGATGCACAGCCAGGATCGAGCCATTCTAAGATGCTCTAATTTATTCTGCTTGAGAAATCCCCTGAGAAACTTCTGTTGGGAAGCCACAGTTGCTTCTGTTCCTGGCCCCACCTTTTCTCATCAGTGACTTTATCATCTCACCAAATGGAGCCACTCAGAAGGTAGACAAGAGTCAGATGGCTCTTACCCAGTGAAGGCCTTACTGTTACTCTAAAATGGACTATGATGGATGGGTGGGTGGGTGGGTGAGGTGAAGATCTTGGCACAGCCCCTAATCCTCTCAGGGATGAATTTCTCTGCAGGGCACAAGAAGCCAGTAAGCTGGAGGGTGGGGGTCATGCCACAGAAGGGGCAGCATCAACTGCTTCTGCCAGCCTCAGGATGACCACTTTTCTTGCTGGCCTGGCTGATTTTATGCACCCACCCCTCACACCAGAGAAGCTGAGGTTGTTGGTTGGGGGAAAGAAGGGAGGGAAAAAAAAAACAGTCCCTGAAATGACTCTCACAGTGTGTATCTGGAAAGTACCAATGGCATTTTCTGCCAAAATGCTACCCTGCAGGTTTTAAATGTCACACAAGCATGTCTCCACATCAGTGATATGTCTGAGTCTGCAGTGCTGGTCAGAGGCAACTCAGCCCAACAGCAGGCACTGGGGCTGTCATGTTAACACTCATATCCCTGGTGCCTCCCACGGGGCTGGCACAGAGCTGGTAGTCAATAAGGATTTTCTAAATGATTTAATGAATGACACAACAATAACAAAAAGCTATTCCTTAGTGAAGCCCAAATTTAATTGAATCAGTCAATAGAGCAACCTAGGGCATTGTTGAAAACAACAGGGAAATCAGCCAGCAATTTGTGGAGTTTAACAACATATGGGTGCGGTCAGGGAAAAAGACAATCAGAGAGCCCTGTCAAATCTGCTGCTAACCCAGGGTAACTGTGCATATGACCAAGGCTGTGCCTCTGAGGAGCAAAATCAGAGGCTTTAACTTGTGGGGACTGGAGGGTGGACTTCACAGACAGTTACTAAACAAATAAACAATCAAATATTACTAACAAGCCCCAGAGGAGAAGGGAACCCATCTCTACAGCTGCTATATTATTTACAATGTCCTATTTCCAACAAAAAAAATTATGACATGTAAAGAAACAAGAAAATCTGACCCATATATGAGTGGAAAAGCAGGCAACAGAAACTGAGAGCAACCAGTTATCAGATTTGACAAAGACTTCAAAGTAGCCATTATAAATATTTTCAAATAACTAAAGGAAATCAGGATTATAGTAAAGTAAAGTAGGGTAAAGGAAGATAGGATGACAATGTTGCACCAAATAGGGACTATTGATGCAGACTAAAGAGACAGAAATTCTTAAAAAGAACCAAATGGAAATCCTGAAGTTGAAAAGTAATAACTGGAATGACATTTTCACTAGATGGGCTCAAAAGATTTATTTTAACTGGCAAAAGAAAGAATTATCAACCTTGAAGATGGATCAATAGAGATTATGCAATTTGAAGAACAGAGAAAAAGAAAGAATGAAGAAAAATGAACAGAATCTCAGAAAAATGTGGAACACCATTAAATGCATTAATATATGCAAAATGAGAGTCCCAGAAGGAGAAAAGAAAAAGAAAAAAGCAGAAAAACTATTCAAAGACATAATGGCTGAAAACTTCCTAAATTTTATGAAAAACATTAATCTACACATCCAAGAAGCTCAACAAATTCCATATAGGATGAACACAAAGACATCCGCAAACAGACACATCATAGTAAAATGGTGCTGAACGCCAAAGACCAGGAGAATACCTTGAAAGCAGCAAGAGAAAAACAAAACATCCCTTTCAAAGGAAGTCACATGATCAACAGCTGACTTCTCATCAGAAACAGTGGAGGCCAGAACACAGTGGACAACATTCCGAGTACTGAAAGAAAACAGCTGTCAGCAAAGAATCCTATGTTTATTAAAGCTATCTTTCAAAAATAAAAACATTCTCAGATCAACAAGAACAGAGAATCCATTGCTAGCAGACATGTCTTAGAGGAAATGCCAACATAAATTCTTATGACTGGACCAGGTGCAGTGGCTCGCACCTGTAATCCCAGCACTTTGGGAGGTCGAGGTGGGTGGATCACGTCAGGAGTTTGAGACCAGCCTGGTTAACGTGGTGAAACCCTGTCTCTACTAAAAATACACAAATTAGCTGAGTGTGGTAGCATGAGCCTATAATCCCAGCTACTCAGGAGGTTGAGGCAGGTGAATCACTTGAATCTGGGAGGCGGAGGTTGCAGTGAGTCGAGATCACGCCACTGCACTCAGCCTGGGCAACAGAGCTATTCTGGGTTTTTTTTTTTTTTTGTCTCAAAAAAAAAATTTCTCATGACTGAAAGTAAGTAACTCAATACTGTAGTTCAAATTCACATGATAAACAAAGACCATGAGTATAGATAATTATATAATTATAAAAGACATTATAAATACATATTTCTTTTCCTTTCTTAACTGATTTAAAAGCAATTATATAAAACAATACGTGCTTACTTGTATTGTTGAGCCTAAACATGTAGAAATGGAACATACTCATAAATAACAGCACAAAGGAGGTGGGTGGGAAAACAGCTGTATTGAGCTAAGGCGATAACTCACTATGGTAACTCAATTTACGGGAACAAATGGAGAGAACCAGAAATAGGAAATATGGAGGTTAGTATAACATAAGCTATAAATACATAGTTGCCCTCCTTTCTTCCCTTGGCTTCTTTAAAAGACATAAAATTACATAAATATAACAATGTATTCCTGGGTTTATAACATATAAATGTAATATGTCTGACAATAATACCACAAAAAGGTGGGAAAGAGAATAGAAGTATATAGGACTAAGTTTACTGGAACTTAATTAAATCTCACTGGAATTAAGTCAGTGTAAGTCTAAAGCAGATTCTGATACATGAAGATGTATATGGTAAGCCCTAGAATAGCCAGGGAGAAAAACCCTCCAAAAAATAAAGGGAATATTATTAAAGTAATTAAAATGTTGCATTGGAAAATATTCACTTAATGTAAAAGAAAGAAGTAAAGGAGGAACAGAAGATAGAAAAAGACATGAGACATACAGACAACAAAAAGTAATTCTAGCTCCTAGGAAAATTTATTTAAAAATTGTTTTAAAGTAAAATGATATGTAAAACTAACTATATCAATAGTAATATTATGTGTTAATGGATTAAACAATCCAATCAAAATGCAGAAATTGTCAAACTGGATTTTAAAAACACGATCCAACTATATGCTGCCTGCAGGAGACACACTCTAAACACAAAGATAGAAACGGTTGAAAGCATTTGCTGCCTGGTACGCAGAGAGACCCAGAGACACAGGCTGCCTCCCCCTTGGCTCCTCTCAATATCCTTCACCACATCTTTTGCCATATAAGGTGACATTGGCAGGTTTCAAGGATTTAAAGTGGATGTCTTCTAGGGTGTTATATGTTGGATTAGTGCAGATGTTGATAGCATCAGTCACTGTCCATCCATTGCCTAAGCCAATATATTTCCTTGTCATTAAAATGGGCCAGAGAGAGGAAGGCAGGGGTAGAGACCTTTCAGTTCTGACCTCTAAAATTCTCTGCTGGGGAATGCAGAAACAGAACTTTCACATTTTTCCTATCACATTTCTCTTGTGCTACCCCCACCCTACCTCATTTATGAGCCAACACGTATTCACTGAGTACCTCCCCCACAACTCCGTATTTCTTTTACAACTGAGCAATTGAATGGATAAAATTCTAAAATTTCCTATTCGGAATGAGACTAAGGACAGTGTATTAGTTGCCTAAGGCTGCCACAACAAATCACCACAACTGAGTGGTTTAAAACAACAGCAATTTATGCTCTCGTAGTTCTGGAACCCAGACGTCTGAAATGAAGCTGTTCGCAGGTCCATGTCTCCCAAGACTCAGAATACAACCTTCTTGCCTATTCCTAGTTTCTACTGCTGGCCATCAATTCTTAGTGTTTCTTAGCTTGTAGCTGCAACCTCTCCAATCTCCACCTCTGTCTTCAGATAGGGATCTGCCTGTGGGGACAGAATCTATCTGTCCTTAAGAAGACACTAATCATTGAATTAGGGCCCACCGAGTTCAGTATGACCCCATCTCAACTTCGTTCCACCTGCAAAGATTCTATTTCCAAATAAGGTCACATTCACAGGTACAGGGGGTTAGGATTTCAACATATCTTTTGGGGGACACAATTTAATTCATCAGCGGCAGGAGAGTGAAAGAGGTGATCTTTAACTGAACATGCACTGGGGCCCAGGCAATGGGCTCAGCACTGTTACATGCATTTTCTTATGAGATCCTCCATGGCATAGGGATTATCACCTTTGCTTGACAGATGAGGAACGAGCCTTCAAGAGGTCGAGTGACCATCTCAAGGTCACACAACTTGTAAGTGGCATAAAGAAGATTCCATCCAAAACCTGCCTTCTGCCAAATCTGGGTGACACTTAAACCCAATCTGGCTGTCTTGTATCACCCAGCCCACCCACGCATTCTGAAGACTACAGAGCTCTTAACACCCCTGAGAAGGGCAAATGCATGCCCATGTCTCCCAGCAAGTCCCTGGCAAAGCTAAGGCCAGAAGCTGCGTCTCCCAACCCCCAGTCCAAAGCACGTTCAATCACTGTGCCTAGATAGTATCCACAGAAGAGGCTCCTCAGTTCCTGCGAACGTGTCTGTGGTAAGTGGAATTCTGTTTCCCACTGCGAGCAGGACCAGGGGTTAAGAAGTGGCTCTGTGACTCATGGAGACCTGAGTGGCTGCCCGGAGGACACCAAAACAGGAGATGGTCTAGAGGAGATGCATAGCTGGAAGCTGAGCTGGCATGCGATGAGGCGCCAGGGACTTAGGGCAGGAATTCAGCGCCCCTCTCTCAGGGCGCCTCTCCCAGAAGGAATGAGCTGGCGAGCCCGAGGGTGGCCCCTCTAGGGGATGGCTTCTGTGCAGCCATAGGAGCCGCAGAGGCCCCAGTCAGGTGGGCCTGGGCCAGACACCACAGGCCTGAGCCCCGAGTCTCCTGTGTCCTGCAGGCGCCCTAGGCAGTGCCATGGGGTGGGCTAAACCACGGCCTGGAAACCCACAGGGGTGGTTTGAACCTTGTTTCAGGCATCTGCCAGCTTTGTGCCGCTGGGCACATTCCAGCCCAGAGACGGGGATCAAGGGTCCCTCACGGGCGTTGGTTTGGGGGATAAATTAAATGAGATCATGCATCAAAGCCCTGACCCAGGGCCAGGGGGAGCAGCATCGTCTATCTGTGGCTGATTGGAGGTGGAGGATGGGAATAATGAGTTCCCAGCTCCCTCCTTTCAGAGCCTTCCAGGCACAGAGCAGGCCCAGTGCCGAGGCAGGCCTTTAGCTGGGCCTGGCCTGTGCCACAGCATGGCAGGGTTGGCTGAGGGAACAGTAGGCCAGAGCTAGTATTCCTGAGCCCCCACAGTAGGTACCCCTCTGCCCAGCCTCACACCCAGTTGCCGTATTTTTTCAGTTTTCTATTTCCTCAAGCGACCCGTTTGCCAGATGGAGGACATATTGAAGGGTATGGTCGACCCCTCTGCCACTGCCTCGCTGTGTGTGCCTGGGAAACCCCCTCCCTGCTCTGGTGAACACAATGGCGGCTGACAGCCCCTGTAGACAACATTTTCTGATCCTGCACGCAGGTTTTCCAAAACACAGCCCTGCTCTTATCATTCCTCATAACAATCTGTTTAATGCCTCCCTTCTTCCTGAGCGCTCTCAGTTCCACAGGAGCAGGGACTATGCTTATCTCTTCCTCTCTTATACCCCTGGCACCCAGCACGTGGCAGATGCTCTATAAATCTTTGTGGACTGACATCCTCCCAAGTCAGGCCTCATCAGGGCCACAGGGCAAGAACATTGATTATCTACTGCATGCCAACAAGTGAAATGAGGATTTCCCCATGTGGTATCTTAGTCAATCTTGATAACTGTGAAAGTTAGGGATTATTATCCTCACTGGGGCCAAGGATGGAGCCCAGGTACCCCTACTAGAAACTATCCTATAGTCTCCATATGACAGAGTTCCAGAATGAAGGAGCAGAAGCAGATCCTGAAGGCAACTCCACCTCCCCAGCCTGTAAAGGGCAACATGCCAAGAAGCGGCATCTCAGGAGAGGCCGGGAAAGGAAGCACTAACTCATCTTGAGTGCTGCAGCGTGCGAGGTGGAGTTCCTGGTGCTTCATAATCATTACCTGGTATAATTCTTACCCAGAGCCGGGGAGGCATGATCTTCTTATCCCCATTACAGAAGAGGAAACAGGCTCAGAGAGCTTAATAACTTGCTCCAAGTCTCTCAGCTATGGGCAGCAGGAAAAGGTTCAAACCTGGGTCATTCTGACTCCTAAACCCTAGCCCCTTCCACCTCTGCAGACTCCACACTTGAAATTTGCCATGGACTAAATCATGTGCCCCCAAAAATCACATGCTGAAGCCCTGGCCCTCTCCCCCACCGTGTGGCTGTATTGGAAATATGGCCTTTAGGAAGAGATGAAGGTCAGGTAAGGTCATAAGGAGTGGAACCCTCATGGGGTAGAACTAGTGTCCTTGTAAGAAGCAAAGTCAGGCCAGGCACGGTGGCTCACGCCTGTAATCCCAGCACTTTGGGAGGCTGAGGCGGGTGGATCACTTGAGTTCGGGAGTTCGAGACCAGCCTGGCCAACATGGTGAAACCCCGTCTCTACTAAAAATACAAAAAAAAAAAAAAAAAAAAAGCCAGGCTTGATGGCACACACCTGTAATCCCAGCTACTCGGGAGGCTGAGGCAGGAGAATCACTTCAACCCAGTGAGCCAAGATCGTGCCACTGCACTATAGCCTGGGCAACAGAACGAAACTCTGTCTCAAAAAAATAAAAACAAAAAAAAAGAAGAGAAGTCAGAGCTCTCTGATGTGGCCGTGTGAGCACACAGCAAGAAGACAGCTATCCAGGAGTCAGGAAGAAGACCCTCTTCAGAACCCAACCATGCTGGCACCCCAATCTCAGACTTCCAGCCTCCAGAACTGTAAGAAAATAAATTTATATTATTTAAGCCACTCATCAGGTTAGGGCAGCAAACAAAGATTTTTTCAAACATCGAATAGCTCCGCGTTGAATGGAACCAAGCTTTTATGAACTCCTTTCCCCATTCCTCAGTCTTTTAGAGAAAAAGTAGCTTTAGTATCCCCCAAGGACGTTGTAGCATTTGCAGAGAACTGGGAACTGTCACTGATTGGTTTAACTTCCTCAGCAAGAATTGATGACCACCAGGGCTCCCCAGGAGCTTCCAGAATCCCTGAAAGTGATTTTTCCCTGGTCTGAAGACTCTACCTTATAAATTCGCTGACCCGCATCACCCCTCTTTCTGGATGGCAACTGTCTGGTTTTCTCCGGAAGGCATCTATTCTGTGAAAAAAGACCTCCTATCTTCTCAGTTAATAGAGTGTTCACACATACATGATCTGCTCCACAGTACTGAGGACAGAGTTGCTGTCTTCCCAGTTTCACAGATAAGGAAGCTTTGGGGTGGGGGCAGTGTCACCTGACTAAGGAGGCTTTGGGGCGGGGGTAGTGTTTAGCTGACTTGCTCAGGAACAGCAGTTCTCGAACTCTATTCCTGGTCTCTGATCCCCTGTCAATGTCACAGCTAAATGCTCTCATTTTGTACAATAAGTGTGTGCATTGGAATCAATTGTGTTAAATCAACTCATGGGCAAACAATTAAATGCAAAATGACAACTCAATAATTAGAGCTATTTGAACATCAGCCAGAGAGAACTAACACAAAAATAAAGAGGCGGAGGAGAGGGAAGAGGGAGGAACAAAGGAGAGAAGAAGTGCACCTGTGGATCCTGCTGGTCATTGTTCGATTAGATTCTACATCCCCATCATGTGCTGGGCACCGGGCTGGGCCCTGAGACTCAGAGGTGACTCAGCTGAAGTCCCCCAGAGACCCACTCGCTTTGTCATAGCTCCTCTACACCGTGTCGACCTGCCAGAAACTGGCAGCGAGGGATGAACTTGTCTCTGGGGCTAAGCCATACTGGTTTTTCCACCATCGACACACGATATGACTCCAGGATCTTCCAGCGTTCTGATCACACCCTCCGTGAGACGCGCTGAGTTTGCTGGTGACCGCCAACACAGGGTGCTTCATCATGTATAAGGTGCTTCCACATTTCATGTCTCATATGTGCCTCGAAATCCCTCTGAGAAGAAGGTACTATAACCAGCTCAATCTTGCAGAAGAGATAAATTTACCCTCAGATGGGCAAATAACTTACCCAAGGTCAAGTAACTAATAAGCGACCAAGCCAAGACCTGAACTCAGGTCTTCATAGCTCCAAATCTAGCTTTTCACCCTTCCCAGTTGCCTCTAGGTCCCATACCAGACACCTCATTTATGCACACATACATATGTCTAACTTGGCACATAGAGGCCAGACAAATTTGGAACTGGGCACAATTCAAATTCGCCTTGACTCTGACTGTGTGAGCAATGTGTGCCCTTTGAAGGAAACTGTTTGCACCTGTTTCCGAGGGCGATCTGAAACGGGTGAAATAATGCCTATGGATGAGCCTTGTAAATTGCTGAGCCATGCAAACGTGGGTTAATGCCAAGGTCAAGGCTGCTCTGTGTCTGACAGCCAGCAGGAAATAGGAGCAGGGGCACAGATAATGCCACGAGACCTCCTAGGCTGTCTCCAGACTCTGCCCAGCTGAGAGTCCCCAACCCCAGCCCCTTCTACAACTTCACCATAACCTAAAGCCACCACACCTCCATCAACAAAAATATAAATTAAAATATATTTGATGACTCTCAGTGAAGAATAGAATGGCACCCCGGCATCTTAGCAGGTGTTGGTTCTGCCAAAGCAAGCCCCCGTGGCTTTCAGCGGCATTGCATACTTCTTCAAAAGTGAAAACTGAATCTCACCTTCTCAGTAGACGTTAAACCAGAAAGGGAGTTTCAGATCTATATTTTGAAGTGTTTCGTGAAGCACTCCTCTGGAAATAGAAATGCCTTTGCTTTTTACCAAATGCACAGAGTAGCCGCTTTCTAAGCTCTGGAGGTGATCCTGTTTTTTTCAGGGATGTGGTACCAAGGGATAACATTGAGCTTTGTATGGAATTCTCTTACAAAAGTTGCTTTCCCAATATCTAATTGTCCCATTCAAACCTGAGTACATTGCCTTTTAAATTTCTAAGTGGTTTAATAATAGAATCGCTGCATTAACTCTGATACATGCTTGGGAATCAAGCAAGGAAATGAAGAGATGGCTAGAAAAACAAGCAACCACGCTTGGGTGCATTCCTGAGTCCTAAATGCTAGCGAGCTTGGTGGCTGAGATTTTATATCAAAAAGCCATGACTGGAAGCCCTTTGTCTGTGTGGGTCACAGAAGGAATGTCCTAACTTCTCTGCTCCTCCCAAGCCAGCCCCCTCCTTCCTTAGAGAGAGGCTATCCTCCACCCACTCCCTCCTGTCCCCGCACCCACCGTCTCCTGCTTTCTTCCCCTAGGAGTTCAGGGGTCCCTCCTGCTGTTTCAAATACTCCCTAGCCTGGCTACTATGAGAGACTGCAGTTTATTCACCAAGAATAGCTCTAGCTTCACTTCATTCCTCTCTCCTGCTGGATAAGATTTAAGACCACAATTCACAGAATTAGCACTGCTTCCAGATAGAATCTAGTCCAAGGAGGAAAGCTCCACATCCTTAAAACCTCTTCAAAATCCCCTAATGCAGCCCAAGTAAGCAGGTCCTTCCTGGGCCTCTCTCTGGAGACACCCCAGGGCCTTGCACAGTGCACTGTCTTCCTGGTTGCAGTGAGCCCAGGGTTGTTCAGATGCTGGTCTGCAGCTTGAGCTGAAGGACACTGACCACATCCTCGTTTGTTTACAGAAGGGGTTTCTTGTGTGTGCGTGTGTGCGTGTGTGTGCGTCTGTGTGTGTGTGTGTGTAGTGTTTTCTTTTCTTCTTCTTTTTTTCTTTTTTGACACAGGGTCTCACTCTGTCACCCAGGCTGAAGTGTAGTGTCATTAATACAGCTGACTCACTGCAACCTCCACTTCTCAGGCTCAAGCGATCCTCCCACCTCAGCCTCCCAAGTAGCTGGAACTATAGACACACATCACCACATCCAACCAATTTTTTGTTTTTTTGTAGAGACAGGGTAGTGTCATGTTGCCTAGGCTGTTCTCAAATTCCTGGACTCAAGTGATCCTCCCACCTCGGCCTCCCAAAGTGCTGGAATTACAGACATAAGCCATGGTGCCCAGTCTAGAAGGGATTTCATATATGCTTTTTGGTAATGGAGTCTCACACCTATTATTATGATGGTAAGATTATTTTCATGTCTATAATGATCCACATTATCATCCCTCTAAATGCCTCCTCTCCTGGCAGGTTTCCTGAACTACATCTCCTCCACTTTCCTGCATGTAATCCTCTTCTCGATGCTTCTCTGATCCCCAGAGGAGAGCACCTGGAGGTTCCTGCTCTCGGTTTTGTCTGTACATCGTCTTCTCCCTCAGTTATTTCATCCCTGCCTATCTTATCCTCTCCCTTCCATGTGAAGAACTTCCAAACCAGGGCTCCAGCCCTGACCTCTCCCAGCCACCTGCTAGACACCTGCTCCCTAACCCCGGCGTCCTGCCAGCATGTCAGCGTCAGTGGTCACACCAAGGCTGTCACCTCCCTGCACAGAACTGACTGCACCTGACCCCCTCGTCCATGCTCGCAGCCTGCCCTCCCAGACCCTGAAGGACCAGAAGCAGGGGTGCCACCCCGGGGTCTCCCTCCCTCTGGTCTGCACATCCAGTCAGCATCATGACCCACATCGATTTCTACAGGCACAGCTCATGCCAAGAGAGGCCGGGAATGCAGAGACCCAGGGCGGGAGATCATGATGGCTCTTCGTTTTGCTTGCACTGAGAAACTAAAAACCCAGAGAGGAGTGATAACATGACCAGGGTCCATCCACTGGGGGAGGCCAGGCCAAGACTCTCCCCATGTGTTCAAGCTGCCTTCCTCTTCCACACCAGGCAGTGCCTCCTGCATCCCTCAGGACCCTCATGGATACCACAGCCACCTCCCAGCCGGCCTCCCTGCTCTCATCTCTCCGTCAGCCACCTGCCTCCCGCTGCCAGCAGGTGAGCTCTCGAGCCTCACTCCCCAACCTGAAGCCATCAGTGTCTTCCCAGTCACTGCAGTTCACACAAAGACCCCCATCTTCCCTCGGCCTGGGTCCTTAGGAGCCAGTCATTCTATCCTCCCACAACTTCCCACACAAACTTCCAAACAGGCCGCACAGGGACGCTGGGGCCCACCTGCTTCTTGCCTTCTCTGGTCTGAGGTCCTTTCCACTCCACTGGCTGGTCAGCATCCGTTTGCCCTCTGTCCCCTGCCACACCCAGGGGCGGCTCCTCTCCCATAGCACAGTGTGGGCTCCTGTCCACAGCACTGGGCCCTAGGCCGCTGGGCTCTCTGTGGCTGTGCGTGGGCTCTGCTGGGCTTCAGGGCTTTGTGGGAGCCCCATCAAGTGAGCTTTCTGTCTAAGCCCAGTGCTTAGCACGCACCAGGCCCTGAGGAAAGGTGGAGGGAGAGAATGAAGCGGCCCCCCCTTTGGAGAGCACATTAACAAAACCACCCAAATGGTGGCAATCATCGTTGTCTATACCATGAAGCCTTTCCATTGACAGAGTTCCAAAACAAGCCTGATCTCTGAAGATGCTGAGAGGAGCGGTACTTGCTCTTTGACTGTAAGAACTGAAGCTAAGGACCTTCTAAAGAGAATCATCAGGGTCCCTCACAAATAGGGGTACAAATACCTCCCATAGGGACTACTAAGAATCATGAAACAGCCCTGTTTTCAAGGACTTCCCCGCCATGCCCCTACCATGTAAAGACTGCACTGGGGAGGGGCAGTAACGGACATGTGTGCGGTACCAGGGAGCTCACAGCCCAACAGGACGGGAGGACACAGGGAGGCAGAGCTCACAGACCAACAGGATGAGGGACACAGGCAAACAGAGCTCACAGCCCAACAGTACAGAGAGAGACAGGCAAGCAGAGCCCTGCCACAAGCACAAGCCCACAGGCAAAGTCCAGGGGGCCCCACGCAGATGTGCTGGATGGAGGCGGCCTGGCTTTGATGGTGGGGTGATCTTTCAGAACTGAGCCCCAGAGCTTTGCATCCTTGCACTTAACCATCATCAGCCACATGCCATCGAATAGTTGATATCACACAAAAAGACACCAGTCAGAGGAGGGGCATTCCCTCCTGATAATTACTTTTCTTAGAGAGAAACATCTTTCCCAGAAGTAATGGCCTCTGCAGATTTACTCCAACCTCCATTGGCTGGAATTAGGTCACATATCAACATTTTAACAACCACTAGCAAAAGGCATAGAATTATAATTATGACTACTCATCCTGCATGCCCTGGGGCTGGAGAAGGTCCCAAGCAGCATCTAGACCCCCCACAACTTAAGAGAATTGGGGTTCTGTTGGCAAGGAATAGGGTGGAGGGCAGTGGCAGTGGCAGCTACCAAGGGAGACCGTTTGCCCCACACCCTCGACTTGCCGTAGAGGACTGTGGGGCCGGCACAGCCTCTCCCAGACTGGAACAAAATGCCAGCGGTGAGAGGCAGTGTCCCAGTGTAGGAGGGGTTCTGACCGATGCCTCGGAAAATCTGGTTGCTCCTTCTAGTTCTGATACCTGCCAGTCATCTGAGGTTGGCCGGTCCCTTGCCCGAGTCTGTTTTCTCACCTATAAAATGGAGATTGTAACCTTTAACCCTCCTACGGTAAAGATCAGATGAGGAAACAAGTTGTGTGTACTTTGTATAACCTTATTCGGTGTAAAGTGATTTCCTTTTCTTCCCCTCAAAACATGGTTAAAAAAAAAAAAAAGATCGTGATATGGGATGCAGTTTGCTGGCTGGCACCAATGGAGGCTATTTTGGGAGAAGTGGTAACTAAGAAACATGAGGCACTGGTAACCTTGGCAACCATAGGTAAGGCAGGATCCTGGTGCCCCGGCTTTCTGTATTCCACTCTTATCTCCAGCTCTCAAGGCCCACTATCTGGTGATTTGTCAGGCATGGTGTCTCCTAGGGCCCAGGAAGGCCTGGTGTTGGCCTGGCTAAACTACTCTTGGACGAAAAGGTCTGCACAGGCTCCGAGGGACAGGCAGCTCCTTGCTTCTGATGTCGCCGTGGGAAAGTACAGGGTGGTCTCCTCAGGAACCTGCTTTGCCTTCCTCCTGTGGTGGCCCTTGGCGCCATGGCAGCCTCCTCACTGCCGCTGTCCAGGGTACAAACACCACAAACAGAAATCAGGCTTGTATTCAGTAGAGTCTAGTTAGAAATTACAGTGGGCCCCTCTCATCCCTGGAGGATACCTTCCAAGACCCCCAGGATGCCTGAAACTGCAAACTGCACTGAATCCCCTATATGTTTTTTCTTATACATGTATACATACATGGCTATGATAAGATTTAATTCATAAATCAGGCACAGCAAGAGAACTAACAACAATAGCTAATAAAAAAAATAGAAAAATGATAGCCACATGCATCACTACTCTTGCACTTGACGCTGTTCAGTGAAATAAGGGTTATTTGAACACAAGCACTGCAATCCCACGACAGCCCATCCATCACCCAGAGGGCTACTAAATGACTCCCAGGCGTGGAGCGCCTACTGCGTGGAGACACTGGACAAGGGGAGGAATCACACCATAGGGAGCCGGAGCAGGAAGGCACGAGACTTCACCACACTCCTCAGATGGTGTGCAATTCAAAACTGATGAACTATTGATTTCTGGAATTATGCATTGACTATTTCAAGCCTCAGTAATTGACCATGGGTAACTGAACCTGCAGAAAGCAAAAGCTCAGATAAGTGGGGACCACTGTACAAGCACAAAAGCAGTTACAAGCAAGGCAAGTCTGCCCAGGAAGATGCAATAATGATATTCCCTTATAAACTCAAAGTGTTTAAACCACTGTTTGTATTGAGCAGATATAGAAGAAATTAGTAGATATAGATCAATATGGGATCTTTATAAGCAGCGGGTAGGGTGTCAAGACCACTTGTGCTACAAATATCCACAGTCCCACAGCCCTGCTTAAGAACCAGGACACAGCAGGCACCTTTGCAGCCACTTCTATGCCTTGATCATGAATTTCATAAATCATGTGATTACATTTCCTTGCTGTACTTCATAGTTTTATCATGTTTGCACCACTGAAGATGTATTTAGTTTTGCAGGGTTTTGAACTTTACACAAATGATATAGACTCATTCTTCTCCAACTGCCTTTTTTTTTTTTTTTTTTTTCTCAACTGTATATTCTGGGTTTATTCTTCTTTATGCACATATTTGGAGTGGCTTTGGTTTCACTGCTTTGTAGCATTCCGTTATGTAAATATAAGTACTTACTATGTAAATATGTAACTGTACAGGAACTTATTGATCCCTTCTCTGTCAATGAACACTTAGGTGGTTTCCAATCTTAGGCCACCAGGAACAATGCTGTTATGGGTATTCTTCATAAGACTTTCTCTAGATTCCATACCAAGGAGTGGAACTGCTAGGTACTAAGACACGGGCATCTTAAGCTTTACTAGGTAATGCCAGAGTATTTGTGCCCATTTATATTCCCACCAGCAATGGATAGATTCACAGATTCTCTTCTTGTCTCTTTTTTTTTTTTTTTTTTTTGAAACAGGGTTTCATGCCTTCACCCGGGCTGGAGTGCAGCAGCGTGATCACATCTCACCACAGTCTCGGTTTCCTGGGCTCAGGTTATTCTCCCTGAGAATACAGTTTGGAGGAAAAACAGAACAAAAGTAAAACGTGCTGGGCCAGGTGTAGTCACTCACACCTATAATCCCAGTACTTTGGGAGGCTGAGGCAGGAGGATTACTTGAGCCTAGGAGTTTGAGACCAGCCTGGGCAACACAGTGAGACTCCATCTCTATCTTTCATTTTTAAAGTAAAATGTGCTGTAATACTCCAGCAGCAGTCAATTTAAAAATATTTAAAATATCATTTATAGTATCATAAATATATGCACAGTGATAGATACATATTTAAAAGTATGCAACCCCAAGGTAGATAAAATGACTCAATTTTTACTGAAAAACACGAAATAAGACCTAAGTGGCAAGATATATCATGTTCCTTGATTCAAAATATTCTAAGTTACGTAGATGTTAATTCTTTCCAAACCAAACTACACATTCAATTCTACACTATTCAAAGCCCCAACAATGTGTGTGTGAATCTGACAAGCTGATAAGCAAATGGACATGGAAGAGCAATTGGCCACGTATAGCCGAAACACTGCAGAAGAAGAACCAGGTCGGGGAACTAGCCCTGCAAGGGAGCAGTACTCAGTAACAAGCTACAGTAATTAAGATAATTTGGCATTGTGAAGGGATATAACAATAAACCAATGGAACAAAATATAGGCCCAGAAACAGACATACACAGAAACTTGATTTATGACAAAAAAGCTTGTATGGACTAGTGGGGGAAATGTACTTTTTATGAATGATATTGAAATAAAAATAATCATACAGAAAAAAAAAATGGGATTCTTCTTCATGCCATTTACCAAAATCAATTCCAGACAGGTTAAAGACCTGTTTAGGAAAAGCAAAACTGTAAAACTTTATGAAGATAATGTAGTTTTTATCTTTATGACTTCAGGTTAAGAAGTTCTGAAGATACAAAGAAGTACAAATCATAAAGAGAAAGATGGATACATTTGATAACATTAAAATTAACAATTTTTGTTCATTAAAGAAACATGAGTGGCTGGGTGCAGTAGCTCACATCTGTAGTCCCAGCACTTTGGGAGGCCGGGGCAGGAGGAACGCTTGAGCCCAGCAGCCTGACCAATATGGTGAAACCCTGTCTCTACTGAAAAAAAAATATATAAAAACTAGCCAGGCAGCCGGGCATGGTGGCTCACAGCCTGTAATACCAGCTGTAATCCCAGCACTTTGGGAGGCTGAGGCAGGCAGATCACCTGAGGTCAGGAGTTCGAGGTCAGCCTGGCTAACATGATGAACCCCGTCTCTACTAAAAATATAAAAATTAGCCAGGCATGGTGGCACATGCATGTAGTCCCAGCTACTCCGGAGGCTGAGGCACAAGAATCGCTTGAACCCGGGAGGCAGAGGTTGCAGCGAACCGAGATCGTGCCATTGAACTCCAGCCTGGGTGACAGAGTGAAACTCTGTCTCAAAACCAAAACAAAACAAAACTGGGGACGGCCGGGCGCGGTGGCTCAAGCCTGTAATCCCAGCACTTTGGGAGGCAGAGACGGGTGGATCACGAGGTCAGGAGATCGAGACCATCCTGGCTAACAGGGTGAAACCCCGTCTCTACTAAAAAATACAAAAAACTAGCCGGGCGAGGTGGCGGGTGCCTGTAGTCCCAGCTACTCGGGAGGCTGAGGCAGGAGAATGGCGTAAACCCGGGAGGCGGAGCTTGCCGTGAGCTGAGATCCGGCCACTGCACTCCAGCCTGGGCGGCAGAGCCAGACTCTGTCTCAAAAACAAACAAACAAACAAACAAACAAACAAACAAAAAAACAAAAAAAAACTGGGGACTACTTGAACAGAGGAGAACTGGTGAATTCTAAATAGAATAGGCTCTTCCGCCATCTACAAAAGGAAGAAGAAAGAGAGGGAGGAGGTGTTGGGGAGGAGAATGAGGAGGAGGAAGAGATGAAGGAAGAGGAGGGGACAAATCAGTTCAAATAAATTGTCATTCTTTAGAAAGTAATCTGTCTTCTCTCACCACTTTTAATGTCTTCTTATCTTTGGTGTTTTGTAGTTTCAGTATGATTTTTTTTTCCTTTTTGAAACAGAGTTTTGCTCTTATCACCTAGGCTAGAGTGCAATGGCACTACCTCGGATCACTGCCACCTCCGCCTCCTGGGTTCAAGTGATTCTCCTGCCTCAGCCTCCTGAGTAGCTGGGATTACAGGTGTGCGCCACTATACCCAGCTAATTTTTTGTATTTTTAGTAGTGCCAAGGTTACCCCATGTTGGCCAGGCTGGTCTCGAACTCCTGACCTCAGGTGATCACCCGCCTCGGCCTCCCAAAGTGCTGGGATCACAGGCATGAGCCACCACACCTGGCCTATTCTTTACAACAACCCTGTGAGGCAAACAAGACATCTATTGTTGTATCACTTGAAAGATTCAGAAGGCAAGGCTCAGAGAAGTTAAGGCTTACAAGGGAGTGAGAGGTGAGAATGCATTTTCAAGAATGAAATTTCTTTCTCTTTATAATAAAGGATCAATGGAGAAATGGCTAAGTTAGGTCTAAGTTCTGTCAGAACTAGCAGCAGAGAACTGAAATAAAGGAGCCGGATGTCAGAAACATCACTCAGGGAGTCAGGTTGGCCTGCAGAGCTACGCATCTGTTGGAGGGAAGGTGTGAAAGTTAAGAGGCTGGTTCTCAGCTTCCCACACCCAGAAGCTCCACCTTTCTGATCACCTTTCTGATCCACTTCTCTGATCGGGGAGTCCAACTGCTAACACTCAAGCTCCCAAGAAGCTGATTGGGAGCATAAGAAAGGATTTCAGACAATTAATTTGCAACTCAAAATAGAACGACCACACGGATCAGACAGTCTAGAGAGTGATCTCCCGACTGTTTTTATGTGCAGCCCATCGGCAAAATAAAGCGCACATCCTCAGTAAGTGCACATTCATCTTTTATAAACGCTCGAAGTATTGAACATGATTATACGACCCATTATTATACTCTTAACGAATAAGCCAAAAATAGGCTGCTAGGACAAGATGAGAGATAGAGACAACTGGAAGTTATAATATTTGTCCCCAGTGAACCATCTTGTGCACTCCCACTCCTGAGACTGTATCCGGACCCCTGCAAGCCCAGAAAGCATGACACAAAAAAAATAATGACAAGGGGGATGGGGAGAGTGAGAAGAAGCAGTGTTGGGGAAACAGCAGCCCAACCCCCTCCCCACCTCCACCATAGGGCAGGCCTGCCGGTGGAGCCCCTAAGTCAGGGTTCCGCCCTTGGGCAATGCCCCCACCCCACCTCCCCAATACACACACCTGCAGTTCTAAACTTTTCTGCCAAGCTTCTCCGGTGGCCTGACACACGTGGCTTTCTCCTGTGTTAACGTTCAGGTCACAGTTAGCCTGTATCCTTAGTTGCCCAGGCAAGGGACCCCTCCTCTCTTTTTGGGAATTTCTGCAGAAGCTGGGCTTATCCATATTCAGATTCCACCAGCCTTTCCCCATCATGGTCACTTTTTAATGAATACATGCCCTTCCTCCGATTTTGAAGGATCTGTTCAGCTTTGTAGATTACGGGATATGCTGGATGAGGAAAGGCATCCAAGTCCTTGGTGGTGTCGAGTGTGATATGGTAACTTTGAAAACCTAAGATGGGGCCGGGCGCGGTGGCTCACGCCTGTAATCCCAGCACTTTGGGAGGCCGAGGCGGGCGGATCACAAGGTCAGGAGATCGAGACCACGGTGAAACCCCGTCTCTACTAAAAATACAAAAAATTAGCCGGGCGCGGTGGCGGGCGCCTGTAGTCCCAGCTACTCGGGAGGCTGAGGCAGGAGAATGGCGTAAACCCAGGAGGCGGAGCTTGCAGTGAGCCGAGATCGCGCCACTGCACTCCAGCCTGGGTGACAGAGCGAGACTCCGTCACAAAAAAAAAAACAGAAAAACAAACAAACAAACAAAAAAAAGAAAACCTAAGATGGTATCTGCTTCCATCAAACAAACAATAACAGCAACACCATTCTGAGAATCCTATGAGATAAAAATATTTTTATTTATATCTAAGGGAACCAAGGGTCAGAAAAGTCACCAACTCTGATCTACATCCAACCCAGTAAGTGGCACAGCCAGGACTTGAACTGGGTCTGTCTGGCTTCAAATCCTGAGTGTGCTCCTTTCCCTTCATCCCTTCATTGTCTTTCCAACTATGTCAGAGGCAACTGAGTTAACACAGGAGCCTGGTGGGAGGGATATTGCCAGCACTATCATAGTCAGTAATTGCAGCTGAAACAGCCAGGACTTCAATACCATATTTAATTTTTGTAAATACTTGGCTTTTTATTGCATATGAATTAAAATGCCCATTACACTAACCAGATACCTGGAATTCAAAAATAAGACATTTTCAAACCACTGAAACATCTACTGGTATGTAATTATTCACTGCCTCCAGACTTTATATTTTAAAAATAGTCACAAGGAGCAGGGATAATTAAGCTGACATTATTACTCCATTATTAGATCACCACTGTGTTTCAGTCACATGATTAACAAATTTCCTTCCTGATTGAAACTGAAATGCCCATCAAGATTAGTCGGATTTCAGGGTCAATCACAGGAAAATACAAAATGAAGGTGGGGGGTTGATTAAACAAACTCAGAAATTGGCTATCCTGGACCATCTACAAGGTAACAATGTGAGTTCCACTGGAAGGCAGGTCGAGTTGAGATGGAAACGGTTGCTGCCTTAATGCCTCCTTCCCTAGAATCCACCTGGAGAAATTACAGAGCAAGAAAAACAGACCAGAGGAACAAATGACAAGAACAATGAGATTTTTGAAATGTAGCCTACAGTTATCAGAAGTGATGGCTGGTGTCAACAGCTGCCCCCAGGATCACCAGCACAACCTGTTGAGAAAACAGAGCAGATGTGTGTCTGAGTGTGTCCCCTTATGGAAAGGGAGGCCACCTCCTGAAGTCTGGTGTGTCTCAGGGGAAGGAGAAGGCACGACCACAATTTATTAAGAAGTGGAAGTTTGATTTAAGGGGGTCTTTCAAATGAGGAAATCTAATCAGCACTGGGTAACAGCCATGATACAACCGTCAGTCTGGACATGGTAAACAGAGGAAGGTGAGGATTTTGAGGCAAAGAATTCAAAGACTACTTGTTGATGTTTTCCATCAGAGAGTAAATGAGTCTTTCCAGAAGTTCCTATAAGAACTATCAAGCCATCTGCCTGGGCTGGAGACTCCTGGGAAAATGAAGTCGTGCTGATGAAGACAGGAGTAACATCAGGTGATGTGCATATAGACAGTAGGGGTGGTTTGGCTTTCAGTGTCTGTGCCCAGTGTGGGGGTAGATGCTTTGGTTCTTACTGGTTCGAGTGGGACTGGCATCGAGGTGGTGGCATAGGGAGCTACAGCCTGGAAGACAGCCAGAGGGGCAATAAGAGGGTAGGCGAGGCTGGGCGCAGTGGCTCACACCTGTAATCCCTGCACTTTGGGAAGCCGAGGCGGGTGGATCACCTGAGGTCGGGAGTTCAAGACCAGCCTGACCAACATGGAGAAACCCCGTCTCTACTAAAAATACAAAATTAGCCGGGCGTGGTGGTGCATGCCTGTTATCCCAGCTACTCATCCACTTGAACCAGAGGTGAGGTTGTGGTGAGCCGAGATCACACCATTGCACTCCAGCCTGGGCAACAAGAGTGAAACTCCGTCTCAAAAACAAACAAAAAAAAAAGGGTATGCGAGAAGGCATTGCTAAGTTCCACTCTGGCCCCCGTTCTGCAAGGCTTGGTGGAGCCATTGCCTGGCCCTTCAGGGCAGGCGGCTGCTTCCAGTGTCTGAAATGATGTCAGGGCAATCCATGATTCCTGCTGGGGAGAGGATTTGATAAAAACAGGTAAGGACAGAGCACTCAAACCCAGCCACTCACCCACAGACACCCACAGCACAGGGATCTGAGGAGACTGGCTCCACCCAAGACTGCTTTTCCCTGGGGGATTGGTGGTGCAACTCTGAAGAGTCCTGTTGCCAGGTGAGGAGACAAAAATCCAGTGAGTGTGAGCTCTGGGGCTCTTCATCCCAGGTTCCATTTCTCTCCTTCCATCAAACGCAGGGATGGATATGGACGTGGCCTTTGACCCTTCCCAAGAACGCATTTCCAGATGGAGTAACCAAAACCCCACTTACGGAGTTCTGAGCTCATAGGCCAATGCAATCAGATTCCTGAGGACAACTACCATGAAACAAAGACAGTCAGGTAAGCATCATTTCGTGTCTGAAGCAGAAATATTGGAAGAGGAGGACAAAAATTTTAAAGAGCATAGTAGTAAATACACATAAGATAAAGAAAGAAATAGCAACAATTATTTGCAAGAATGAGAAAATATTTTCTTAAAAAAAGAGAAAGGACAAAGGACTTGAATAGACATTTCTCCAAGGAAAATACACAGGTAGCCACTAAGCACATGAAAAAATGCTCAACATCCTTAGTCGTTAGGGGTACACACATCAAACCCACAATGAAATACAATTTCACACTCACTAGAATGGCTATGATAGAAAACAACAATAACAACAACAGAACATAGCAAGTGTTGGTGAGGATGTTGAGACATTAGAACCCTTGTGCGTAACTGGTGAAAATATAAAATGGTACAGCCATGTGGAAAATAATATGACAGTTCCTCAAAAAATCAAACATAAAATTACCATTTTACCCAGCAAGTCCACTTCTGGGTATATATTCTCAAAAGAACTGAAGGGACTTGAACAGCTACTTGTACACCCATGTGATAGCAGCATTATTCACAATAAGGAATATTGTACTGTTTTCAGTGAATGAATGGATAAGCAAGTTGTGATATATACACACAATGAAAAATCATTCAGCCTATTGCCATGATCTGTTTCTCTTCCCGACACCTATGATACCAAATGTATAGGGTTTTTTCCACACCAACCACCAATTCTCTAACTCTAACTCAATGACTCAATTCAATTCTGACACAATTTTCTGGAGTTAGCATCAGACAGGCTATGGGCTCAGTCCCACAAGACTGCTCCCACTTCAGACACCAGTCCCAAGCATGGATCTCCTGTACTTATGACCAACAAGCTATAAATCAGGGGTCCTCACAACACCCTCCTCTGGTTCAACAATCTGCTAGAAGAAGTCATAGAACTCAGGAAGGCACATATCTACTATTATCACCTTCTCATAAAAGATACGACTCAAAAGCAGCTAAACGGAAGAGATGCACGGAGCACGGTATCAGGGAACGGGGAAGCTTCCATGCCCTCTCTGAGTGGACTCCCCTCCCAGTACCTCAACGTGTTCACCAACTCAGAAGTTCGCTGAACCCCACTGTTTAGGATTTTCATGGAGGTTCCATTATGAAGGTATAATTGATGAAATCATTGGTCCTAGGTGATTGATTAATTTCCAGTCCCTCTCTCCTCTCTGGAGATTGGGGATTGAAGCTGAAAGTTCCAACCCTCTAGTCATACCTTGGTTTTTCTGGAGACCAGCCCTCCTCCTAAGGGTATCTAGGGAGGGGCACCCATCCACCAATTATCTCATTACCCTACAGAAAGACACTTATCTGGTGATCCAAGGGCCTTAGAAGCTCTTATGTCAGGAACCAGGGACTAAGACCAAATATCCTAACAAAAGATGCTTCTATCACCCCATCAGTCAGGAAATTGCAAGGGTTTTAGGAGCTCAGTGCCAGGAACTATGGACATAAACCAAATATATATGTATATAATATCACAAAATCACACAGTGTTAAAAAGAAAGAAATCCTGCTGCATGCGTCAGCATGAATGAACCTTGAAAACATGCCAAGTGAAGAGAGCCAGTCACAAAAGAGTAAGTACTGAATGATTCCACTTGTATGAGGTACCTAAGGCAGTCAGATTCATAAGGACAGATGATAGAAGGGTAATTGCCAGGGGCTGGAGGGAAGGAGGAGTGGTGAGTTATTGTTTAATGGACATAGAGTTTCAGTTTGGGATAACGCAAGAGTTCTGGAGAGGAAGGGTGGTGATAGTTGCACAACAATGTGAATATCCCTACTGCTCTAAGGGAAGGAAAAACCCTTTCCTCTCACATTCTGTAGCAAGGGTCTGTGAATTAAGCTGAAAAAAGACAGATTAACAGGGGGAAAGGCATATAGATTTTACTCGATGTTATTTTCATTTTTACGTGCACATGGAGGCCTTCATAGAAAAGAAATGAGGATCCAGAGACAGGTAGACCTGAGGGCTTATATGCCACTGTAACTGTGCACCCAAAAGGATCCAAGACAGATCTCAATCAATTTAGAAAGCTTATTTTGCCAAGGTTAAGGATGTGCCCTGACACAGCCTCAGGAGGTCTTCAAGACATGAAGAGTTCTGGAGAGGAAGGGTGCCCAAGACGGTAGGGGCACAGCTTGCTTTTTTTTTTTTTGGAGACGGAGCCTTGCTCTTTCACCCAGGCTGGAGTGCAGTGGCACAATCTCGGCTTACTGCAACCTCCGCCTCCCGGGTTCAAGCAATTCTCATGCCTCAGCCTCTTGAGTAGCTGGGACTACAGGTGTGCACCACCACACCCAGCTAAGTTTTTTGTATTTTTAGTAGAGATAGGGTTTCGCCATGTTGGCCAGGCTGGTCTTGAACTCCTGACCTCAAGAGATCCACCAGCCTCGGCCTCCCAAAGTGCTGGGGTTACAGGCATGAGCCACCATGCCCAGCCCAGTTTGCTTTAATACATTTTAGGGAGACATGAGACATCAATCAATATGTGTAAGATATACATTGGTTTGGCCCGGAAAGGCAGGACAACTCAAAGCAGACAAGAGATAAAGGTTGCATTGTTTTTTGTTATTGTTTTGTTTTGTTTTTGAGACAGAGTCTCGCTCTGTCACCCAGGCTGGAGTGCAGTGGTGTGATCATGGCTCACTGCAGCCTTGATCTCCCAGGCTCAAGGGATCCTCCCACCTCAGCCTCCTAAGTAGCCAAGACTACAGGCGCATGCCACCATGCCAGGCTAATTTTTTGTATTTTTAGTAGAGACAGGGTTTTGCCATGTCACTCAGGTTGGTCTCGAACTTCTGGACTCAAGTGATCCACCCACCTCAGCCTCCCAAAGTGCTAGGATTACAGGTGTGAGCCACCGCGCTCAGCCAGTTGCATTATTTTGAGTACTTGATTAGCCTTTCACTGAATACACAATTTACTCTGGCTCAGGGAATCTGCAGTTAAAAATAGGGCAGAGGAAGCAACAGATAGGCATTTGTCTCAGGTAAGCAGAGGGATAACTTTCTGTCCCACACCTGCGAAGACCAGCTAACAGTTTACATTGCCAGGGTGAAATTCAACAGGACTGTTTTAGGGTAAAGATCTTGAGCCCTACAAGGAATTCCCTTGTGGGTAAACTGTGAGGGAGGCATGTAGGTTTCTGATCTTTGTAGCTATCTTATTTAGGAATAAAATGGGAGACAGGTTTGCCTGACATAGTTCCCAGCTTGACTTATCTTTTGGCTTAGTGATTTGGGGATCCTGAGATTTTTTTCCTTTCACAATACAAAAGGTTATAATTTGTAGAGAAGCGGCAAGAGAAGGACAAGGCATTTGGGTTTCTAGGGGCAGGAAATTGTGATAAGGTAAATATGTGGGGGGAATCTCATGGGAAATAAAGGTTATTGAGTGGCCGGGGGCGGTGGCTCACACTTGTAATCCCAGCACTTTGGGAGGCTGAGGTAGGCAGATCACCTGAGGTCAGGAGTTTGAGACAAGCCTGGCCAACATGGCGAAACCCCATCTCTACTAAAAGTATAAAAATTAGCCAGGAGTGGTGGTGGGTGCCTGTAATCCTAGCTACTCGAGAGGCTGAGGGAGGAGAATCGCTCGAACCTGGGAGGTGGAGGTTGCAGTGAGCCAAGATCACACAACTACACTCCAGCCTGGGCAACAGAGCAAGACTCTATCTCAAAAAAAAAGAAAAAAAAAAAAAAAGAAAAGGAAAGAAAAAAGAAAGAAAAGAAAAGAAAGGAAAAAAGCCTCCTTCTGTTTGTCCCCACTGAGAACCAGATCCCACGCCACCTGTAATCAAAGCCTCAGAGTGCATGAGAAATCCAGAGAGGAGCACGCCTCATCTCCCAAGCACCCTGAGAAGATGTGTTCATTCCCTGGTCTGGTCTGGCCAGTCCTGCAACCACAGAGTTGGCAGGAAGGAGCACGATGGACCATTTGGAAATGATGAAAATGGTAAATATCTGATTGTGGTGGTGATTACATGAGTGTAGACAGACTCACCTCTCGACCAAATTTCTTTCAGCCTCTTCTGAGCCCTCTTCTCTCCTCGTGTTTTTGGCCTGCATAGCTCTGTGCAGCCTTAGCAGGATTCCTGCTTAGTCAGTTTAGCAAGAATCCCCCCCACCCTTCACATGTGACCACCCTTGATGTCCAATCAAGTTCTTCATTCCCCATCTTTGACATCAAGTCCCCTGACCTACCTTTAGCAAGAATCCCCCTATGCTGATGTCTCCTCTTAGTCACTTTCCATCCACTCCTTGCCCACACCCCATTCCTTGGCTATAAAATCCCCCTTTCCTTGTTGTATTAGGAGATGAGCTCGATCTCTCACCTGCTGACAGAGTTGATCCCTATTGCATTGGTCTTGAATAAAGTCTTCCTCACTGTTTTAACAAGTGTCAGAATAAATTTTCTTTAAGTGCACCTAAATTTGCCTAAATTCATCAAAAGTTACATTTAGGTGTATTATTTGTATATAAAGTGGAGTCCTCATAAGTAAGCAACAATGCAGAAGGGGTCCCAGGTTGGGGGAAGGTCCCAGGTGGGGGAGAACAATTGCTCTGAGAGACGACTAAACACAAACAATCCACTAGCACAACTACCTTGCTCCGCATATAGCCCCAGCAGTACAACCCCTATAAAACTTCCCATCAGCCCCTGCCTCTTTGCAGATGACCCTTTCTCTGCTGTGCTGCCCATTGCTTTCTTGCAATGTACTTTCCCTTTAATAAATCTGCCTTCCTTTACCTACAACTGTCTTGATAAATTCCTTTACCTCCCACATTGTTGACCCCAACTATTCACACCCTTGACAAATTATTTCTCAATGAAAGTGAATTTTGAAAAGGAATAGATGAAACAAGATTGGCCAGATGTTAGTGTTGTCATTGGTGATGGGAACATAGAATACCCTTATTCTATTCTGTCTACTTTCATTTATGTTTGAAAGTTACCATCTGATATGTCTTGGGTCTGTATCCCTGCCCAAATTTCATGTCAAATTGTAATCCCCTGCGTTGGAGGAGGAGCCTGGTGGGAGGTGATTGCATCATGGGGGTGGATTTCCCCCTTGCTATTCTCATGATAGTGAGTGAGTTCTTATGAGATCTGCTTGTTTAAAAGTGCATAGCACCTCCCACCATCCTTCTTCTTCCTGCTCCAGCCAGGTAGGATGTGCCTGCTTCCTGTTTGCCTTCTGCCATAAGTTTCCCGAGGCCTCACCAGCCATGTTGTCTGTACAGCCTGTGGAACCGGGAGCCTATTAAACCTCTTTTCTTTATAAATTACCCAGTCTCAGGTAGTTCTTTATAGCAATGCAAGAACAGACTAATATAGAAAATTGATACCAGGAGGTGGGGCATTGCTATAAAGATACCTGAAAAGGAAGCAACTTTGGAACTGGGTAACAAGCAGAGGTTGTAACAGTTTGGAGGGCTCAGAATAAAACAGGAAAATGAGGGAAAGTTTGGAACTTCCTAGAGACTTGTTAAATTGTTGTGACCAAAATGCTGATAGTGATATGGACAATAAAGTTCAGGCTGAGGTGGTCTCAGATAGAGATGAGGAACTTACTGGGAATTGGAGCAAAGGTCACTTTTGTTATGCATTAACAAAGAGGTTGGGAGGCATTGTGGCCCCTGTTCTAGAGATCTGTGGAACTTTGAACTTGAGAGAGATGATTTAGGATATCTGGAAGAAGAAATTTCTAATCAGCAAAGCATTCAAGATGTGGCCTGGCTGCTTCTAACAGCATATGCTCATACGTGTGAGCAAAAAGATGATCTGAAATTGGAACCTACATTTGGAAGAAAAACAGAGGATAAAAGTTCAAAAACTTTTCAGCCTGACCATGTGGTAGAAAAGAAAGTCATCTTCTGGGGAGAAATTCAAGCTGGCTGTAGAAATTTGTAGAAGTAAAGAGGAGCTGAATGTTAAAGGCCAATACAATGGGGAAAATGTCTCAAAGGCATTTCAAAGACCCTCATGGCAGCCCATCCCATCACAGGCCTGGAGGCCTAGGAGAAAAGAATGGTTTCATGGGCCAGGACCAAGGCCTCACTGTCCTGCACAACCTTGGGACATGGCACCCTGTGTCTCAGCCACTCCAGCTCTAACCATGGCTAAAAGGGGCCCAGATATGTGTCAGGCATCACTCCAGAGGATGCTAGCCATAAGCCTTGGCAGCTTCCATGTGATGTTAAGCCTGCAGGTATGCAGAAGGCAAGAGTTGAGACTTGGGAACCTCCACCTAGATTTCAGAGGATGTATGGAAGTGCCTGAGTGTCCAGGCAGAAGCCTGGTGTAGGGATGGAGCCCTCATGGAGAACCTCTACTAGGGCAGTGTGGAAGGAAAATGTGGGGTTGGAGCCCCCACAGAGTCCCCAATGGGGCACTGCCTAGTGGAGCTGTGAGAAGAGGGCCACCATCCTTCAGACCCCAAAATGGTAGCTTGCACCATGCACCTGGAAAAGCTGCTGGCACTGAATGCCAGCCATTGAGAGCAACCATGGAATTTGAGCTGTGCAGAGCCACAGAGGTGGAGCTGCCCAAGGCCTTGGAAGCCCACCCGTTGCATCAATGTGGCCTGCATGTGAGACATGGAATCAAAGGAGATTATTTTGGAGCTTTAATATTTAACAACTGCCCTGCTGGGCTTCAGACTTGCATGGGGCCTGTAGCCCCTTTATTTGGGTCAATTTCTCCCCTTTGGAAAGCGAGTATTTACCCAATTCCTATACCCTCATTGTATCTTGGAAGTAACTAACTTGTTTTTTATTTTATAAGCTCATAGGCAGAAGGGACTAGCTTTGTCTCAGATGAGAGTTTGGACTTTGGACTTCTGAGTTAATGCTGGAATGAGTTAAGAATTTGGGGCCAGGCATGTTGGCTCACGTCTGTAATCCCAGCATTTTGGGAGACTGAGTCGGGTAGATCACTTGAAGTCAGGAGTTTGAGACCAGCCTGGCCAACATGGTGAAACCATGTCTCCACTAAAAATGCAAAAATTAGCCTGACGTGGTGGCACGTGCCTGTAGTCCCAGCTACTTGGGAGTCTGAGGCAGGAGAATTGCTTGAACCCAGGAGGTGGAGGTTGCAGTGAGCCAAGATTGGGCCACTGTACTTCAGCCTGAGAGCCTGAGTGAGACAGCAAGGCTCAGTTTCAAAAAAAAAAAAAAAAAAGACTTCAGGGGACTGTTGGGAAGACATAATTATGTTTGAAATCGGAAAAGGACATGAGATTTGGGAGTGGCCAGGAACAGAATATTGTTTGGGTCTGTGTGTCGGCCCAAATCTCACGTCAAATTGTAATCCCCAATGCTGGAGAAGGGGCCTGGTGGGAGGTAATTGGTTCATGAGGATGGACTTTCCCTTGCTGTTGTCATGATAGTGAGTGAGTTCTCATGAGATCTGGCTGTTTAAAAGTGTGTAGCACCTCTCCCTGTCCCTCTTCCTCCTGCTGCAGCCTTGTAGGAGGTGCCTACTTCCCCTTTGCCTCCTGCCATGATTTAAAATTTCCTGAGGCCTCCCCAGCAATGCTCCCTGTACAGTCCATAGAACCATTAGCCAATTAAATATCTTTTATTTATAAATTACCCAGTCTCAGGTAGTCCTTTGTAGCAATGTGAGAACAGACTAATACACCATCATAAAAAAGCTTGAAAAAAAACCCAAAAGATGTATCATCCAGCTTCCACCACCCACAATTCACTTCCTGGGACCTAAGAGTAAGGCAGGGAACCCTGACATTGACATATTGCTTACAATATATGTTTCATAAGCTTTAACTCTTTGTATTCTTATAAGAAGTCAAGGCAGCCGTGAAGTATCATTCTCCTCTCATATGGGAACTCCGAGGGATCAGGAGGGAAGTGACTTGCCCAAGATCACACACGCCAGGTGGGAGGCTGGGCCTTGAACCCAGGCCTCTCGAATGGAGACTGGGGTCACCCCACACTACCTGCCACTGTTGCCACAGTCCCAAAGCCCCAGGAACAGCCCCTGCATGGTAGGGCGTATGCTTCTCACGGTACACTTCTAAGACTCTAAGGAGGAAATTCTAACCCAGCGATTAGCAGTGATTGTAGTTAATTGCATGTTAGTTACCATGGTTATATCTAACTTAGTTCTCTCTCGAGCCTCCAACAGGAACACAGGAGACTGTTCTCAGGCTAATGCAGTGGGAGGAAAACACCCTGCGCAGGGTCAGAAATGTTCTCTGGGCTTTGTTTGCAGAACCTGTTGATGATCTCCAGTTTCCAGAAGTATTCCACATGGAAATAGTTACCGATGTGCAAAAGGAGCACCATTTTCTGGCATCCTGAGCCACAAACCAGGTGTCTGGAGGTGTTTCTCTGTAAGGAAAAAGCCAGCAGCCATCTGGCTTCCTCTCCAGAGCCAATGTCGTGGAGTTGTTTTAAGGACTGAGGATACAAGACCTTGTAACAAGCTTACGACAATATCTGGCTCTCAGTAAATACCCAGTACCTTCATTAACATTACATTTCAAATATCTCCACAGAACTTATTTTAAGCAGAGTCTTCATTTCTTGTTTAAAATAGAATTTAATTGCAGATCTCTTGTCTTTGATTCTCCAGAATCTTATTCATGCAGACGGAAGAGCAGAACAAGCCTCTGAGCACCCCCAGGAGCTGTCCTGAAGCCGCCTGGAATGAAGGAGCTCGCTTGGAGTCAGAGGCCTGTGTTGCCTTCCCAGGGCTGCCCCTGCTGGAGATGTGACCTCGGGCAGCCACACTGGGAAGCCTCTGGAAGCCCTGGCCTGCACACGTGGAAGGGTGAGCTGTACCCCAGGGTCAGAGCGCGAGTTCCTTGCGTGTGTCTTGGTGGGAGGTCAGTGGTTGTAGGCCCTGAACGTTGACTGAGTCATCAGACCGAACCGGCCTGGTCTCAGGTCCCGGAGTGCAGCTCCTGTGATGCTTCACATCAGGACTGAAGACCCTCCAGCACCCACAGGAGGATCTGCTGGGTCAGCCCAGGTGCCAGCCAGGGAAGGCTCTTGCGGAACTGGAGGCATCCACAGGCTCTCTTCCACACCTGAACAACAAGGCCCTGGCAGGGGCACTCCGCTGGCTCCGCCACTGCCGCTCCAACCTTGAGTTACTTCCTAAGCCCACACCCAGGCTGCCAGGGCTCCTCTGAGAGCCCCCTGAATGCAGGCGAGCCCCTCTAGCGCCCCTCTCTCTTGCCCTTCTTTATTCCTCCATCCAGTTTACTCGCTCCCCAAAACAAATCTTGCCCTTTCACAGCTGACCGGTGGTGAGGACACGTGGGGCCCAGGCCAGCAGCCTGGGATCAGACACTCACGTGTCCTCAGGAAGCCACTGGGTATCAGGCCTTGGGCTGGGCAGAAATGGGACTAAAGACTGAGCAAGGTGTCCTGTGAGGAAGCTGGCGGCAGGGGGGCCTCAGGGCAGTCCGGACAAGCTCATGCTTGGGGGCTGCTTCAGGGGAGCCTTTTGGCTGGGCCAAGGGGGCTGGCTAGGACTTGGACAGAAGGATGGGTCCAAAGGGCTCTGGGGTTCAAGACAGTACCACTGAGGGAACCCACCCAACCTCACTCAGAGACCAGATCACGCCCAGCTATTGGGGGGGATGGTGGAACAGAACAAATGCCATGCATGGAGTGCCAAGGGCTCCCCATGAGTGTGCAGGGTTCCCAGAAGGGTCCCAAATGGGAACGGCAGCATTGGAGGAAGAAGCCTAAGACCTCCCCCAATTTTCTGTGCATCAATAAAAGCTGCTCCAGTCAGCCACCACTGACGGGCAGGATCCAAAGATGGGGGAAAGGAATGCATTGTTCACATATTCTCTGGAGAACAAATAATCCCACAGTGATTCTGAAGAACAGTCAGCGATGTTTGATTTAAAAGGTGGCAAAGTACAACTCACAGCTCATTTTCCCTGCGGGGATGCTGCTTTTAATCCTCTTCCCCCTCATGCTAACTTTGAATTCGGGGAAGTGACCCTGGCCAAGCATTTAAGTTCTGTTAACATAATAAATACTTGTCATCAACTACCTTCAAATTTAGAGGAAAAGGGGGTAATTTTCAACCATGCCTGAGTACCTCTGAGTAACAAATCGGCTGGCAAATGCATGCAGACATTCTAGAACGTTATGTTCTCATATAATTTGGTCTCGCGTTCTAGAACACTTACCCTTGCTGAGAACACGCTGTTGCTAGGATACGACCAATGAGTAAACACCCTGACTTTCTATTATTGTTTCATAGAGTCAGAGACTATCCAAGCCTCTGTTGCTTTATTAAAACAGCTTCACTAAGGGTGTCAGTGACACCTAATAGGTACATTTAATGGAGGACACTTTCTAGTCCTTCCCTGCCTCTCTCCCATGAACCTGGGAGTGCACACCCTGGCCCTCCAGGACACCTTCCCCTCCACACATTCTTTTACCTCTTTGTTCCTTCCCTTTGAGCCTCTGCCCTCAGCCAGCTCCTTTAATCCATGGCTGATCCCAAGGCTGCCTCCTTCAGAGCTGGGACAAGGGTGAGGCAAGAGAGGCAACCAGGCAGCAAAATATCAGAAGGCCCTGGTTTGCAGGGTGTGTAGGGCAGGGCCTGCTTACAGTTTGCATCCTGGGCACCTGGCTTGCCCCAGCTCAGTCCCAGCTAGCCCTCTCCCTCAGTGCTGCTCTACCAGGCTGCCCCTTGGAGCTCAAGGCCATACCTCCTACCTCCACTCAAGCTTCTCCAGCCTAGAGCTTCTCCTTAGCTTCAGACCATGCACCCAACTGCTGGTGTCTCCACCTAGCTCTCCTCCAACGGCCCCTGCCACTCCCTACTCGCACTACTCTACCTAGCTCCCCACCAGCCCCATCCCATACCTCAATGCAACCTTCCTTTCTGATATAGCTCTCCAAATCCTTGCCTCCTGGCTACCCACCACCATGACTGCCTTAGGCAAGACCTTCACCATCTCTCTTCCAGACTCTTGTAGTAATCACTGTTCACTCTCCCTACCTCCAATCCAATAATCCACCTGGCCCCATCATCCAGGACTCAAAACATTTCTGCCACAACTAATATCCTCAGCACAAGAATGGGAGCATAGAATGAACTCCCCTCCTAAGGAAGACGGCTTGACAATATTTATCAAAATTACAAATGTATATATACACTTTGACTCAGCAACCCCACTTCAGGGAACTCACTCCACGTACTCATCCCTAGATATGAGCATATGAATTGCACCATTGATTGTAATGCAAGAAACTACAAACAACCTCAATGTCCATCTATGGGAAAGAAGTTGAATGCAGTCTTCTAGATCCATGGAACATTTGACAGGCAATGAAAAGATTGTGGCAGCTCTATGCATCAATGTGGAATGACTTACAAGGCCTATAAATAAAAAGCTAGGTATAGAATAGTGTATCTAAAGCATGGCACCTGCATTAAAGGGAATGTGTATATATACACACACACACACACATTCAGATTATCTCTAGAATAAAACACTGGGTTGGCTGGGCGCAGTGGCTCATGCCTGTAATCCCAGCATTTTGGGAGGCCGAGGCAGGTGGATCACCTGTAATCAGGAGTTCAAGACCAGCCTGGCCAACATGGCAAAACTCTGTCTCTACTAAAAATGCTAAAATTAGCTGGACATGGTGGTGCATGCCTGTAATCCCAGCTACCTGGGAGGCTGAGGCAGGAGACTCATTTGAACCCAGGAGGCGGAGGTTGCAGTAAGCTGAGATCATGCCAATGTACTCCAGCCTAGACAACAGAGCGAGACTCTATCTAAACAAACAAACAAACAAAAAAAAAAAAAAACCACTGAAAATGGTGACAGTGATTGCTGCTTCTGAGAAGGGGGATTTGGGGATAAGGATGAGGAGGGACCTTGCTTGCCACTGTATACTCTTCCCATACTCCTCCTACTGTCCAAATTCTTTATGTTGAGTATGTTTTACCTTTTCAATAAAAATGCATCCAACCAGCTCTGCAGCCAGCAACCTTCCTAAAACACAAATCTGGTTATGTCACATCCTACTTACGACTCTCCAGGGTCTGGCTATGACAAGGGACTCTCCAGGGGCTGCCTATGACAAGGGCGTCCCAGACCGTCACAGTTTATGCTTGTTACAGAGTAATTATATCCTCACTCTATGGGGTCTCTAAAGATAAAATCCACCCTCCTCATCATGGACTGGCCTCATCTGACATGATTCTCGCCAGGCTCTTTAAACTCCAGAAGCACTGAACTGCTGGTAGCTCCCCTGCCCGCAAGCTATTTTTAGCCTCCAGGCCTTTGCTCATGCTGTTACCCTCTGCCGGGAATGCCTAGAGTACTCACTCAGCTCAGCTCAGGGACACAGCCAGCGGCTCAGCCTACAAAACGCAGCCACGCCCACCCATGCCCCCTGCCTGCACAGCTCTGAAGCCCTGCCTGCAGCCTGCCTCAACCTCCTGTGCCCTTAGAAAGACAGAACACAATGAGCCATTTATGCACCTGCTTTATCTCCTATACTTGAGGGCCAGATCTGTGTCCAGTTTGAAATGGAAGAAAAAAGTAATGCCCTAAATTCGAGCCCAGCTCCAGAGCCAGAAACACTTGGATTTGAATCCTGGGTCTGCCGCTGGAGCTCTGCAGCCTGAAGGAATGCAGGGATGGCTACAACCTCAAGCTGTTACTTCACCTCTCTGGGCTTTCCTTTCAGCCACCTTTCCACTCAACCTCCTTTTTTGTTTTGTTTTGTTTTGTTTGAGATCTATGAACGTGGGTACATATAAGACTAGTTGGTTTATTTTACCTGATGTGTACCAGTAAAGTAGAAAACACATTAACTAATCAGTTTTTCTACTTTCGCTCTGAGGAATCTCTGCCCTGATTGTAACTGATAAGGAATCTCTTCCCTGACTGTAACTGAATATGCACATATTAACATTCCTGCAGACCTTGTCTTTCACTTTACCTGTATTTTTCTTGGCCCTGATCTGTCAATGTATGCAGTCTTCCTCCCATTTGTGTTTGGGCACACTATCTCAAGCCCTTTTGGGAATAAGGCCAGGAGGATACCTACGCATGCAGGCACCCTAATGAACAGGCCAAACCTCCAAGGGCAGGGCGCCTGTAAGAGAAGGGCCTTTCCTGTAGGAAATGGGCATCAAAGGCCAACTGCCAGAAACTGCTAGAACCAAGTCTCCCCATGCTAGTGCCTCACGGTTATTTAACCTCCCACAGCCTCAGTTTCTTTATCTGTAAAATGGGGACAAGAGTGGTGACTTCACAGAATTGTTGTGAAGATTAAATAACTCATGAAAAGCTGGGCACGGCAGCTCACACCTGTAATCGCAGCACTTTGGGAGGCCGAGGCGGGCAGATCACCTGAGATCAGGAGTTTGAGACCAGCCTGGCCAACATAATGAAACCCTGTCTCTACTAAAAATACAACAATTAGCCAGACGTGGTGGTGGGCACCTGTAATCCCAGCTACTCAGGAGGTTGAGGCAGGAGAATACTTGAACCCACAAGGCGGAGGTTGCAGTGAGCCAAGACCACACCACTGCACTCCAGCCTGGGCAGCAAAGTGAGACGTTGTCTTGAAAAATAAATAAATAAATAAATAAATAAAATAACTCATGAAAGACCTTACTACAATACCCAGCATTCATTAGGTTCAGTAGATATTGATAAACACAGGAACTGATGAATACAGAATCTGAAAGGATCCTTAAAGCTCCCCCAGAGAAACCCAACCCCCTTTCGCCCTAGTGCTGACAAGAGAAGTAAGTTCCCCAGAGGATGCATGATTGTAACCTCAAATACTGGAGCTGACCTACAACACTCAAGGGCTTTTGCCAGAGAGTTCTGGTTCCTCTAAGAAGATCCTATTTATTCCTGCCCAGGGCACGGGACACTTGATCCAAGCTGGCACTTGGCTGAATCCTGTCCACATTGGGCAAGCTTGACTATGCATCTGCCAGATACTTCCTTAGCCTGCTATCAGGAAGCCAAAGGAGGAGGGGTTCTGCAGGAAGGGGTGCTCAGGAATGCCTCCAGCTCACTTCCCATCAAAGGAGAAATCCTTCCATGTTTAAGGGGTAGAAATCCTTGTAAGTGGTAATCAACAGAATCCATTGAAAACCTGACTGCACCCTCCCAGAGGTGAGATCTGCTTTTGAGCTTTTGCCTGCCTTGTGTGCCCGGGCTCCAGTGTGCTGTTCCTATACCTGAGCTGGGCAGGGCATTCATGGTCCGGGGGCCTGTGCTCAAGCTGGTGTATACCCTGGGCCTGGGGGTGTAGAGGTCAGTGTCTCCTGTGGCCAGGACCCACACAGCCAGCACAGGGGCCAAGTCATCAAAGAAGGACAAAGTGAGAGCCAGCACTGAGCTCCCAGGAGCAGAATCCTCCAGGCATTCCAGTTCCCCATGAGAGAGACAGCAAGATGAATAGAAAAGACACAGGCCTGGGAGGCAGATGGACACCACTGATTAATGGCATGACTTTAAGCTTATTATTCAACATCTCCATGCTTTTATTGACTCACCTGTGCAGCCGGGAAGATGATCACTATGTGGATTAAGAAGACAGGTGACAATAGGGAAACCCAGTTTATGTGATTAATCAGGGCAAGGAGTCTTCCCCATCACAATTTTTTAAATGAAGTTTTGTAATGTCACAGAACAACTGCAGGGGAGGCCTAAGCCTTTGTTTGCTCACACGAGTTCCCCCACCCCTTTCTTGCTACCACCTGTGCCAGTCATCAGGTTATTATGTCCCGGTTCTAAAGTCATCCTTCTTTGCTCTGCTTTGAAATACCGGAGCTGGGCCCTGTAAACATCTCCCCTTTGTCAGCTGGGGCAATGTTAGGCTTTGTCATAGGGGGCTCTGGAGGAATGCCACAAGGACAGCAGAGGAAGGGGCTTCTCTTCCTGCTGCCAGAACATGGCATTTCCTCCTGTGGCACAGCTGCCAGTGGGACAGGCGTGCAGGAGCAGCGATGGCACTCGTTCTCCAGCAAACTTCACACCCTACACCCTACACCCTATGAGCCACTTTTGTGGAGTGGCTCTGGCCTGCTCTCTCTCTCTCTCTCTCTGTCTCTCTCGTTTTCAGGCCCCCATCTGGGCTGGTCGTCTAGACTGCTCTGGCTCCTACGCTGGCAAATCTCCCCACCAGCAGCAGGTTTTGCTGTTCCTGCAGCAGCTGCGTCCTCTCCTACAGGTCTGGGGCTCAGCTCAAGCGGGTGGAAGTCTTAGTTCCTTCATTGTTGACTCCCTCTCAACCCTAAGGGTAGCAGCAGCTTCCTTCAGCTGCTGTTCCTGGGACCCCTGGAGTCCTCTTCTACCCTTTGTAGTACTCAGTCATCAGATTTCACCCATTAGTAGTGTCCTGGGGCCGCTGTAACAAAAGTGCTGAAAAACAGTGGTTTAAAAATAGCAGGAACGTGTTCGTCACAGTTCTGGAGGACAGAAGTTCGAAGTCAAGGTGTTAGCAGTGCCCTGCTCCCTCTAAGACTCCGGGGACCCTCCTGGCCTCTTCCGCTGGTGGCTTGCAGTGGCTTCACTCCACTCTCTCCGTCTGCTGTTCCATGGCCATCTTCTCCCTGTGTGTCTGCATCCAAATATCCCTCTTCCTACAAGGACACTGGTCACGTTGGACAAGGCCTGCCTTGGATTACATCTGCAAAGATCCTGTTTTCAAATAGGGTCGCATTCACAGGCACCAGGGGTTAGGACTTCAACACATCTTTCTCAGCGACACAGTTCAACCCATAACGCCAGACGCTTTGCGCTTGTTGATGAGTCTTTTTACTACATTTTCCCTGTTCAAAGTATCAGTGTGGTTTCTATCTCCTGCCTAGTCCCTGATTAACACATGGCCCTAATTTAATTCACCATAACACTCATCTGTCCCAGTCAAGCTGAGGTGGGATATTAAAGAAAGAAAAGAGAAACAGAAATTAAAAGGGGGGAAAAAAAAAGCTGCCTGTGATTCTCCTGCTTTACCCCAAGGTGTCTCTTGCCCTCCTGATTTTTCTGCAACACAGCAACCCCTAAGCCATCTCACTGCCTCCACACCCATCCATCTACAGTCTCCTCCCACAGCACCCTGCTTAAAACCCGTCAGAGACTTCTCAGCCAGGGCGAAATCCACGCTCTGCCCCATGGTGCTCTGCCCCGCCCCTTCCCACACTCACCTTGGACCTGCGTCTCCCCTTGCTCACTAGGCTCGGAGCCCAATAGCATCCCTGCCCAGGGCCTTTGTTGGGCCACTCTTTGGACATGGCTTGAATCCCCCAGGGCATCTGCTGCCACCACCTCGTCATGTGAGCCGCTGCTCTGCCTCTCCCGTAGGGGAGGTGTTTCCTGACCAACTATTGGCTAAGGTCCCCTCCTGGTCACCCGCTGTCACGTGGCCTCCTTTTGTGATCCTCCCCGAATGCACCTGTACCTAGAATTGTCATGGCTGTCCGTTCTGTGTCTGCTCGCCACTCCACCCTCGGCGGCGTTAAACCCTGAGACCAGGACCGGGCATTGCCTAGCATCTCCAGCACCAAGGACAGTGCCCGGCACACAGGAGGGGCTCAGGGAATATTTGTTGACTGACTGTTGACATTGCAGCCTTTATTCAAGTACAAATCTATAGAATACTGTAATTACATACCCAGCATTATAAAAATTCAGATTTTTAGAAACAACAACCACCTGAAAGAAACCCTGGATTTTGTGGGTTTTTCTTCTTAAACTTCAGCTCCTTTGTCCTTTCTCATTAATGCTCTGGAAAATGCTGTATGGTCAGGGCTGCCACTGAATGAAGTCACTTCCTACTGAACCCTGGGGTGGCCCTGTGCGACTCCTCCAATGGGCAAGGCTGGCCTGGGCAAGGGGACCATCAACACAGGCCGCTCCGGCGGCAGAGCAAGAAACAGGAAGTTTCTCTGATAGTAAGTCCTGCTCTCTGCAGCACAGTCAAATGTAGAAAAGACAGGACTAGGGGTTGTGATTACAGCTTTTGCCATAGACTGAGTGTTTGTGTCTCCCCAAAATCCATGCATTAGATCCTAATGCCCAGTGTGATGGTATTAGGAGGCGGGGCCTTTGAGAAGTGGTTGACGGGATCCATGCCCTTACACAAGAGGTCCTGGAGAGCTGCCCTGCGGCTTCCACTGTGTGAGAATGCATTGAGAAGACCATCAGCGAACCGAGAAATGGGTCCTCACCAGACACCAGATCTGCAGGCACTCTCATCTTTGGATTTCCTAGCCTCCAGACGATGAGGAAAAAATTTTGCTGTTTTTAAGCCACCCGATCTATGGTATTTTTTTACAGCAGCCTCAACAGACTGACAGCTTTGTTCCCCAATTTGTCACCTCCTGTGTCCTTGGGCCACACCCTTAACCTCAGTCAGTGACAGGTCTCCCCCTGCAAATGAGTAAAGTAAGGAGACCTTGCTTTGACGAAGATGTGTCCTGTAGAGAGACCACTCTAATTAATGCTAATTAAGCTGTTTCCTAATACAAGCCAAAGTAATCATTAAGAAAACAATCTTAATGGTGTTAGCATTTGGTTACACTCTTGGGAACAGCTCAGAACATAAAAGCCTGTGAATGATTCCAGAACATGCTTAGAGCTGCTCCCTTGCTGCCACCCAGATCTGACTCCTTGATAAGCCCAAGAAGTCCCCATGAGAAACTGTTCTTGCCTGGAGCCTCTGGAAAACTGACATAACTCATGACGTGTCAGATCGCAGCAAAGATGGAGCTCAGAGGGGTTCCATTCCTGCCTGCTCCATTTTTGAAAACCAAGAGAAGCTCATCAGAGTGGCAAGACAGTGGCCAGCTCTGAGGAAAAGAACCCCTGTGTGGAACTCAGCGCCCACTCCCGGCACTTTCTGAGCCACTGCTTTCCTCTGCAAAGTGGAGCTATAATCACTACCGTCAGGGACAATGCAGATTACGATACTATATGTACACAGTAGGTAACCAATAAATGGTGTCAAATGTCCACCATCTTGGGGCATGCTGAGTGCAGGGATCTGGCCACAGACCAGGGGCCTCTTCCAGCTGCCCAATCAGAGCCCTCTGTAGCCCAGCCCTAGCCTGCAGGCCCCTTGCCCCCAGCTCGTGGGCAGGGTCCCTCTGAAGCTGTTACCCTCATTACTAGAATGTAGGTCACAGGGTGATTTGTGTTGTCCACAGGCGCGTGCCTGGCACCTAGAACACACATTCAAACATTCAGTAAATGTTTGTTGAGGGTCATATGAATGAATGAAGGATGCGCCCAACACCAGCCTTTTAGCCAACATTCTCTCATCACGAGAATTTTCTAGGGGCTCAGACACCAGTCCCTGGGTCCCTCCAATTCCAAAGACACACTCAGCTATCCAGACGGTTCCCTCAAATGCCTCCCCCAGACTTGGGAGAGACTAGTACACAGGCAGCCTCTCCGGAGCACTCCCTGCACCAGCCTCCTCAAGTTCCCCAAACTCTCATCCCGCCTTATTCTCCCTGGAGTGGGTGAGGGCCCATGCTGGCAGAGCAGCTCGCAGCCACCCCTGCAGAGATGGGCTATCTGACACCTTGTGCTTTCTTCAGAACCCCTTAGGGCCTCAGCTGAAGCTCAGACAGAGTGCGCGTGCGCACGTACACACACACACACACACACACACACACACACACATCTAATTTTCAACACACTTGCACAAATATAGAAACATCATGGGGAAAAATGCAAAATACCTATGATTTCTGAGACAAGATCCGAGATGTCAAAGATATTCCCTGCTTATTCTGCTCATGCCCGGGCTCCCCTGCCCACCCCCAGTGCATTTATGTGATATCATGAAAAAGCAGCAGGGGTGGCATGAACTTGCACACCAGGCTGCCCAGGCTTGAGACCCAGCTCTGCCACCCAGAAGCCGGGAGCCCCTGAACAAGCAGCAATTCTGCGCCTGGGCTTTCCTGACTGCAAAATGAGGATAATCACAGCCCCTGCCTCCAAAGTGTCCCGAGGATCAAATGAGTTCATGATACTCGTACGGCGCTCGGATCGTGGTAAGTGTGCTGCATAAGTGCTCCTTAAATCACCATCTGGAGTTTCCATACCAATCTCTCCCTGGCTTCATCTTATTTTTTTTCTCCCCCTCATTTTTATTCCTCTCTGATTTCCTCATGTATGTTTTTTAATCTTGTCATATTGAGTGCATCTCTGCAAACTGCTTCTAATACTTCAGGGAACTAAATGCTGTGTTTCGTGCTCTCTTTTCCCCGTCACCTCCTGGAATATGTAGTAAGTCTTTGTGAGGATGTCAGCCTCTCCCCGCTGGGCTGGGGGTGTCCTGGGTAAGTGGCTATGCCCACCATGGGAGCAGCACACAGGCCCAGCTTGCTGGGGGCCACACTCATGGGAAACAGAGAGGGGTGACAGTGAGAACAGAGGCAGGACAGAGCCAGCTTCTTGATCCTGCTGCCCTGGAAGCTTCTCCTCCCAGCATCAAGCACAGGCAGATTTGGGGTTCTGTTGTCTGAGAGAGGTGGGATTTCCTTGCTGTAAGTGGGACAAGTATCATCACTATTAACCATCATGAATGAGAATGAAACAGAATGAGAAGACAAAAAGCCAGAAAGATGTTCTCATTCCTCTGTGCTCACACAGCTCATCAGAGAGGGTTGAGGCATGGGACCCCACGTTCTAACCCCAAGGAGTCCCTATAACCCTGTCTGCTACACTGAGACACAGGTCTCTTCCTGCTCACATGAAGTAAGCCATCTATTTTTTTTTAATCCCCATAGAACACAAGTGGCAATGAAAAGACACAATATAAAGAAAAGAAAAATATAAAGAAAACGTTAAGTAGATCAGTGGTTGCCAGGGGCTAAGGGAAGGGAAAAATTGGTACAGGTTTATTTTTGAGGTAATTGATGAAGGGTTCTGGAATTGCTGGTGGGGTTACACAAATTTGTGAATGTACTAAAAACAACCAAATTGGACAATTTAAAAGAGTGAATTTTATGGCATGTGAATGATCTCTTAATTTAAAAAAAAAAGCCTATAAAAGTTTCATTTACAACCACAGAAGGCCAGGCGCAGTGGCTCATGCCTTTAATCTCAGCACTTTGGGAGGCCATAGTGGGCTGACTGCTTGACCTCAGGAATTCAAGACCAGCCTGGGCAACATTGTGAGATCCCGACTCTAAAAATAGATACATACATAAATAAATAATAAAATAACACCACAGAGCCCGACCCCAGACCCATCCTAGATGAGGATGCTCCAGGCCTGACATTGCCAGTGTCTGCAGTGGGCCGTCGTAGGACCTGAGTGTACCTTAAGGCAGTGTGGGATCTGTGGCTGAATTTCAGGAAGATTCAGCTTGTATTTCCTACATGGGAAAGCCCCTCGGAAAAGTAGGGGTTGATCCCCCTGCCCCTTCATCACTGATGGTGGCACCCCCACGGGCACGTAGTCTGGCCAATGGGATCATCTCAGGCACCAACGTACTCCATGGTCTGAAACCTTTTTTTTTTTTTTTTTCCCTGAGACAGAGTCTTGCCCTGTTGCCCGGGCTGGAGTGCAGTGTGGCTTCATCTTGGCTCACTACAAACTCTGCTTCCCGGGTTCAAGTGATTCTCTAGCCTCAGCCTCCCCAGTAGCTGGGATTACAGGCACTCGCCACTGCGCCCAGCTAATTATTGCATTGTTAGTAGAGACAGGATTTCACTATGTTGCCCAGGCAGGTCTTGAACTCCCTACCTCAAATGATCCGCCCGCCTCGGTCTCCTAAAGTGCTGGGATTACAGGCGTGAGCCACCGCGCCGGGCCCGGTCTCTAAGCATTGTCACTTCATAGGATCCCCTGGCAGCCCCATGAGGGAGACAGGGCCACAGTCACTGACCCTATTTGGCAGCTGAGTGAAGGTGGAGCTCAGAGGTGGAGCCTAAACCCAGGCTGGACCCACACTAGTTTCCTCGTGGGTCGGAGATGTCTGCTTTACTTTTATGAAAACATCGTCCCGATCTCGCACACCTAAAGCTGTGTATCTGGGTGCGCCGGGCCGACTGCCTGGTACCCACCTGCCTTCAGGCCTCCAGCTCTTGCCTGCAGCGACCCCTGGTGGGCGCGCCGGCCTCGTCACCTCCAGGCTGGGGACTCCCTTCCCGGGAGGCCGCACCTGGAAGGAATACGCCCCGGATACGGCCGGTTGATGGAAACGGAAACCGGCTGGCTCACTGCCAGCGGCCTGGTCAAGAACGCCGGCTCCGACTGCCGGGGGTATTCGCCCACCTCACCCACCTGCCAGCCGTGTGTCCCTGGAGTCCCCAGCCTTTCTACCATCTCAGGCCTGGGATGGAAACAGCACTTCCTGCAGATGGCTTGGGAGGCCTGGAAGGACGGTTCAGGTAAAGTGCACCGCCCAGTGCCACAGTATGGGCACAGGTGCTGGTGCTGCTCCTCGCTGTGGACCCGCCCCACGTGTTCATGCTCATCAACCCACTATGAAATTAGTTCACTCTAGGCCAGGCACAGTGGCTTATGCCTGTAATCCCAGCACTTTGGGAGGCCGAGGCAGGTGGATCGCTTGAGGTCAGGAGTTTGAGACCAGCCTGGCCAACATGGTGAAGCCCTGTCTCTACTAAAAATACAAAAAATTAGACGGGCGTGGTGGTGCGTGCCTATAACACCAGCTACTCAGGAGGCTGAAGCAAGAGAATCTCTTGAACTTGGGAGGCGGAGGTTGCAGTGAGCTAAGATCACACCACTGTACTCCATCCTGGGCAACAGAGCAGACTCTGTCAAAAGAAAGAAAGAAAAGGAAGGAAGGGAGGGAGGAAAGAAGGAAGGAAGGAAGGAAGGAAGGAAGGAAGGAAGGAAGGAAGGAAGGAAGGGGAAATTAGTTCACTCCACAAACACATCGAGTGTCCCCTGTGTGTCTGAGGCAGGGAAAGGAGGAGATCTGCCTCTTAGTTTTCATAACAAAGAAGGACCTGGACCCTTCCAGGCCACAGGAGCCTCAGCCTGCACCCAGGACACAAGTGTTTACTAAGCACCCCGTCGGTCCCGCCAGGAGCTCAGGGACTAATGAGATCCCACCTCTGGGAGTCACTGCAGCCCAGAGGGGTGAGGGGCAGTGCCACAGAGAAGCCAGGCCTCAGCGGAAGGAGGGAGGGAGGGTGGCCAGCCCCAGGGAGGGAGGGAAGCCTCACAGGAGAAGGGCACACGTGTCCAGAATGTTCCCTCTCCACAGAGAGGGTCTTTCTCTCCAAAGCACGCTGCTGCAGACAGCATCTGTGGCCCACATAGAAAGAGGCTCGCCTTTGATCCAGCCTGAGATGTTCCCTTTTTTGTCTCTGCTCAGAAGCGCAGCCTGAAAGGAGAGTGAGGCACTGCCTCCTTTTGAAATCACACAGCTGCTGCTGAGGCCCCAAAGAAAGATAAAAATTCACTGGGATCTTTCCCCAGATCTGTGTTGCTCTCACTGTAGAAGCTGTTTGCAACAATATTGAGAAAACACCTAATGCCCAGTTTAAATCTTCTTTAGAAGTTTGGGAGTAGGGGAAGGGAGAGGAAATTATTTTAGAATTCCGCTTCCCTGTGGCAACATCCAAAGACAAGAGAAACACAGAGAGCACTGGTGGGACCTGGGAGGAGGCAAAGATTTCTCTAAACCAACGCCTGGGGCTTCCAAGAACCAGATACTGGCTGCCACTTCAGGATCCTGGCACCCCGAGCTCCAAGTTCCACTTCCAGATATTTGGTGGCTTCCAGCCCTGGGGATGTCATTTAACCTTTCTGGCCTTGATGTCCACATCCACTTCACTTCGTAAATCTCCCTGCAGAGCCCACTGTACACCAAGGGCATGCCCCGGAATCCAGGCCCTGCCTCCGGGAGTTCCCATCTGTGTACGGGTGTAAGAGGCACGTGTCTCTATTCATAGGGGCTTATAAGGCTGGCGCTAGCCATGCTAGCATTCTGGAAACTTCTGAGAAGGGGCTCAAACATGTTCTGAGAAGAGGGCCCAGCCCCCTCTACCTGGCAGAAGTCAGGGAATGAGCCCACTGTGGATTTTTAAGGTTCTGGGGGCCTCTCCCCTTGGCTGTGAGGCTTATTACCCCACTGTGGTGATGGACTGAAAACCCCCAGTGGGGATGGGGGCACACCAAGCTCAGAGACACAGCAGCAAAGTGGGGGCCTGAGAAAGCTGCCTCCCAGGCCTGCTGATCAGGAAATTCCAAACAGGAAAGGGTGATTAACAACTGCGGGAGCGGGAAGAGGGGAGAGGAGAGGAACAGGACAGGGAAAAAGACCCTAGATCCTGGGCCTGCCCGAGGGCAGGAGCCAGCCTGACCAAAGTGAGCCTAGAGGCCATACAGACACGGGCCCCTCTGCAGAGCTGGCCTGTCAAGGGGGCGGGGCAGGGGCTGCAGCCTCGCTGTCCCTGCCACACAGCCTGGGCCCTGCATGGAGCTGTCCAGGCCGGTGAGGGGATGCTTTCTGACTGCTCTACTTCTGGGGAATAAGGACTCCTGGCCTTTCTCCATGCCCCAGTATCATCTGCAAGCTCTCTCCTACCCCTCACTTTTTCTTTTAAGGAGAGTGACCCCAGAGGGCTGGAGTTCTGGGAGCCTCCAGAGCTTCTGTGGGTCTCAGTGGCTGGGGGGCGAGGGGGTGAGAACAGTGCTGGACTCAACTTTGCCTTTCCTGCGTCCGCCCAATGTCCCTGGGAGCCCAGGTGATCCTCACTGCCTCCTTTCCCTGTTCCCGTGACAAGCCACAGCCTGGCCTCCAAGCCAGCTTCCCCCCTCCCCTACCCCCCGCCCCGTTCTTCTGGGGTCGCCCTCTTCTACCCTGGACCCGACTTCCTGGAAGGAAGGCCGAGGCGGGAGAGGCTGACTGCAGGATTCAGCCAGCCCGGGACCTGAGCCTGGGCCCCCTCGGTCCACCACAGCTCCGATTTTTTAGTGTAGATATTGTATGTAAGTACAGCACATATAGAGAAAAGCGCACGAGTCCTGAGCGCACAGCTCAAATCCCACACGTATCACCCGAGCAGCCTGCGCAGAGCAAGGGCAGAGCGCCCCCTTGCGGTCACATCCTGTCACTACTCAACCGAGGGTGCCCGCTGCAAGGTTAGGTCTCCCAGCCTGGTGCTTCATCCGGGAATTAATAGATTCCCACCAGGTGGTGTTTGTGAGGGGTAGATGGTGAGGATATCTGCAGCTGCAGTTTGCTCATTCTCATGGCTGCACTGCATTCTGCTGTGTGAGCAGAACACAATTTATCCTTCCACTGCTGGTGGGCATTTGGGCGGTTTGCAGTTTGGGGTCTGGCCAGTCCTGCTGCTGCTATGAGCATTCTTATGCCTGCCTTTTGGTGAATTCACACGCCTGTGGGCTGAGTATGTGCCTGGGGTTGGGATGCTGGGTGGGTGTGTTCCATTTCAACATTGATGGCAGGATTGTTGTCTATTTCACTCCCCACCATATCCCCACCACCTCGAATTGTGCTTGGAATATCGTAGGGGCTCAGTAAATATCTGTTGAAATGAATTCTCTCAATCTCTCTCTCTGTTTTTCATTTGTTTGTTTGTTTGTTTGTTTTGGGGTTTTTTGTTTGTTTTTTGTTTTTGTTTTGTTTTGTTTTTTTTGAGACAGGGTCTTGCTGTGTTACCCAGGCTGGAGTGCAGTGGCACCATCATAGCTCCAGGGGACCCTGGCTTGTCCCCCTCTGCCCCCAGCGCCCAGCAGAGAGCCTGGCACATGAGGAGAGTGAGGTTTGAGGGGAGAGGAAGGAGAGGACATTCACACCCCATGACTGGCTACCCAGGGCAGGACAGCAGGGGCCCAGGAAGGTGACTGGGAGAAGGAGGAGGACTATGGCCAGGAGCTGGGTTCCGCTTGGAAAATGCATCCTGTCAGGCCCTAGCATCTGTCAGACACACAATCATGCGATGAAGGAGATGTTGGTATCAATTAACTCGTGTTCAGTGAAGGCCAACCCTGGACAGTGAGCAGATTACCTATGTCTGCCAGGCAGGGTGTGGAGGCGAGAGGCACATTGTAGCTGGATCCGAAAGCTGCTTATTGCACTCGAATCAGCAGCCGACGCCTCCTCCCATTCAGGCCACCCAGAGGTCTGACCGATGACCTGCCCCTGCCCCAGGATGTGGGAGTGCCAGGCGAAATGCAGTCTTTGCAGCTGCAAGGGAGGGCTCCAGCCACCATGCTGGAAGAGGCTCACAGGGAGAAGGAGGCGGAGAAGGGATGCGACCAGTGCTGCCGATTCTTAGTGAGCCGCGCCGTTTTGCCAGGTGGGGCCACCCTCAGAAACAAGCCAGCCCGCGTTTCCCCAAGTCAAGAGAGTGCTGTAGACATTGTAATGTGCACGGACCCGGGAGGAGGGCAGCGCCACAGCCCTGGCCACTGGGTCAAGGGGAAGGTGAAGTAGGTGGGGGCGAGTGGCCACAGCGCTCATCAACGCCCGCCCTATCACAGTAGACTCATCTGCACTCCAAGTGCCAAGGGTGAGGCCAACTCAAACCCACTGCAGTCAGGGAATCCCGGAAAGAGAGAAAGGGGGTCTCACCAGCAGCTGGAGGCAGAGCAGGGTTCGCTGCACTCCCACAAGGGACCTCCCCACCAGCCCCTGTGGCTCAGGGACAGTGAGGGGCTGGGCCGGTGCAGGAAGGAGCTCATTTCTCTGTAGGAGGGAGGCCGAGAGGCTAAGTGGGGAGGAACTGGATGTTCTGAAGAATTGACATGGCCAAGCGCCCAAGGAGACCACAGAAGTGCCCCGTGTGCCTCCTGAGCCACCAGCCAGTGGGGGTGGCACCGGGCAGACCGCAGCTCCAGCCCACTCTGCGCGGGTGGAGTCCCCATGTGTCCAGGGGCACAGCCACGTCCATACAGGGGGTGACCCAAGGGACTGAAGGGGCAACTCAGTTCAGCTCTAAGTCTGAGGCCACATTCTGCCTCTTTCCTTGAACTAATTTCTCACTTGAACTGAAGACTTAGGTATCTCCTACAAAATTGCTTTGCCCCATGGACTGGTTTTAGATTTTATATTTTTAGAGAGTGAGCTCCAGAAAACAACTTTGAATCCTCTTTGGTACCTTGGCAGCGCTCCCTGGGCCACCAGGGAGGAAAGGCCCTGCCACTTCCCACAAAGGCTCTGGATGCACCGTGTCCCTGCGGACGCACTCCTGCCCCACAGCCACGCCCACAGGAAAAGGTGCCCGAGAGAACCTTGACCCTCTGGCCAGAACCGGACGGGCTTGTAAACTCACCGAGTTCCACCAGTTCAAACTCAAGTATCCAGCCAAAACAAATAGAGAACTGGTAGGCACCGAGGTCCGCAGCATTGTGTTCACGGATGCGTTCATTCGTTCCAACATTCATTCATTCCTTTTCCCAGGCCGTGCTAGCAGCTGGGACACAACCCAGTCCTGGCCCCTGTCTTCAAGCTGCGCACCCACACTGGAGGGGCAGACACAGACACCCCTTCTACACGCGGGGGGAAGGAGGCAGTGTGGAGCAGGAGCAGCCCCTCCACCTCCCCGGGCCTGGGGTGAGGAAGCTTCCTAAAAGGGCTGCCATGGCTTAAGGGATGAGTGTCAGCCAAGATAAGGTGGGCGGAGAAGCATCCTAGGCAAAGGCAGCCAGAGAGCAAAGGCTTCCGTGCAAGATGCTTGAAGCACCTGGGCATGGCGGGAGCACAGAGGACCAGCCCTGCCACCTCTCGAGGGCGTGTGGACTTCACAGTGCTACCACGGAGCCGCTGAGGTCTGATTTGTGCCGTTTTTAGCTGGTCGGAGGGACTGTTTGACCCGACTTCTCATCCTCAGAGGACTCCAGGGATGGACTTCAGAGCTCACCTCCAAATGAGATTTGAAATTTAATCATGTACCATGTCAATATATACACCTACTGTGTACCCACAAAAAATTAAAAATAATTAAAAAAAATAAAGAAGCTGTTGCAATAGCCCAGGAGAGATTCTGGGACCTGAACTGGGATTTGTGTGGATGGAGAGGAGAAAATGCCACTTAGGTTTCAAATTTGGCAGGATTTGGTGATTGAGTCAGTGAAAGGCAGAAAAATCATTTCTCATCTCCACACCCCCAACACTGTGCCTTCTAACAGGGGCAGTTCCTGATAAGGACACGATCTTCTGATGGGAGAGCAAAATGTCAACATCCTTGGTTATGAAGGCTTTTGGCCAAATTACAGGCAATAGCAGGCAATGGAAGGAGGAAAATGAGAGCCTGGAGAAGCAGGGCAGAGCCCACCTGCTCAACTAAGAGAGGGGACAGGGCTGTGAGGCACGGGTGCTCCAGAGGCTGAAGGAGCCAGTGCTGCTGGGAGCTGCCTGGGGGCGGGAGATCTCCATGAGCCAGGGTTCTGGGTATGAGTGGCCCAAAAGACACCCCGGGAGAGAGGACATCAGGGGAACAAGCAGCTGAGGGGGTTGGCACGACACAATCCCTTCTCCCAGCCCAGAGCCTCTCCAAAACCTGAGGCCAGATATCCCCGTTTTCACAACACTAGGTAAGCAGATTCTGTCTTGGGGAATGAGAAAAGCACGAAGACCTGCTGAAGCCAGTGCAATCCTGGAAAGTGCCTAGAGAGCACCCCAGGAGAGAGTGTGACCTGGGTCACTACAGACGGGGCTGGGGAACGACACTGTTAACGTGATGACCATCAGCTGTCCCCAGACCACACCAGCGTCCGGGAGTGAATGAAGCAGGCACCTTAGTAGGCAAGGGGGAAGCCCTGCCTTGCTGAACATGCATCCCAGGCTCCCGGAGTGCCCCTAGGAATTTCTGCACACATCCATGCACTTGTGGCCCAGGGGCCAGAGCCAGGGGTCGTTTTTCTCTCTGCCCCTCCAAAGCAGGGGTTTCCTAGTGTGGCACATTTGTGCCCCAAATTCTCAGAGGTGTTTTATTCCCAGCCCCTGTCCTCAAAAGAATCAGACATGATCCAAAGGGGGGGCTGGTAGGGGACACTGAGACCACAAGGCTGCACCATGCCCAGTGTTGCCTGCCTGGCACAGGCTAGCAGGAGACTGGCATCGTGCTGCCCCTTCTTCCCAGTGGCCATCGGCATGGGTGGAAGAGCGCCCTGGGCCCTGGTGGTGCAAGGAGGGCGGGAGACAGACCCTCGCACTCCTCTGGTCTCCGGGTCGTGGGCCTGGGTGGAGGGGGCACCCACCCTGCTGGAACTGGGTGCTCCAGGCTGTGCCCGTGGCCTCAACACTCTGCACTTCTTAAAGGGGAAATGACAAAGTGCAGCCTGTTCTTTCTCTTCCTCACCCTCTGAAACTTCTTTCTGCCCAGTGAATTTCTGATACATTTTAACTGAAAAATTGATATACCAATAAAGCAAATTGGGAGTAGGCTGGAATGAATAGTTGGAGCACAGAGGATTTTTAGGACAGTGAAACTACTGTGCCTGATACTATAAGGGTAGATGTGTGTCATCGTCCATCTGTCCAGACCCATAGAACGCACAACACCAAGTGTGAACCCTAATGTAAACTGTGGGCTCTGGGGGATGATGAGGTGTCAATGTAGGTTCATTGTAACAAACATGCTGGCTGCTGTGGTGTGGGATGTTGACAGTGGGGAAGGCCGTGTGTGTGGCAGGGGAAGGTGTTTTATGGGGAACTCACTGTCCCCCTCAACTTTGCTATAAACCTAAAACTGCTCTAAACAATGAAGTCTATTAATTTTATTACATTGCATTAAAAATTAAAAATAAAAATAAAAAGATTAAACTTTTACAAACATTGTTTAGTTCTAAAGAATTGCAAGAAAAAAATAATTTTTTTTTTTTTGAGACGGAGCCTTACTCTGTCACCCAGGCAGTGCAGTGGCGCGATCTTGGCTCACTACAACCTGGCACCTCCCGGATTCAAGCAATTCTCCTGCCTCAGCCACCTGAGAGGCTGGGATTACAAGCGTATGCCTCCATACCCTGCTAAGTTTTGCATTTTTAGTAGAGACGAGGTTTCACCACGTTGGCCAGGCTGGTCTTGAACTCCTGGCCTCAAGTGATCTGCTCACCTCAGCCTCCCAAAGTGCTGGGATTACAGGCGTGAGCCACCGTGCCTGGCTCTTATATTTCTTCTGAAAACCCACACTTTCATTAAATGTTCAATCACTAAACTTTATTAGTATGTGCCAGACACTGTTGTAGACAGATTTTACCAGCACACAGGTAGGTTACACTTTCATTAAATTTTCAATCACTAAACTTTATTAGTATGTGGCAGACCCTGTTGTAGACAGATGTCGCCAGCACCTAGGAAGGTTCTCCTCTGTTCCCTCATGGAGTCTTCATCCTAGTGAAGACAGATGATAAACAAATAAACATGTAAATAAGGCCGGGCGCGGTGGCTCAACGCCTGTAATCCCAGCACTTTGGGAGGCCAAGGAGGGCGGATCATCTGAGGTCAGGAGTTTGAGACCAGCCTGGCCAACATAGTGAAACCCCTTCTCTACTGAAAATACAAAAATTAGCCAAGCGTGGTGACGCATAACTGTAGCCCCAGCTACTCGGGAGGCTCAGGCAGGAAATCGCTTAAACCCGGGAGACGGAGGTTGCAGTGAGCTGAGATTGTGCCATTGCACTCCAGCCTGGGCAACAGACTGAGACTTCATCTCAATCAATCAATCAATCAATCAGACACTTTCGAATTCTGGTCAGTTCTGTGGAGAAACTAAACATCGAGTTTGACGAACTGCTCACTGGGGGACACTCTCGCTTCAGATCACCTGGTGTGAGAAGAGCCTGAAGAGGTGGTACATAAGCTGAGGCTGCAGTGACCAGGGCAGCAGGTCGTGCCAACGCCCCAAGATGGGAACAAACCAACCTGTTGTGTCTGAGGAACTGAAAGAATACTGCCATGAACGGAGGGAAAGGGGGAGGAAGAGGGGTTTGAGGTGACGTCAGAGGCAGGATCTTAAAGGTCTGCTCAGGAGGGCAGATTTTTCTTCTATGTCTTATAAGAAGCCACTGGGAAGGTTTCTGTTTGTTTGTTTAACAGTTTTATTGAGATATAATCCACGCACCACATGATTCACCCAATTAAAGCATATAATTCGACCTGGCACGGTGGCTCACACCTGTAATCCCAGCACTTTGGAAGGCTGAGGCAAGCAGATCACCTGAGGTCAGAGGTTTGAGACCATCCTGGCCAACATGGCAAAACGCTGTCTCTACCAAAAATACAAAAATTAGCTGGGCATGGTGGCGGGTGCCTGTAATTCCAGCTACTCGGGAGGCTGAGGCAGGAGAATCACTCGAACCCAGGAGGCGGAGGTTACAGTGAGTCAAGACTGCGCCACTGTATTCCAGCCTAGGCAACAAGAGCAAGACTCCATCAAAAAAAAAAAAAAAATTATTCAATGGTTTTTAGTAAATTCATAGATATATGCAACTGTCCCCTCCCAACTCCCAGCCCTAGACAGCCACAAACCTACTTTCTGTCTCTATAGACTTCCTAGTTCCGAACTTGAATATGAAAGTAATCGTGGTTATTTTGTGTCCGGCTTCTTCCACTTAGCATAATGTCATCAAGGTCAATCCATATCATGGTATGCCACTGTGCTTCCTTCCTTTTAATGGCTGAATAATATTTCCGTTGTATAGACATGACACATCATTTCGTTTATCCATTTGTCAGGTGATGAACATTTGAGTTATTTCAGCCTTTTGATTATGATGAATAATGTTGCTAAAACATTCCTGTATGTGTTTTGTGTGGACATGTGTTTTCATTTTTCTTGGGCACCTAGGCACTGAACAGATTTATTTCCTTCTTCCTAACCCTCTCCCACTTTATTCTGAAGTTCGTATGAGCCAAAGCAAGGATTGGAAGAAATTTTAGAAGTAACCTCCTGGAAGTCCATGAATTAGCAGCAGTGAGAGGCTAGAGGCCTAACAAAGAATTGGGAAGCAGCTGCTGTATCCCAAGCAGCAAATGTCAGTGTGGATGGGGAAGAGAGAGAATCATTCTGTGGCAGGAGAACTTGGCTGCTGACAATGAGACTGCACCCTTGGGATTTGTCCCTTGGATTCTTTGGCAGCCAAGCTCTAACCTCTGAAACACAAGAAAAAATGAGCAAGGTGATTTGTGCAGGCCACCTCTACATCTGAAGAAAGGAGTCATAGCAAATGATCCACCACTATCTAGTCCCAGAGTGGATTAATACAAACCACCCCAAGACCCTGGGGTACTCTAAGATTGGCCCCAGACAAGCCATGGGGATACAGCACAGAAAAACTGTCCATGGCCTATATCAAAGATGCAGCTAGAGACCAGGCATCGTGGGAGGTTCACAAAGGGGAGGCCTTGTCTTGTCCGCGGGAAGCTATGCTCACAGCTTGTCTCCCCAGACTTGCTAGAGAGGCCACATCCATAACAAAGGCTCAGACCTCACGTTTGGAGTGGCCACCATATGTTTTGGTTTTAGCTTTGCCTAGAAGCCTTGCAAATTGTTTAGTAAAGCCAGGCCAGAGCATATATCCAAATGCTACTGCATCGATCCCAAGCTACCTATTTGACTTGTTAGATGGCACAGAGGGTGGAGATATTATCACTCTACTAAGTGCCTCCATATCAATGAGTCCCAGAAAGGAGCATGTGCCCACTTAACCCCCTTTGCTGTGCTACATTAAAAATCATTTATGGCCGGGTACAGTGGCTCGCGCCTGTAATCTCAACACTCTAGGAGGCCGAGGTAGGCTGATCACTTGAGACCAAGAGTTCAAGACAAGCCTGGGCAACATGGTGAAACCCCATCTCTACAAAAAATACAAAAATTAGTCGGGCATGGAGGTACATGCTTGTAGTCCCAGCTACTTGGGAGGCTGAGGTGTGAGGATCACTTGAGTCCAGGAGGTTGAGGCTATAGTAAGCTGTGATCATGCCACTGCACTCCAGCCTGGGCAACAAACTCTGTCTCAAAAAAATGTAAATAAAAAATTTTTTTAAATCATTGATTTAAGGCTGGGTGTGGTGGCTTAAGCCTGTAATCCCAGAACTTTGAGAGGCTGAGGTGGGAGGATCGCTCGAGCCCAGGAGTTCAAGACCAGCCTGGGAAACATAGTGAGGTCCTGTCTCTATAAAAAAATAAAACATTACCCGGCCATAGAGGCATGTGCCTGTGGTCACAGTTTCTTGCAAGACTGAGGCAGGGGGATCACATGAGCCTAGGAGGTCACAGCTGCAGCAAGCCATAACTGTGTCACTGCACTCCAGTCTGGATGACAGAATGAGACCCTGTCTCAAAAAATATATATATATTTATTATTGCCCTTGGATAGAATCTTTAAATTCACAGAAACACTTAGAACCCTGTAGAGAGAGAAGTGCTGAATTGCAAGTTCTCCAACAATGCTTCCTCTTTCTAGATGTTTGCTCAGCATCAATTCAGATACTGCTGAATAGAAGGTAACACCCAACCACACAGCCAGAGGCCTCCTGGGGAAATGGGGGACTGCTGTCCCCTAACCCCTCTTTCTCCTGCCTCTACCCCTTGGCTTCACAGTGATTATTCATTTTTTAACGCTCATATGCTGGGTGCCTGTTGCCTGTGTCAGGGGCACGCTGTCAGTCCCTACAAACAGGTAAAACTGATTAACTGAATCTTGCCCTCCACCGGCTTACCGCGCAACAGTAGAGACTGAAAGCAACAGATGAGGGTGAGCTTTGGAAGAGCTGATGAGGCCATGATTAATTTCAACTGAGAGGTAAGAGAGGAGGAAGGAGGGATGTAGATTTCAGCTGGGTCATAAAGGATGGGCAATATTTCAACAACAGAAAAGTGAGACGAGGGCATTCCAAAGCTCTGAAGGCTGTTTTAAAACACAACCTGAAAATTCTGTCGCTATCTTCTCACTGGGAGGTAGAATCCACTCCCCCTCCCCTTCATCCTGGGCCCAGCGACCTGCTTAACCAGGGTCAGTTTCCAAACCCAGGTCTTGAAGTGGCAGCTTCCTCTTCCTGACTCTTAGGATGCTCACTCTCAGAGCACAGCTTACAGAGGAGAGAAGACACCCCCAGTATCCAAGAGAAGAGACCTCCAGGAGAAGCTTGTGCGGGTGTGCCGACCACCAGCCCCAGTGGAGGTCCCAGCCAACATCAGCTCTGACTTCCAGCCATGTGAGTGAGCCGGCCCAGCTCCCTGGCTTCGTGCTACCCCAGCTGGTGCCACTGATACAGGAGGTAGAAAGAAATTATTTAGACAGATAGTGAGGGCAAAAGAGTCCTCGACAGAACTTCCCTTCTAACAAAAAACAGCTCAAGAAATTATTTTTTTCCTAACCAAGAATAGCCTGAAAAATCAAACCACAGACACAGATAAACAAAGAAAACTAGAAAAACTAGAAACTTACACAGGGAAATGCCAACGACATCGATAGAAAAGAGACTACCTGGGGGCCGGACGTGTCCACCATGGAAGTTCCATCTTCCCCTTCTTTGTTAACACGTGTACAGTAAAAAATAAATGGGCAACATGACACAACTCAGACTGAAAACCCACCTACATAATAAAATACTGGGGTGGGAGTTGCCAGAAATGTACACCCTATACAAATGGCACACCTGGTCCTAATCAATTTTTCATGCCCTTTGTAGATCAGACACCGCCTCCCCCCCAACTCATCTATAAAACACCCCACATTTAACCACAGTTCAACAGCCCATTTTTCCGGGACCCTTCTCTATAACAGACAGCTATTCTCTCTCTTTCACCTATTAAACTTCCGCTCTTAACCTCATTCTTTGTGGGTCCATGTCTTTAATCTCCATGACCACGAGACAATGAACCACGGGTATTACCCCAGACAACGAGGCCACTTCATCATGCCAAGAACGCCTCTGGACTTCAGTGTCTCCCTAGGTAAAGTGAGACTAGTCATGTCTAACTGCAGGGCTGCTATGAGGATTAAACGAAACACAACACGTGGTGGCCCCATCTAATAGAGGCAGACCAGCAAAGGCGGGCTTCTCAGATCACTGCAACAAGAGAGGGCACCTCAGAGGACCCATGGGGCAACTCTAACCAAGCCAGCCAACAGGATTACCACAGGGGGCTGGAGAAGGGAAGGATGTAGGTAAGATTTAAATAAAGCAGTGTTTTAATAGGCTCAAAGCAAAACACAACTGTGTATAAAGGAATTACGGTCAGACCTGGGCTACGAAGTGGATGGAGGTTCCTCTTTCCCTGGAAATGATGAAGTTAAGACAAATGTGCAATGTTGTGTCCAGAAAGCCCTGGCTTGGAAATCAAGGCAGCTTCTCAGTGTTAAGATGACTCAGGTCCTTCAGACAAAAGAAGGATGTGCCATTCTCACTCTATTTATCGCAAATAGCACAGTTTATAACAGTCTGTGCTTTTTCAGGAATAAGACTTTTCAGCACTATAACTTTTTGTTGATTAACAAAAGCAGTTTTAACAGGTTCACAGATGTAAATATGTGGAGCCTGGCATATGGTGAACATTCGGTAATAGTTTCCCCCATCCCCATCTCACTCATCTCCTCTTCTCTCTCACTTTCAGCCCCAGAGTCTTCTCCTGCCCACTCCCTATCAAAGAAAAGTCCCATAAGGTATCCATCAACCACCATGGTTAACGCACCTAGTAAGCAGAGGAAACCCCCACAGTAGAAGCCTCCCTCTGTTCACAATAGCCAAAAGGTGGAAACAATCCAAGTGTCCACTAACAGATGGAAGGATAAACAAAATGAGGTCTATCCATACGATGGAATGTGACTCAGCTTTAAGAAGGAAGGAAATTGACATATGCCACAGCGTGAATGGACCTTGAAGATGTTACACTAAGTAAAATCAATCACTCACAAAAGGACAGTACTGTAGGATTCTAATTACATGAGACGTCTAGAGTAGTCAAATTTATATAGACAGAAAGTAGGATGACAGTTGCCAGGGGGCAGGGGAAGGGGGAATGAGGAGTTGGCATTTAATGGGGATAGAGTTTCAGTTTGGGGTGATAAAAAGCTCTGGAATGAAGATTGCACAATGATGTGAGTGCATTTAATGCCACTGAACTGTACACTTCAAAACAGTTAAAGGCCGGCTATGGTGGCTCACGCCTGTAATCCCAGCACTTTGGGAGGCTGAGGCAGGTGGATCACTTGAAGTCAGGAGTTCAAGACCAGCCTGACCAACATGGCAAACCCCCGTCTCTACTAAAAAAAATACAAAATTAGCTAGGCATGGTGGCATAAGACTGTAATCCCAGCTACTCGAGAGGCTGAGGAAGGAGAATTGCTTGAACCCAGGAGGCAGAGGTTGCAGTGAGTCGTGATAGTGCAATTGCACTCCAGCCTGGGTAACAAGAGCAAAACTCCATCTCAATAAATAAATAAATAAAATAAAATAAAATAAAATAAATGGTTAAAGGAGCCGGGCACAGTGGCTCACTCCTGTAATCCCAACACTTTCAGAGGCTGAGGTGGGCTGATCACTTGAGGCCAGGAGTTTGAGACCAGCCTGGGCAACATAGCGAATCCCCATCTCTACAAAAAAGTACAAAAACTAGTGAGGCGTGTTGTGGCTTGCATCTGTAGTCCAGCTGCTTGAGAGGCTGAAGTGGGAAGATTGCTTGACACCAGGCGGTTGAGGCTGCAGTGAACCATGATCACACCACTGCACTCCAGCCTGGGTGGCAGAGTGAGACCTGTCTCAAAAAAAAAAAAAAAAATAAAATAAAATAAAATAAGTTAAAGTGGTAAATTTTATTTTATGTTATGTGTATTTTATCAGTATTTTTTAAAGGCTTCATCTGCCTATCCCCACTGAAAATAAGACTACTCTACCTGTGATCCAAACCTCAGAATGAACGAGAAAGTCCAAAGAGGAGCACGGTGTGTCTCCTGAGCACCTCTAGGAAGAGGTACATGTCCCCTGTCAGGTCTGCCCAGTTCCTTCTGTGGGTACGTTAGTCCAGATTCTTCACCTTCAGAACATTAGGGCCTGTATTAGTCAAAGTCAAGCTAAACTGCTGTGACAAGTTATTCCAAAATACAATGGCTTAAAACTATAGAATCTTCTCTCTAAAGTAACAGCTGCGTGGTAAGCCATCCAGGTTGGAGGGTGGCACTGATCTTCCCAGTCATTCTAGATGTGGGTTCCTTCCCTGTCACTGCTCCAGTGTCCCCAAGGGCACTATGGGGGTCTGCATGGTAGAAGCTGGGATGCCCCAAGTCTAGCAATTCTGCCTGGTGGAAGAGGAAACAGGACCTGGCTAAGTAGTTGGGATTATTACCTCAACTTCCATTCCATTGGCAAGGCCCTTGGGCGCCCACCAGGGGAGCCGTGCGGTGAAGTGTAGCAGGCAGTGTATACCTGGCTGCAGTTCTGTAACCGTGGAGGAATTCCCAGAATTGCAACTTTGATTTTGATTGCTTGCAGTCTCTTCCACAAGCCCTAAAACAAGAGTCACTTTCAACTCTGGTGCTTGGGGACAGTTCTTTGTTCCAACCCAGAAAGATGACCTGAATGACTAGAACTCAGAATAGGCACCTGGGAGTCCCTTAGAGTTAGACAGAGGGGGTTCCAGGCATAGTTCTACTGGCCGTGTCCTAACAGTGTCGCCATCAGCTGCCGAGGTGGGGCAAGTGACTTGCTGCTGATAACATAAAGTTCTCACATCTGCAAACCACTTACTCTTTTAGCTAAATTAGAGAGTAATCAAAGTTAGCCTTTTAATAACATCACTTTCACTCATGAAAAACCACACAAGCTTCCTGAGCGGAAGAAAAAGGGAGAGTGATCCTAGCGGGCTGGAGCAGCCAACGGTGCGTGTGTGTGCGTCGGCAAAGAATGGCAAGGGTGAAGGATTGCAATAGTCAAAGAAGTCTCACAGGAGGCAGCAGGTTTTAGGGGAGAGAGCTTGAATGTAGGCATCAACGAACTTGGGTTCTGGCTTTTGACATGTCATTAACTAAGTTGAATGAGGATATTCCTTGAAAGCCTATACTGTGCCAAGCACATGCCCAGTGTGGGTCTTGGACAGGTCACATGACATCTCTCCCTTGCCTGTCGCCTCCACCCTCTGCCCCCAACAAAACAGAAGGTTGAATTCATGTCCTCTGAGACTTTCTTCAGCTCTGCTACAATCTGATTCTATGAAGTAGAAGCTCACCCTCTGATCTTGGGAAGCAAAATAACTGTGGAAGAAAGGAAGGCTGTACCAAGAAAAAAATCCCAGTCACATATGTGGTCTCTGGCAAAAGGGCATGACCTCAGTCCAATCACAAGAGAATTTCAGATAAACCCAAAGGAAAAATGTTGTATTTTTAAAAGTGGGGAGGTGGGATTGTGTGCTTTTAAAGTGTTGATGCCAAAAAACAAACAAAAAAAAGCACAAAAAGGGCATGAAAATGTTCCAAATGAACAGAGGTTGAAGAGACAAGATAATTTAACCCAACACCTGACTCTAGGCTGGAGCCTGTGAAAAAGAGAGGAAAATGGTGTTTTGGAAAAAAAAAAAAAGGACACAGGCCAGGCACATGGCTCACGCCTGTAATCCCAGCACTTTGGGAGGTCGAGGCAGGTGGATCACCTGAGGCTGGGAGTTCGAGACCAGCCTGCCCAACATGATGAAACCACTCTCTACTAAAATAATTTTTTAAATTAGCCAGGCACGGTGGTGGGTGCCTGTAATCCCAGCTACTTGAGAGGTCGAGGCAGCAGAATTGCTGGAACCCGGGAGGCAAAGGTTGCAGTGAACCCAGATTGCATCACTGCACTCCAGCCTGGGCAACAAGAGTGAAACTCCGTCTCAAAAAAACAACAACGAAAAAAGACAAATACAATTTCTCTTATATGAAGTACTTAAATTAGCCAAATTCATAAAGAAAGTTGAATAGAGGTGACCAAGGGCAGGGGACAGCAGGGAAGGGGGAGTTACTGCTTAATGGGTACAGAGTTTCCGTTTAACATGACAAAAAAGGTCTAGAGATGATTAGTGGTGATGGTTCTACAACATTGTGAATGTATTTAATGCCACTCAATTGTACATTTAAAAATGGATGCTGACCAGGCGCAGTAGCTCATGCCTGTAATCTCAGCACCTTGAGAGGCCAAGGCAGGCAGATCACATGAGGTCAGGAGTTCAAAACCAGCCTGGCCAATATGGTGAAACCCCGTCTCTACTAAAAATACAAAATTAGCTGGGCATTGGTGATGTGCACAGGTACTCCCAGCTACTTGGGAGGCTGAGGCAGGAGAATTGCTTGAGCCCAGGAGGTGGAGGTTGCAGTAAGCCGAGATTGCACCACTGCACTCCAGCCTGGGCAACAGAGCAAGACTGTCTCAAAAACAAACAAACAAAAAAAGGGTGTTACAGCTTGTTTAGAATTTGTCTAGCAGATTTTCCAGCTTTTACTGGAAGCCCCCTCACCCCACAAAATAGGTGAAATGGCAAATTGCATGTATATTTTACCACAGTGAAGAAACGAAAAAAGAAGTTATTCAGCCGGGCGCGGTGGCTCATGCCTGTAATCCCAGCACTTTGGGAGGCCGAGGCGGGCAGATCACGAGGTCAGTAGACAGAGACCATCCTGGCTAACATGGTGAAACCCTGTCTCTACTAAAAATAAAAAAAATCGGCTGGGTGTGGTGGCACGCACCTGTAGTCCCAGCTACTCGGGAGGGCAAGACAGGAGAATCGCTTGAACCCGGGAGGCGGAGGTTGCAGTGAGCTGAGATGGCGCCACTGCACTCCAGCTTGGGTGACAGAGTGAGACTCAGTCTCAAAAATAAAAAAAAGAAAGAAAAGGAAGTTATTCCTCTGGGCTCCACTCCACTGTACCAGGGGCTTCTCCTTGCGTAATGTGCCTCTCTGTTGGCCATGTGCTCCCTGGGGCCAGTGATTGTGCCTGACACAGTTTATCATATAATTAGGTTGTTAATGTGCATTTGGTTTTAATGAAAAAAGAAATGAGCAACACCCCCTGGCGCATTTCCGGAAGCCTGTGCATTTCCAGAAGCCTGTGCATTTCCGGAAGCCTGTGCATTTCCGGAAGCCTGTGCATGTACAGTGGGCTTCACAGGGGCGTGTGCCTCGTGCAGCTGCGTATTCAGCCCATGTTCCAGAGCAGCCAGTGACCTGGGATATTTAGCAGGGAGTTATGATCTGGCCTCTGTTTTCTCCACGAGGATCAGCCCTGAGGCCAACTGGGACAGAGACCACACAGCACACGAGGGCACTGGCAGTGTGGGCCACCAAGCGGGATTGCTGCCTGAACACAGCAGGCCTGGAGAGGCTGCGATCAGCTCGCAACCCTGAGAAAACACTCGATCGTGAGTGCATTGTGGAAGCTGTGACGTCTGTGGCCCATGGGGACAAAGTTAAGTCACTGTCTTAACCTGAAGATAAATGAAGGGGCCCTCTTCGGGTAAGAGAATTAAATTCCTCCAGGGAAGAAAAGAATGACTTTCCGGGCTGAGAGGAAAAGGACTTCGCTGTAATCCAGTCAGCAACAGCAGCAAATTTAAGGGGGGAAAATGTGCCAAGTGCGGGAAAGGGGTCAGAAAAATAAACTCAGCGTTCATTGCCCCTCAGGCGCCCTTCAGGGAGAGCAGACAGGCCTGGAGGAACAGGCTCGCAGTCCACTGCCCTCTGCTATGAATCCCAAACGGCCCTGCGATCACTAGTTGGGATTCCCAGGGGCCTTCACATTCAGGAGGAGCTGCCCGGGGTACCGAGCTGAGGATTTCTGTCCCGGGACAAGCAGCCTCCCTGGGGAAAATCAGTGCTGGCATGTGGCTTCCAAGAGAGGCCCCCGTGACTTCAGAGGGCTGCTGTGCCTCTGAGTCCAGTTTGCCTGAAAAATCTTCCAAACGCAGCTCTAGTGCCACTTCCTCCAGGAAGCCCACCAGCCGGCCCTCACCACTCCTGGACCCCAGTCTAAGAATACTTATGCCTTAAACAGTACAATGTGGAGAAATTAATAATACAAAAACAAAATGTCCACGTCCACTCCAAACATAGGAGGGAGAATCAGGGCGGAAAGATACAGTGGTCTTAACTTGTGCTTGAAAGATTTTACTTTTGGGTTGGGCGCGGTGGCTCACAACTGTAATCCCAGCATTTTGGGAGGCCGAAGCAGGCAGATCACCTGAGGCCAGGAGTTCGAGACCAGCCTGGCCAATATGGAGAAACCCTGTTTCTACTAAAAATGCAAAAATTAGCTGGGCGTGGTGACATGCACCTGTCATCCCAGCTACTCGGTAGGCTGAGGCTGAGGCAGGAGAATCACTTGAACCCGGGAGGCAGAGGCTGCAGTGAGCCAAGACACCGCCTTTGCACTCCAGCGTGGGCAACAAGGGCAAAACTCCATCTCAAAAAAACAAAAAAATTTTACTTTAGCCGGGCGTGGTGGCCCATGCATGTGATCCCAGCACTTTGGGAGGCCTAGGAGGGAGGCTCACTGCAGCCCAGGAGTTCAAGGCTGCAGTGAGCTATATCATGCCACTGCTCGCCAACCTGCCCAACAAACATATTTTTTTTTTACTTTTGCATATTTTACAAAGCACACACCCACGTGAGCGCATTGCCAGCCCCCTCGCTCCCCAGGACAAAGTGGAGACCCTGTCAGCGAGGAGACTGCCGCTTAAGTCCCTGGGGTTCTCCACAGAAGGAGGAGATGGCTCTGCAGAGCCATGCGCCCTAGACAGAAGAACTTTCAAAGTAATTCAACAAAATTGAAACTCGTCGAATTACATTGCAGACAGCGCGGGCGGAGCAAATGTGTGTCCACGGAATATTCGTCGGGCACAAGGGGAATTCCCTGTCAGCTACCCGGACCGTGGGTGCCCTGAGGCCGCATCACGCTCCCCCGGGATAAAAAGGGTGGGGGGCGCACAGAGGCAAGAAGGAGGCGGGTGGGGGGGTGCAGAATAAGGAACTGAGGTAAATACGCCCAGCACTGGACTCCCCTCGGAGCAGCACCCCGAGAGGGCCGGGGGAGCAAACGGGCTGCGAGCCCAGGCTGCCAGCCCCGCCCCCAGCAGGCCCCGCCTTCCGCTGCTCGCCACCGCCCCCGTGAAAAAAACCAAACCGGCAACCTCTACCCGGCCGCTTCCCATTGGCTATGTGAGTGAGCGATGTCCACCAGGGCCAATGAGCCGCAGCCACGGCGCGGCGAGCGCCTTCCGGCCCGCCCCCGCGCGGCCGCCCGGCGGACCACTGGACCGGCCTGGGGCGGGACGTGGGCGCGGGGGCGCGGCGTGCGGCACGCGGCAGGGCTGAAGCGGCGGCGGCGGTGGGGACTGCACGTAGCCCAGCGCTCGGCATGGCTCTCCTGGGGCTTGGTAGGTGCGGGCCTGCGGCGGGAGGGGGGCGAGCTGGGGTCGGCCTGAAAGGTTTCCAATCTCTAGGCCGTTCCCCGGCTGGCCGCGGCCTGTAGGCGGCCGGAAGCGGGCCTGGCGGGCGGGAGGCGCGGGCCTCGGCGGCCGGAGGAGCTGCGAGATTGCCCGGCGGAGGTGCGGGTGCGCCGGAGACTAGGGCGCCGGTGGGGAGGGACTTTTGCAGCCTCGCAGGGCGGTGCGCGGGGGGCGGGAGCCTAGTGTGCTGGAGCTGGGCGCGGGGTCCGGGGCCGGGCTGGAGAACCGCGGAGCCCAGCCCCGGCCGGATCCTGGCGAGGGGGTCAGTATTCCCGGCGAATCGCGGGGGACCTTGCTCTGGGCGCCTTCTCGAACTCGTGCGTGGGAACGGAGGATGGCGGGCGCCCTGCACTGCAGCTTGTTTCTGCCACCTGTTTTATGCAGCTCCTACTTTTAAAAACTGAAATGTTAGGCCGGGCGCGGTGGCTCACACCTGTAATCCTAGCACTTTGGAAGGCCGAAGCGGGTGGATCATCTGAAGTCAGGAGTTCCAGACCAGCCTGACCAACATGGCGAAACCCCGTCTCAACTAAAAATACAAGATTAGCCGGGCGTGGTGGCGCGCGCCTGTGATCCCAGCTACTCAGGAGGCTGAGGCTGGAGAATCTCCTGAACCCGGGAGGCGGAGGTTGCAGTGAGCGGATACCTCGCCACTGCACTCCAGCCCCGGCAACAAGAGTGAAACTTCGTCTCAAAAACAAAAAACTGAAATGTTAAATCTCAGTCCTGAAATAAATACCCATAGTTGCCTTAGAAAGGGACAGTGCCTTCCAAAACGTGGGTTTAGGACGCAGGGGTGCTTCACATGTCATCGGACTCCTTAAAAACGAAATGGAACCCAGCGTCTTAGGAATTCTGTAAATGTCTGCTTCGGAGGCTACAGTAGGCGAGGCCAAGGGTCCTGTCCTCGCCGGGCTCGCCTTGGTCACAGCCTTGGCTCTGAGAGTCCTTAACCTTGTCTCTGGCCTCAGACCACCTGTCCCCTATTTACTGGCTCTGTGACTCGGAGCAAGTTACTTAACCACTCTGTGCCAGTGCCTTTTCAGCAGTGCTCACCATTTTAGGGGCTGATAATAGTACTCCCTTAGGGTTGTCCTCAGGATTAATGAGTTAGTACATGTCTTTTTGTTTTTCGAGACAGGGTCTTGCTCTGTCTCTTAGGCTGGAGTGCAGGGTTTTGATCATAGTTCACTGCAGCCTGGAACTCCTGGTCTCAAGGGATCCAGACACATGCCACCACACCTGGCTAATTTTTAAATTTTTGGTAGAGTCAGGGTCTCTTTGTATTGCCCAGGCTGGTCTCAAACTTCTGGCCTCAAGTGATCCTCACTCCTCAGCCTCCCAAAATCCTAGGATTACCAGTGTCAGTCACCTCGCCCAGTTAGTACATGTTTAAAGAGATGTAAATATTTGCCATATTACTGTGGAGAGAGTAGATGAGGGGAAAAGATTTTAGTCTGTTTAGTTTCCTGTGAGTGAAGTTCAGACTAGACCCTGAACGAGTCTGTGAGTCTATTAATTAACTCATTTTAATAAATGGCAGCCTTTTTGGGAAACCTCTTGGTTTCTAGATGACTGCTCTGGGACCGTAGATGACTCCTAGCAGATGTGGGACAGAGATGTTACTGCTGTGAATTTATAACATCCTTAACTGCCGTGGAGGAATGGAAAACCACAGATGGCAGAGCCATCTGCTCACAGAGATTCTAGACACTCACTCGGATGGTCCGATTTCCCATTGGTGTTCATTATCACTGAGTGGAATGGTGATGTGAATTTTAGAAACAGAATATCGTTGGTCAGCATTGACCTACTTTGTCATCTTAAGTAAGCCCAGGGTTTTTTGTGTTCTTGGGGCTTGGGGATAGTTGTTGGCTACTTTTATGCATTCAGAATGTCCACATCTTTTGTCTGTTCTTTCTCAGTAGTATGTTCGGTTTCCTTGTAGCCCTGCTAGGTCACATTGCCTTTTTAGGAATTTTAGTCTCAAACCTTAATCAACACAGCATTTTCACTGGGTAGCCATGTACAAGCAGAGGAGGCTCTTGTGAGAACTAGGCAAAATTTAAAGCAAGCAAAGGTCCGTCACCATTACTAGAAAAAAGAATGTGTTAATACTGTCAGTAAAGAGCGTCTTTGTATGGAAAGGGAAGCACATTTCTAAGGTGAAAAACCCTGGTCTCTTGTGGTGACTGCAGCCTGCTTGTAACAGCATGAAGAGGAGAGGACTGACTCTATTGCTGTCCTTGACTGGCAAAGAGAAGTGAAAGTACCTAATTCTGCCACAGTCTACCTAATGATGTTCTGTGGATTATACCACTGCATTCTCCGGCCCTTCGGTTAGAAATTTGGGTCTGTCTAAATATATGATCTTAGGTAAGTTATCCTTTCTGTGTTTAAGTTTCCTGGTCTATGAAATAAGGGCATCATGACACATACCGCATAGGGTTCTTAAATGACTTAATATATGCAAAATGTTTAGAACAATGCCTGGTACAGAGTCACGCAAGTGTTACTGTTTTGTCTTGCCAGAAATAAAGACCGCAGTTTCTGAAGCCTAGTGTGACAGGTATCTCAGAATGTTAGCCATACTCCCAGATCTCTCTTGTAAGAATTTATCTGGAGGAAACAGTCATACTAATTTGATGGGAGGAGGAAAATACAAGAATTTTCAGGGCTGGGCTGTTAGTGCAGAATTGGAAACAACAATCAAAATTCAGTCAGTAGTGGATTGACTAAATGGTTACATTGGAGTAATTTAAAAATTCTGAAGTAGAAAATATCTGTAACTTACTCTTTTGCTTTTCGGTTTTTGAAAATTTCACAATAGGCTCGGTGTATTGAGCAAGTACCAAATTCATATAGATTTTACAAAAAATATAAAATTCTTTAAAAGTAGTGCATCTCTGTAGAGGATTATCCTGTTTTTTGTTTTTGTTTGTTTGTTTGAGACAGGATCTCGCTGTGCCTCCCAGGCTGGAGCAATCCTCCCACATCAGCCTCTGGAGTAGCTGCGACTACAGATGCACCCTACCACACCCAGCTAATTTTTGCATTTTTGTATTTTATATTTTTTCTCTACAAGAGTTGGAGTTTTGCCATGTTGCCCAGGCTGGTCTCAAACTCCTGGACTCAGGTTATCCACCTGCCTCATCCTCCCAAAGTGCTGGGATTACAGGCCTGAGCCACCACACCCAGCCTTAGTCTTACTTTCAAGCTTATTGGGAGTTAGGACTGTCAGTGTTTATGTTCTTGATTTACTTGCTTTGTTAAATGTGTCAAACTCTACTTCACCTTTTCTGCAGCAATGAAAAGATTAATGAGCAGCGCCATCCAATAGAAATATAATGCAAACATGTATGTAATTTTAAATTTTCTAGTAGCTACATTTAAAATAGCCAAAAGAAACAGGTGAAATTAATGTATTTACTCAGTATATCTAAGATCATTTCAACATGTGTTTCCAAAATGAAAAATAATAATGAGGCCAGGCACAGTGGCTCATGCCTGTAATCCTCATACTTCGGGAGGCCAAGGTGGGCGGATCACCTGAGGTCAGGAGTTCAAGAGCAGCCTGGCCAACGTGGTGAAACCCCATCTCTGCTAAAATACAAAAATTAGCTGGGCATGGTGGCTGGTGCCTGTAATCCTGAGACAGGAGAATCGCTTGGACCCAGGAGACAGTGGTTGCAGTGAGCGGAGATCGCACCACTGCACACCAGCCTGGGCAGTTGAGCAAAATGCCATCTCAAAAAAAGAAAAATAATAATGAGATTACGTTTTTCCCTCCATTAGGTCTTCAGAATTCAGTGTGCTTTTTACCAGCACATCTTAGTTTGGGGTAGCCAGTGGCTGTCATGCTGGACAGCGCTATTGCTGAGGGAGCACCCCCACTTTGGTTAGCCTGGCCTCCGTTCACAGGCATCCTTTCCCACCTCTTGAAATGGAAAAGGAGATCATCCTGTCAAAGGCTACTCCCATCACCGACTGGGTTCCTGTCCCTCCTCTGACTCCGGGCATTTTATTCAGATATTCCCTGTATTTTATCTTTGGCCTTTCCCACTGCATGTCTTCCTCTCCCAGATCACGCCCATCTTTACAGAGAAACCTTCCTTGTTTTCTACGTTTGCCTGCCTCTGGTCTCTGTAATGAAACCTGCTTAAATGGTTACCTGTATTCTCTCCAACCTTCTGTAGACTACATGCCTCTTATTTTCACTCCACCACAACTGCCAGGGCTCCCGGTGAATTGTCACTAAATCCAATCAATAGTTGGTTTTCTGTCTTTGTTCCTTTCTCTCCCAGTAGTATTTGTTAGTGTGGCCCCTCCCACATGTATCTTGGTTTATGTGACACCACTCTCAATAATTCTTCCAGTCCACCTTCCACATGGCAACTGGAATACTCCTTCTAGAAGGCACAAATCTATTCTTTCCTCTGCATGATAACCGTTTAGTGGCTTCACTATTAGTAAAGTTCACAGTTTTATAAGTCCTTACAATATTGGCCATATCTATGATTCAAATGCAGTGTAAATCTTGAATACCACAGTTGTTCATCCGTGCCTGTAGCGTACAGAACCACTTTATCTTGAGCACTAAAAAGACAGCATGGTGTAATAGGAAAAGCTTGGAAATGGAGAGCTCGCCTACCTCTTACATGTATGACAATAGATGGGCCACTGGTCTAGACCTTTATTTACAAAATGGGGATAATTCCTACTTTCTAGTTAGTAATGCTGTCAAAAATTAAGTGATCTGACATATTTGAAAGTGATTTGAAAAACTGAACGTGTTGTATGATGGAGGATTTAGCAGTAAAACAATGAACAATGGTGTATACGCCTTCCAGAAGAAATGTACCATTTAGTTATTCCAAAAAGGTCCATTTGAAATCTTCCAAATTCTAATTCTGAAGTAAGCATATGAAAATGTAACTAAGATGGCACACACTACTTGAGAACACAGGCCAGTCTCACTTACAATTTGCTATATCAACAAATTAAAAGGAAGAAATGATATGATCAGCTTCAGAGATGCTGCAAAGACAGGAATAGACAGAAATTTCTTTAACATTGTAAGTATATTTTGGCCTGGCGTGATCGCTCATACCTGTAATCCCAGCACTTTGGGAGACAGAGGCAGAAGGATCTCTTGAGACCAGCCTGGGCAACATAGGGAGACCTTGTCTCTATAAAAAATTTAAAAGTTAGCCAGGGATGCACCTGTAGTCCCAGCTACCGGGGGGCTGGGGGTGCTGAGGTGGGAGGATCACTTGAGTCCAGGTGGTCAGGGCTGCTGCAGGGAGCTGTGTTTGCACCATTGCACTCCAGTCTGGGTGACAGAGCAAGACCCTCTCTCAAAAAAAAAAAACAGTGTATTTATTTCAACCCAAAAGCCAGCATGATGCAAATAGGAAAACATTCCTGTTGAAGTCAAGAACAGTCTGAGGATATTCCATTATTTACCTTGTTCTAGAGGTAATTAGCACATTTTTGTATATGGTCATGTGTTGCTTAACTTTAGAGATATGATCTGTGATCAACTTCAGAGATGCTAAAAAGACAGGAATAGAAATTTCTTTAATTTCTGTTGTCATATCAGACGATTTCTTCATTGTGGAAAACATCAGTGTGTACTTAATACAAACCTAGATGGCATAACTTACTAAAAACCTAGGCTCTGTGGTATAGCTTATTTCTCTTAGGTTACAAATCCATTCGGCATGTTACTGTACTGAATGTTGTATGCAGTTGTAACACAGTGGTAAGCATTTGTCTATCTAAACATAGAAAAGGTGCAGTAAAAATATGATATAAAAGATAAAAAATGGTACAGCTGTATAGGACATTTACCATGAATACAGCTCGCATGACTGGGGGTTGCTCTTAACATTTTATTTCTTGAACGATAGAATAACCTTAATTTACTGTAACATTTTTCTTTTATTTTTTTTTGGGAGATGTGGTTTTACTATTCTATGTTGGCCAGCCTGGTTTTGAACTGCCGGCTTCAAGCAGTTCTCCCACCTTGGCCTCCCAAAGTGTTGAGATTATAGGCATGAGCCATGGTGTCTGGGCAACATTTTACTTTCTAAACTTAATTTTTTTTTTTTTTTTAACTTTTTGGCTCTTGTAAAAACACTTACCTTAAAACACATTGTACAGTAGTACAAAAATATTTTCTCTCTCCTTTTTTTTTTTTTTTTTTTTTTTTTTTGAGACAGGATCTCGCTCTATCAGGCTGGAGTGCAGTGACGCATCACAGCCCACTGCACCTGTAGCCTTGACCTCCCTGGGCTCAGTGATCCTCCCACCTCAGCCTGTCGAGTAGCTGGGACTACGGGCATGCACCACCATGCCTGGCTAATTTTTGTACTTTTTTTAGAGAGGGGGTCTCACTATGTTGCCCAGGCTGGTCTTGAATTCCTGAGCTTAAGCAATCTGCCCGCCTTGGCCTCCTAAAGTGCCAGGATTACAAGCATGACACATAGCGCCTGGCCAGTATTTTATTTTATATTGTATTCTGTAAGGTTTTTTTCTGTTTTTAAAATTTGTTTGTTTTGCTTTTTTAAGCTTTTTTGTCAAAAACGAGGACACAAACACACACATTAACCTAGGTCTACACAGGGCCAGAGTTATCGAGACTCTGTCACCCAGACTGGAGTGCAATGGTGCAAACACAGCTCCCTGCAGCAGCCCTGACCACGTGGACTCAGGTGATCCTCCCACCTCAGCACCCCCAGCCCCCCAGTAGCTGGGACTACAAGTGCATCCCTGGCTAACTTTTAAATTTTTTATAGAGACAAGGTCTCCCTATGTTGCCCAGGCTTTTTTTCAGCTCCAGGTGATAGGATTTTTTCAGCTCCATTGTAATCCACAGACCACCCTCATTTGTGTGTCCTCTCCTTGACCCTGTGGATGTGACTGTATATGTAAATTTGAAAGGTGAAATTTTGATAGTAATGCCATTTCAGAGAACTTTTGGGTTCTTAAGATACTAGTAAGTCAGTTCAGAATTTGTTTTCCTCTATTATTGTTGTAAATTGCATTTAAGTTTCCAGAGTTGCTAATGAAAATGCTCTCGATCCAGTGTGGCAGAACTGTGTGGTCAGCAATACAGTCGACATTGTATCCTTTCTTTATAAGGTTGTTCTCATGAAAAATTTTTCTGATAATGTGTTATGGATAGTATTAAGAGAAATAAAACTCCATAAAATAAACATTGGCCGGGCGCTGTGGCTCACGCCTGTAATCCCAGCACTTTGGGAGGCCGAGGCAGACGGATCATCTGAGGTCGGGAGTTCGAGACCAGCCTGACCAACATGGAGAAACCTTGTCTCTACTGAAAATACAAAATTAGCCAGGCATGGTGGCACATGCCTGTAATCCCAACTACTTGGGAGGCTGAGGCAGGAGAATCGCTTTAACCTGGGAGGCAGAGGTTGCCGTGAGCTGAGATCGTGCCATTGCACCCCAGCCTGGGCAACAAGAGCAAAACTCTGTCTCAAAAAAACAAACAAATTACCATTGCTCTTGAAAGAGTCACAGTCTAGTGGAAGAGACAATAATTATTTTTCCCTTCAAAAAGATACTTGAATAAAGATAATGTGCTAGTAATTGCAATGGAATAACGTGAGGAATGATTACCATGTGATTGCCCAAGGTTACACAGGCAGAAGTGACCTCCTAATATTTCAGTGTCCATGCCCATAAAACGATAGTGCTGCCTCATAGAGTGGTTGTAAGGAACAAAGACATTGATACATGAAAGCCACTAAGAATAATGCTTCAGCCTTTTTCCAGTGCAGCCCAAGGAATGGGAGTGGGAACTATCCATTCCTTTTTGGCTCAGTGTTGCAGCAATGGGAGTGAAATTCCAGGGGCTCCGACTGCAGCAGGGAGGGCATAGGGGCCAGAGCTAGGCCGCCCTCCTGTGTGAAGGGCCCTGGTCAGTTGAAGAGGACTCTGGTTCCCCAGGGTTCCCAGTCAAAGCATGAACAGTGCTGTTAATGGTGTACTTTTGTTGTTACTTCAGGTCTGGTGAGCTGCGCCTTCTTTCTGGCAGTGAATGGTCTGTATTCCTCTAGTGACGATGTGATCGAATTAACTCCATCAAATTTCAACCGAGAAGTTATTCAGAGTGATAGTTTGTGGCTTGTAGAATTCTATGCTCCATGGTAAGTATTATAAAATAGTTGTAGATTATTTATAGAACTTTCTGAAATTGGAGAAAATGCTGTATAAAAATCTGATTTTATTAAGTCATCTAGTTTAGCTTACTGTTTGTTTAAAAGAAGTAGAGAAGAGGGAAATGGGAAATGCAAAGTATCTCGTCTATTGTTAAGGAAGATCTACTGATGAGGTGATGTGTGTGGAAGGAAAACTAATTTTATGAGGAAGGAATCTTGAGCAAAGAAAATAGAGGGGCTCATGATTAACTTCATTCTGTTTCTTGAAGAGAATTATTTCCTGAAATAATGTAGTTAGAAAATCTGGTTTAATTTAAAAATTCTTGCCTTACATTCAATACTGGAAAAACCCCTGTGGGGTAAAAATGTAATCACCATTGAAACTAAGACACAAAATTATATACAGTTAAAAGTACAACATTGTGCTAATGGTTTGTGTGATTAAAGCATTTAATGGAAAAAAAAAACCAAATAGAAGAGTGGAAACTGCCAGATGTATAGAGGCTGTCTCCGCTGTAAACCAGCAGGCCACGAGTATCCCGAGAGGAGAACCAAACCCTAGCCCGCTGTGTGTCTGTGAAGAACTGTGTGGTGATCTGAAATCCCAGGGAGCTCTTTGACATGTGAACAAGGCTTTGTCAGCTTGAGTGAGCGATACTGAAACCTGATGGTTGCATTTCAGGGTATGCCTGATGAAAGGTTTTCCTTTCTCACTTTAACTTTTTTCTTTGAAACTGAGTTTTAGAAACTTAACCACCATTCCTCATGGACCATTTTACTTCATGCTCAGTGTAGCAAATGGAGGTAAAAACGCTCTATTTTCAAAGTGGATGCTGCCACATTGTGTGTCCCGTCCACCTAATGCCTTTACTATTTTTAAAGGCTCTGGTATTTATGTGTTCAATGCAAATGCTAATTCTGTATGGATTAGCTCAATTATACTAGCAAATATATAAATAGTAATTGTACAAACTGTTGTGTTGTCAAATGTCTCCGTATGTGGTTTTTACAAGCTTATCATATATGGCATAGGTAATTTACCTTGTTTCTGAGAGCGACCATGCAAGAGAAAATACCTCATTGTAAGACTCTACAAGACAGCATAATTGAGAAGGCAGGATCTGGATCCACTAGTTAATAATTATTATACTGGCAGAGTTTTACTTTGTGGTGTCTGGGTGAAAGAATGTCTGATTAGAGCAAGCGCTTTTTTTGAGAGACAGGGTCTCAGTTCTCCCAGGCTGGAGTGCAGCGGCATGATCATGGCTCACTACAGCCTTGATTTCTCAGGCTCAGGTAATCCTCCCACCTTAGCCTCCCCAGCACTGGTACTACAGGCATGTACCACCACACCCGGCTACTTTTTATATTTTTTTAATAGAGACGGAATTTCACCATGTTATCCAAGATGGTCTCTAACTCCAGGGCTCAAGCAATTTGCCTGTCTCAGCCTCCCAAAGTGCTGGGATTACAGCTGTGAGCCACTGCACCGGGTCAGGCAGGTGCTTTTTAACTTCCTTTTGTGCTTGGATTCCTGTGGCACCTTGGTGAAGGCCTTGGATTCTTATAATAAAACCTTTATGGTCAGGCATGATGGCTCACGCTTATAATTTCAGCACTTTGGGAGAACAAGGTGGGTGGATTGCTTGAGCACCAGAGCTCCAGACCAGACTGGGCAATGTGGCAAAGACCCCACCGCTACAAAAAGAAAAAGAAAAGAAACAAAGAAATTACCCAGGCCTGGTGCTGTGCACTTGTGGTCCCAGCTACTCAGGAGGCTGAGGTGGGAGGATCACCTGAGCCTGGGAGGTAGAGGCTGCAGTGAGCTGTGATTGTGCCACTGCACTCCAGCCTAGGCAACAGTGAGAGCCTGTCTCAAAAAAGAAAAAAAAAATCAAACCTTTACATGTTTAAATAAAGCTTATAAGATCACAAAGAAAACCTATGGAAATACGATTATTGAAATATTAAAATTTCAATACTAATGTAGTACTTTACAAGGACAGTAAGTACAGGTTGAACATCTCTTATCCGAAATGCTTGGGACCAGAAGTGTTTCTGATTTTGGATTTTTTCAGATTTTGGAAGATTTGCATAATACTTAGCTGTAGAGCATCCCTAATCTGAGAATACAAAATCTGAACTGCTCCAGTGACTGTTTCCTGTGAGTGTCATGTTGGCGCTCAGAAAGTTTTGGATTTTGGAACATTTCAGGTTGTAGGTTTTTAGAATAGGGATGCTAAACCGGTTCCAAGGTCCACCAGCAGACTTGACTGCTGCAATAATTCTGAATAGGGACGGGCATGATGTTTGAAGATACCTGTGACAACTATAGTGGTGGTAATGAAAATAGCTGTGATATTTATTCGTGATAAAGTCACAATAATTGACTATGGAGTGTTGTTTACATTTGTAAGGAAATTCTAAATTTCAATTACAGATTAGTGAAAATAAAAACTTTTTTTCATCCAAATTCATAGACTCCCTCCCCTAAATTTTTCCTAAAAGGCCACCTTGGCTTCAGATTTATTCTTTTTTTTTTTTTTTTCTTTTTTTTCTTTTCCTAAAAGGGATTCCCTAAATTTTTATCCACCAGCCCTTTGGGAGTCTGGACCCCAGGTGCGGAACCCCTGGGTAGACTGTATGCCATATTTATATGTGTGTGGCATTGTGATGTATGTGCAGATCAAATAGAAGAGAGGATGAACTCTGACAGTCTCTGAATTTAGTCCTCCTTTCTTAGATAAACTGAAATTAAAGAGGCACAAAACCCTGTAAAAATCTGACTTCTGAATTTTTGGGTATCTCACCTAAACAACAAAACATACTGTATATAAATACATAGAAGTAGCATTTCAGGACATTCCCCTGAAAGATCCTAGCTTCAGATATTGGGATTGAGTTTAGGCCCCAGTACTCAATTACATAGTGATTAAAACTTTTACCTGGATGATTGTATTATTTGGAATCAAAAACTTGTCAGGCAGCTCTGACACCGGGTGGCTGTGATATTGGGTAAATTTCTTCTCAACATCAGTTCCATCATCTGTAAAATGAAATAACAAAAGGACCTGCCTTCAGCTTCAGGCGGATTAAATGAAATCATCTATAAAGTGTTTTCATCATGGTGCTGGCACCTAGCATTTGTGCATTTGGTCCTTAGAGACCTAATTAGAAGAGAATTTACTTTGTTTTTAAAAATGCGTCAGATCACCACTGGAGAAATAAACTATGGTATCTGCATACAGTGAATGTTACACAGCAATAAAAACGAACAGTTAGCTACCTACAACCTCAGTGAGTGGTAAGGGCTAACAGGTTCACGAGGATGTAATTTCTTAGAAGCACTTTTCTGTGTTGTATTTCACAGTAATAGTATCTACAAGGTTAAGGTCGTTTTTCCTTGTGTTCTCTTCTCTCCTCTCCCCACTCTCCTCCGCTTTCCCTGCCTCCCCCACCTCAGTCACTCACTCACATCACCATCTTGTGGTGTCATGTCATGCATTTTGGCTTGTTAGGTTCACAAACGTGGGTTTATGTATGTGTTTCTAAGTTCAGAAGCAATTTGTGGAACCCAGAGAATATTGAGATACAGGCATAGTTGATCTAGGCCAGATACCTCATCTATGAAATTAAAAAGTTGGACTCGATTAGAAACTGTCAAACTTCAGTAGGTTTAAGAACCACTAGTAGAACTTAATAAAATGCAATTCCTCCACCAGGACGTTTGGGTTTGTGGACGCCAAGAATCTGCGTTTTGCCTAGACTTTCAGCTCCACACAGGAAAGCACATTGAACCCGATAGATTCCAAAGGGCTTGTTCAGCTGTAGAGTTATAAATTATAGAGTTTGAATATGATTTAATTGAGCAGTAATTTGAAAGCTTTTTTTTTTGGGGGGACAGAGTCTTGCTGTGTTGCTCAGGCTAGAGTGCAGTGGCACGATCTCAGCTCCCTGCAACCTCCGTTTCTCAAGTTCAAGCAGTTCCCTCAGCCTCCCCAATAGCTAAGATTACAGGCGTGTGCTACCATGCCATGTTGGCCAGGCTGGTCTTAACTCCTGAATTCAAGTGATCCGCCTGCCTCGGCCTCCCAAAGGGCTGGGATTACAGGCATGAGCCACTGCACCCGGCTGGAAGCTTTTTTATTAGGATGATATGAAAAGTGATTGTTGTAAGTAATAAAGTGGTGAGCTCATCCAGGTTGCTGATCCTATTTTACTTATTTATTTTATTTTTATTTTATGTTTTTGAGACAGAGTCTTACTCTGTTGCCCAGGCTGGAGTGTAGCAGCATGATCTCAGCTTATGCAACCTCTGCCTCCCAGGTTCACATGATTCTCGTGCCTCAGCCTCCCCAGTAGCTAGGATTACAAGCGTGCGCCACCATGCCTGGCTAATTTTTTTATTTTTATTAGAGATGGGGTTTCACCATGTTAGCCAGGCTGGTCTCAAACTCCTGACCTCAAGTGATCCTCCCTCCTTGGCCTCTCAAACTACTGGAGATTACAGGCATGAGCAGCTGTGCCTGGCCTTGATCCTGTTTTATTTGTGCTTGTCCTCTTTGCAGGCATCTCACTCAGTAGACCATTGATGGAGTTTTTTAACTGAAGTTTTGAATTTTTTGAATTGAGAATCAAAGGCTTTAACTGTTGCTTTGTGTTGTCTTACCCCCAAAAGGTGTGGTCACTGTCAAAGATTAACACCAGAATGGAAGAAAGCAGCAACTGCATTAAAAGTAAGTTTCTTAGGAATGCAAAAGGCTTACAAAAGTTTTTTTTATAGTAAGTTTCTAAGATGTCCATATTCACCTGTGTATGTTTAAATAATAAGTCTGCAGAGGGTTTAATGTTCAATGGGAAGCTAGTTGGCATATCAGAGTTGAAAATACTGGTTTGTTGTCAAAATCATACTGAGAACAAGGGGATAATACACATTTAAATGCTTACATTGCCTGTTTTTGTTTATTCTGTTTCCCGGATAAATGACAGTTACTCTCAGCCCTGCCATTTCTGTAAGCTGCAGAGTTCCCTCCATGGGCTGACTTTGATTTCCCGCATCATTGCATTTAGATTCTCTTCTGGTGTTCAAGGCTAAGGCCCTTATTGACTCATTTTGCAAACTGCACCCAGTGCTTTATTACCTTTTTCTGAGTCTATATGAAGCAGATAATGAGTTCTTGTGGAATCTGCTGTAGCGGAAGGAAAAATTGTTATTTCTTTTACATTCCCACAGGATGTTGTCAAAGTTGGTGCAGTTGATGCAGATAAGCATCAGTCCCTAGGAGGTCAGTATGGTGTTCAGGGATTTCCTACCATTAAGATTTTTGGATCCAACAAAAACAGACCAGAAGATTACCAAGGTAAGGACTTTTCCTAGCTACTTCATTCCCCTGGTAGACAAGAACCTACTGTTCTTTAACGAGCTTGAGAACCTGCTCTACTGCAAGGTTCTCAACCTCATTGTACCTGAATTATCTATAAATGATACACAGTGATTCCTACACCCTCTGAGTCAATCTGAAGATGAAATGTGTGTCACACAGGTTTGTGTTATCACTTCACGCTTGCTTAGGTCTACGTCACATTAGCAATGATAGAAAATAGTATTCTGTGCTACTCTCTTGTCTTTCTCATTACAGTCACTTGTATTTAATAAAGATCTACATGTATTTTCTTGCTCTAATCTCTCTTCCCTTTACTCTAGGAGAGGGGTCTAACATACTACTATAGAAGAGGAGAGTCTGTAATTTGAGAGTCTTAGTCTCCTGAACTGTCAATAATAAATGGATACACAAATTCTGTTTTGTAGATAAGTAAATTGTGAGTGTCTGCTGTGAGCCCCTGAGGCAACTAAAGATAGAATTCAGGTTACCCCCCCAGGACTAAATGCTATTTCAGCAACACTATTATTCTTTTCTTTTTTTTTTTTTTTTTTTTTTAAGAGACAGAGTCTTGCTATGTTGCCCAGCCTGGACTCAAATTCCTAGGCTCAGGCAATCCTCCTACTTCAGCCTCCCAAGTAGCTGGCATTATAGGCACTACAGTCTTAGAGAATTGTCCTGTTATTTATTTATTTATTTTTATTTATTTATTTATTTATTTTTTTTTTGAGACGGAGTCTTGCTCTGTCGCCCAGGCTGGAGTGCGGTGGCCGGATCTCAGCTTACTGCAAGCTCCGCCTCCCGGGTTTACGCCATTCTCCTGCCTCAGCCTCCCAAGTAGCTGGGACTACAGGCGCCCGCCACCTCGCCCGGCTAGTTTTTTGTATTTTTTAGTAGAGACAGGGTTTCACCGTGTTAGCCAGGATGGTCTCGATCTCCTGACCTCATGATTCGCCCATCTCGGCCTCCCAAAGTGCTGGGATTACAGGCTTGAGCCACCGCGCCCGGCCTTGTCCTGTTATTTAATTAAGATATCACAAATGGGCCGGGCATGGTAGCTCACACCTGTAATCCCAGCACTTTGGGAGGCTGAGGTGGACGGATCATGAGGTCAGGAGATTGAGACCATGGTGAAACCCCGTCTCTACTAAAATTACAAAAAAATTAGCCGGGCACAGTGGTGGGCACCTGTATCCCAGCTACTCAGGAGGCTGAGGCAGGAGAATGGCCTGAACCCAGAATGCGGAGCTTGCAGTGAGCCAAGATCGCGCCACTGCACTCCAGCCTGGGCAACAGAGCAAGACTCCATCTCAAAAAAAAAGAAAGAAAAAAAAAGATATCACAAACAGATTATTATATTTGAGATAATCAGAGTTGCTGCGTTGGGCCAGATCCATGGTGCTAGTAAAAGTATTGGGCATAATTTGTTTGAAGCTGAAATTATGGCTAATTTGGTAAAGGTTTTTGTTGAAGATGTTACATGGAACATATGAGTGACAGAACTTTGTCATCTTAGGTTTTGCTTTATGTGAGCAGTACCAGCTCACAGGTTGGGTGGCAGCATCAACATCATAGTAAAACAAAGAGTTGCCTGTCATTGGTGACTTGCCTGGGTCCAGCTAATAGAAGGCAGGGAAGGCGGGGGTGAGCGATACAGAATCTGTCGTGTGTGAGCTGGGAAGGCAGCCCATCCTGTCTGCCTGGCTGCTGGCTTCCCCACACTCCAACGTCGTAACTAAACTTAGTGTCTTGCTTCTCTGTAAAATGGGGATGTGCAAACCCCATTTTAAGGTACCAGAAGCTTAATTGAAATAGTACACATAAAGCATATGAGACAAATACTTGGTAAATACATGTCGTGGGCAGATCTCGAGGCTGGAGGTCTCGTCTGAAGACAAAGATGTGGCCTTGGACACGTCTCTACTTGCCTCCCCAGCTCCAAAGTTCTAGGGAAAGACCTTTTTTTTCCCCTGAGTAAACACTTGCTTTTCTGCTTTTGAATAATAGTTTGTTTTAGTTTTCCTCACTTACGAAAATGTGCATGTTTTTAGTGCAGTCAGTCTGCTGCTGTTTTTATAAATTTAGTTTATTGGAACACAGCCCTACCTGTGTGTCAACATAGTGTCTCTGGCTGCTTTTGCACTGGATCAGCAGAATTGAGTAGTTGCAATAGACAGTGTGGCCTAAAATGCTGAAAAGTTTTTTTCCTAGTATACTTCACGATTTGGCATATGTCCAGATAAAGACTTGGGGAAGGGGCACTGGTTCAGATGATGGAGATGCCTGACATAGATAAGGAGCAGAGGCTGTTTCATGTTGAGGCCTTGCCCTTCTGTGTTATCAAGTGACATACTTGGTAGGCTCAGCCAGCGATACAGTGCACGATTATCTGAATAGTTGCTGAGAGCTGCTGTAGTATATTTTGTGGGTATTTTTGTTTTGTTTTGTTGTTTGAGATGGAGTCTCGCTCTGTTGCCCAGGCTGGAGTACAGTGGCGCTATCTTGGCTCAGTGCAACCTCCGCCTCCCGGGTTCAAGCAATTCTCCTGCCTCAGCCTCCCGAGTAGCTGGGATTATAGGCGTGCGCCACCACGCCTGGCTAATTTTTGTATTTTTAGTAGAGATGGGGTTTCACCATGTTGATCAGGCTGCTCTTGAACTCTTGACCTCATGATCTGCCTGCCTCGGCCTCCCAAAAGGCCGGCCGCCACACCTTAGATCTCTAATCCCAGCACTTTGGGAGGCCGATCCACTTTGGGAGGATCACTTGAGTACGGGAGTTTGAGAAAACTCTAAAAAAAAAAAAATTTTTTTTTTTCCTGACGTAGAGTCCCATTCTGTCACCCAGGCTGGAGTGCAGTGGCATGATCTGAGCTCACTGCAGCCTCTGTCTCCTGGGTTCAGGTGATTCTCCTGCCTCAGCCTCCTGTGTAACTGGGATTATAGGTGCCCATCACCACACCCAGCTAATTTTTGTCTTTTTAGTAGAGACAGGGTTTCACCATGTTGGCCAGGATGGTCTCGAACTCCTGCCTTCAGGTGTTCCACATGCCTACGCCTCCCAAAGTGCTGGGATCCCAGGCATGAGCCACTACGGCCCTCCAGAAAAGGAACTTTCTAAAGAGATTCTATTAGAGCTAGTTTTGCCTTTAAACTGAAGACAGCAGATGGCATAGGTTATTCCAGTACTTCTGTGTTAGTTAATAGCCCCTGACTCTCTTGAGCAAATAAACTTATTTGGTGAACTTCCAAAGACTATTGTCATCTTGCCTCTGTGAGTTTTAATGCAGATTTGTTAAGTTCAGCTTAACAATGTTTCAAGCAAGATAGAAAAAAAGAAGCCTGGAATGGTTTTCAGTTATTTGGCTTCAAAACACCTCATACCTAGTTTTTCCATCTTTTCTATCCGGTATTTCACAGAAATAGTTCCTTTTGTATTTGGGAAATTCCCCTGCTTTCCCAGCTAGATTTTAAGCTTCTTATTCACCCATGTCCATGTTCGGTAAACATTTGTGAGTTATTCTCATTAGGAGATGGTATTTGAGCAGGGAGTTTTCGTTCACACTAACTACATAAAACTTAAGAGGAGTCAGTCTGGACACGGTGGCTTGCACTTGTGATCCCAGCACTTTGGGAGGCTGAGGTGGGCGGATCACTTGAGGTCAGGAGTTTGTGACCAGCCTGGCCGACATGGTGAAACCCCGTCTCTACTAAAAATACAAAAATTAGCTGGAAATCACTTGAACCTGGGAGGCGGAGGTTGCAGTGACCCGAGATTGTGCCACTGTACTCTAGCCTGGGCAACAGGGTGAGACTCCATCTCAGAAAAAAATAATAATGAGAAAGGAAGAGAAATTGGTTTTCCAGGTGTTAGGTCTAGTGCAAAATGCATACTGGGGAGAAAGTTTGTTCTGTCAGAGATACACATGTTGTCAGAACTGTGTCACCCGGTGAAGCTGACGGTGAGGTAAAGACAGTCTTGGGCCGGGCCAGATGAGGCACTTGCTGAAGGCCGGGCTGAGGACCGCCTACCTTCCGTCTCCTGTAGGTGGCAGAACTGGTGAAGCCATCGTAGATGCTGCGCTCAGTGCTCTGCGCCAGCTTGTGAAGGATCGCCTCGGGGGACGGAGCGGAGGATACAGTTCTGGAAAACAAGTAAGACCATAAAATGTCAGTTTTTAATGTGTCGTGATTTTGAAGCCAGAGTGTGGATTCCTTGTAAAAGATAGTTGTTTTTTTAAAAGTATGTGAAAGTGGTAAACTTTCAATTAAAGAATAATGGAGGATTGGATCCACTGAACCCAGAGGGAACCAGCCATCCAGCCTGCTCATTTGGGCTCCTCAGGATTGCTGTTGCCATGGCCAGTTAGTCCCAGGGCCTCTTTCCACACCTGCAGTCCAAGTACCAGGCCCCTAGATAGGCTTCCTGGGCCCTGGGCTAAAACAGAAGAATGTGAACTTCAGCTCCAGGCCCAGGAGCCAGGTGCTGGCATCCCATGGCACTTGTAGGTCAAGAGTGGGGATGGGATGGACGGGTTCTCCTCTGGGTAGGCTTTGGCAAACTGTGATGAGACTGGATTACCTCTTGGCCTGTATCTGTGGCATTCAGCCCCAAATCCATGGAAAATTCTACACAAATGGATAGGGGAGAAGAGAGAGAGAGAGGAGCAGATTGGTGTTTTAGATGCCCTTGTATGAAATGTGAAGCTTAACACTGATGTTCTTGTGAAAAGACAAACTTGAAGATATATAAATATTAAATGGGCCTTTACTTTTAGGAGACCAGTTAAACTCGCTTCTTTATACAGGCTCAGAGCTTACCCAAAGATTCCATGTTCTTGCCTTTTATTTTAAACTTAGACATTTAATGAGCATAGTTGCCTGGCCCCCTGCACCCTGCCTGGCAACAGAAAGCAATGCTGACTGCTTCTTAGATTTAGTACTGAAGAACATTCTTTGAAAAAAGAAAAGGATTAAGTGTTATTTTTAGCTTTGTTGACTGGTAGGGGCTTTGTCTATGAAAGATGTAGCGGAACATCCTGGGATGAAGCAGTAGCTGTACTTGAGTCTGAATTAGAACAGTGTTTTTAAGGTGGTTCTTTGAGCCATGTTGAGGGTTCTCACTAAAAAGAGCTGGTGACGGAATTCAGGTACAGGTTATATGTTGTTCTCAATGTATTGATAATTATTTGAAAGTAAAAGACTATTTACCAAGCAAAAATGATAATGCTGAAGAATGTACCCAATTTGAATACAACCATTTTCACTATTTTATTCACTAAAGAAAAACCCTAAAACTTTGTTAAGATGTAGAAGCAGTGTTATTTAAAATAGGAAAAGTATTCTTCTTGGCCAAATTGTTTGATGTTTAATATCATAAATGACAGGGCAGAAGTGATAGTTCAAGTAAGAAGGATGTGATTGAGCTGACAGATGACAGCTTTGATGAGAATGTTCTGGACAGTGAAGATGTTTGGATGGTTGAGTTCTATGCTCCTTGGTGTGGACACTGCAAAAAGTAAGTGCCTTCTACTAAGTAGTCTGTTCAGCCACAGTGTTTTCAGTACATTGATTAGCTTTTTTTTTTTTTTTTTAATTTATTGATTAGCTTATTTTGAAAAGGCTGAACTAGATAGTAGATCACCACTAAGATCTCTTCCAGAAAAACTCTGACTCTAAGTGAATATTAAACATTGACAGGGCCGGGCGCAGTGGCTCAAGCCTGTAATCCCAGCACTTTGGGAGGCTGAGACGGGCGAATCACGAGGTCAGGAGATCGAGACCATCCTGGCTAACACGGTGAAACCCCGTCTCTACTAAAAAATACAAAAAACTAGCTGGGCGAGGTGGCGGGCGCCTGTAGTCCCAGCTACTCGGGAGGCTGAGGCAGGAGAATGGCGTAAACCCGGGAGGCGGAGCTTGCAGTGAGCTGAGATCCGGCCACTGCACTCCAGCCTGGGCGACAGAGCGAGACTCCATCACAAAAAAAACAAAAAAAACATTGACATTAGTGCCAAGAGCTTCCTCTCTCATATTGCCGAAGATTAACAAGGGACTGGCTCATGTCCGGATTTAGGGGCAGTGGTAGAACGGGAAACTCATGTGAAGGGTAGCATGGTATCTTTAGTAAAGCCACACACAAAATGTTTTCTAGGTGTGACATAACTGGGGATTGGGCAGAAATGCACAGATCAGTTGAAAAGTATAGGCCGGGTGTGGTGGCTCACACCTGTAATCCTAGCACTTTGGGAAGCCGAGGCAGGCAGATCACTTGAGGCCAGGAGTTTGAGACCAGTCTGGGCAACACAGCAAAGCCCCATTTCTACTAAAAATACAAAAAAATTGGCTGGATGTGGTGGCATGCGCCTGTACTCCCAGCTACTTGGGAGGTTGAGGCGCAAGAATCTGTTGATTGTGGGAGGCAGAGGCTGCACTGAGCTAAGATCATACCCCTGTACTCCATCCTGTATGACAGGAGGAGACTCTGTCTTTAATAAAAAAAAAAAATGTTTGGGCTGCAAGTTAAAATCCAAATATTTGGCCTGGTGAGGTGGATCACTTGAGGCCAGGAGTTCGAGACCAGCCTGGGCAGCATGGGGAAACCCCATCTCTACTAAAAATACAGAAATGAACGGTGGGTGGTGGCGCGCACCTGTAGTCCCAGCTGTGTTGGAGGCTGAGATGAGAAGATCGCCTGAGCCCAGGAGGTTGAGGCTGCAGGGAGCCATGATCGCACCACTGCGCTCCAGCCTGGGTAACAGAGAGAGACCGTGTCTCAAAGAAACAACACAAAACGAATATTTTTCTATAGCCTAGAGCCAGAGTGGGCTGCCGCAGCTTCAGAAGTAAAAGAGCAGACGAAAGGAAAAGTGAAACTGGCAGCTGTGGATGCTACCGTCAATCAGGTTCTAGCCTCCCGCTACGGGGTGAGTATCCTCATAAGGCTCATTTCATTGTGAAATACATGGTGTTTCGTTACTTCTTCCAATACTGCAGGCCTCCCTATGAGGTAGTAAAGGAGATGTTTAAACCATTTTGTAAGTGAAGAGATAAAGTCACTTTACTGTCATAACTAACAAGTCTGACACTCAGGACTGTCACCTTTTTTCTCCTAATGTCACACTGCTTCTGTGGTATACTTAATGTGAGGTGTCAGCTTGCCCAGACTTACTCACGTTGCTCATGTGGCTATTGTAAGTTGGTCCATTTGTTCTAGAGCAGATACTTTGTGTTAATTACATACCAGGGCTTGAATATGATTGGGCTAAACTTCACAGACTGTTAAAACTCCCTGATTGATCATTGACCTCTTTGAGTCATTCCTTTGAAATCCAGGCAGTCTGGGGAATAGTTTTGTTACATTAAATTACTTATAAGGCCAGAGTGGTGGGTCACGCCTGTAATCCCAGCACTTTGGGAGGCCTAGGCGGGCAGATCGCTTGAGGCCGGGAATTCAAAGCCAGCCTGACCAACATGGTGAAACCCCATCTCTACTAAAAATACAAATATTAGCCGGGTGTGGTGGTGTGCACCTGTAGTCCCAGCTACTCGGGCGGCTGAGGTAGGAGAATCGCTTGAACCCAGGAGCAGAGGTTGCAGTAAGCTGAGATTGCACCTATGCTCTCCAGCCTGGGCAACAGTGAGACTGCTTCAATTAAAAAAGAAACAAAAATTACCTATAAGGTGGTTTTAGAAACCGTAAAGATTGTGTTATTTTGTGTTAAGTGTTAATTGGATTTTATTCTCTGATCTCTTTTTTAATAGATTAGAGGATTTCCTACAATCAAGATATTTCAGAAAGGCGAGTCTCCTGTGGATTACGACGGTGGGCGGACAAGATCCGACATAGTGTCCCGGGCCCTTGATTTGTTTTCTGATAACGCCCCACCTCCTGAGCTGCTTGAGGTAGACCACTTAAATTGCTCATAGTCCAGAAAGCTTTTTTAGCTGACAGCGAGGAACGTTAAAGCAGTCGTGACACACTGTTCATGTTATGCCCTTCTTGTTAAAAATACTCTCTTTAAAGTGGTTTTTATACTTTGAAATGGAAAAGAATGTCTGATAAGTTGCTTTTCATAACTTTTAGCATTAGAATAATTACATTGTGAACAGAAATACGAGCTTCTTAAAGATAGAGTGTATTTAATCACTCTTGCTTATCATTTTCAAAGTAATAGCACATTTATTGAGTAGCTAATCATGTAACAGGCACTGTTCTGGTGTCTTTATGTAGTTTTTTTGTTTGTTTGTTTCATTTAATTCTCACATGAACACTGAGGTAGATAACTGTTTTTATCTCCATTTTATATATGGGGAAATTGAGGCACAGAACCTCAAGTTTGTATAAACATACAATACGTGTAAGTATAGTCTATTTAAACAAGTAAGTGGCAGAGCCAGGCTGTGTCCAGGCGTTGTGATTTCAGAGACGTGTATATGTGTGCTAATCCCCCCCAACCACCACAGCTTCCACAGGCTTAAGAATCAGTAGCAGGGCCGGGCGCGGTGGCTCAAGCCTGTAATCCCAGCACTTTGGGAGGCCGAGGCGGGCGGATCACAAGGTCAGGAGATCGAGACCACAGTGAAACCCCGTCTCTACTAAAAATACAAAAAATTAGCCGGGCGCGGTGGCGGGCGCCTGTAGTCCCAGCTACTCAGGAGGCTGAGGCAGGAGAATGGCGGGAACCCGGGAGGCGGAGCTTGCAGTGAGCCGAGATCGCGCCACTGCACTCCAGCCTGGGCAACAGCGTGAGACTCCGTCTCAAAAAAAAAAAAAAAAAAAAAAAAAAAAAAAAAAAAAGAATCAGTAGCAGAAAAATCTCCTCTTAGAGAACATGCCTCTGGGTGTTTCCATACAAGGAAGTAGTCCTGGGAGAAATCTTTTCAATGGAAGTTCTTGTTTGCCAGCTTACCTTTGGGTGTTGTATCATGCAGCCTCCTGATCATCCCTTGTCTTCTGAGTCCCACAGATTATCAACGAGGACATTGCCAAGAGGACGTGTGAGGAGCACCAGCTCTGTGTTGTGGCTGTGCTACCGCATATCCTTGATACTGGTAAGACAGACAAATAATTTCCCTTGGCTGTTCTATGCTAGATGCTCTGAGAGTACTTCCTAAATGGATTAATTTTACGGACTCCTTTACCTTTACCTTTAAAAAACGTTTGTCTGTTTAAATCAGGAGCTGCAGGCCGAAATTCTTATCTGGAAGTTCTTCTGAAGATGGCAGACAAATACAAAAAGAAAATGTGGGGGTAAGTTACTGAGCTTATTGTCTCAGTGTCATCTGAACAGGAGATTATAGGGTTTCTTGAGAGTGGGTCCCCCGTGTTTTTGTAAGCTGTGTTCCTGTGTTTGCTCTGCTAAAAATTTTTTTTTTCCTCTCCTGCCTAGCCTCCCAAGTAGCGGGGATTATAGGCGCGTGCCACCACACCCAGCTAATTTTTGTATTTTTAGTAGAGTCGGGGTTTCACCATGTTGGCTAGGCTGGTCTCAAACTCCTGATCTCAAGTGATCCACCCGCCTCTGCCTCCCAGACTCCTGGGATTACAGGTGTGAGCCACCACACCTGGCCTGCTCTGCTATGTTTTTATTCAGGATGTGAACATTTTATCACTGGGAGGAAAAGAAGGAATGAAGGGCTGTCAGCACAGCATGCATTTTTCTCATAGGAATCATGTTTTAAATGGTGATTGGGGTGCCGGGTTAGCAAGCAGACACAGAATGAGTAGTGCACCTGAATTCTAGTATGAACTTGAAGGCTGGATGAGAAAGGGGAACTAGAATTATGTTTCCTTATCCTCTTATCTAGGCACATTTTCAAAACAGTGTATCTCCTTCCTATTTTCTCTTTTTTTCTATTTTTGAGATGGAGTCTCACTCTCTCTCCCAGGGTGGAGTGCAGTGGTGCAATCTCAGCTCACTGCAACCTCCGTCTCCCGGGTTCAAGCGATCCTCCTGCCTCAGCCTCCTGAGTAGCTGGGAATACAGGCGCACACCATCATGCCCAGCTAATTTTTGTAATTTTAGTAGAGACAGGGTTTCACCATATTGGTCAAGCTGGTCTCGAACTCCTGACCTCAGGTGAGCCACCGTGCCCTGCCTCCTTCCTATATATCTTTTTGCTTTTCGTCCTCAGTATCCATAGCTTTCCCTGGGTACCTCGCGCCCCCTGCTGTCCCTCTCTCGATGACCTTGCTCCTTCTCCATTAGTCCAGCCAATGTTTATTAGATGCCTACAGAATGCAAGAACAAGCCTAATAACCCAAATGATATTGGTGGGATTTCAGGTAAAAGGGAAAATCCATATAGAAACTCATCTTTTGTTTTTTATTTATTTCTCACTCATTCCACAAAATATCTGAAGCGTGATCTTTTGTTCTCTAAGATCTTCTAGTTAGAGCGTAAGTAATTTAAAAGGCGTATTTGCCCTATAAACCAGTCTGGTTTTCTAGGTGGCTGTGGACAGAAGCCGGAGCCCAGTCTGAACTTGAGACCGCGCTGGGGATTGGCGGGTTTGGGTACCCCGCCATGGCCGCCATCAATGCACGCAAGATGAAATTTGCTCTGCTGAAAGGCTCCTTCAGTGAGCAAGGCATTAACGAGTTTCTCAGGTAATTTGTTTTCTTAGGTTGTTTATTGTTTTTTCTCTTTGTTTGGTTCTGTCGTAGTTTTTTATTTGAAACTAGGTGTATATATGAGCCAGGTAATAAATGGGATTTCAAAATGCAAACTAATTCCAGAGAATTTAGAGTTTTTAAATTGTCTCCCTATTCATTCCTTTTTCCTTGGAATACTCTGCTTGCTGGATGAGGAGACTGCATTGCTGCCCTCAGGCCGCCCTGTGTGCCATTCTGTGCATCTGGCCCTGGGCTCTTCCTAATTCTCATAAAAGCCTCATGGGGCCGGGTACGGTGGCTCACGCCTGTAATCCCAGCACTTTGGGAGGCTGAGGCAGGCGGATCACCTGAGTACAGGAGTTCGAGACCAGCCTGACCAACGTGGAGAAACCCTGTCTCTACTAAAAACACAAAATTAGCCGGGCATGGTGGCACATGCCTGTAATCCCAGCTACTTGGGAGGCTGAGGCAGGTGAATCACTTGAACCCAGGAGGCGGAGGTTGCAGTGAGCTGAGATCACACCATTGCACTCCAGCCTGAGCAACAAGAGTGAAACTCCGTCTCAAAAAAAAGCCTCATGGGCTAGAGGCAGCCCTCTCTGTCCATCCTCACCCTCATACTCATTGTAATCTTGACCTTGGTAAATGTGGTTTCCATTTCTGGGCACTTGGCTTTGGAATGTAGTTATTTATTTGAAAATGGGTGTTCTTAAGTGACTCCAACAATGTGCAAACAACATGATAGGTTCTCAAAACTCTAAAACAAATATACAGAGCTCTCTACCCTGCTCTGCTATTCAACTCACCTAATCATCTTTTAGGCAATACAAGGCATTGACCTAAAGAGGTTTTGCTTTCCATTCTTGCTTTCTTCCTTGTTCATTTCTTAGCTGCTGTGTGAGAGATGTTCAGCACACAAAAGGCAGTTGAGAGGCTCGTGATGAATAATGACTAGGAAGAACAGCGTGTGAAAGCCTGCAGTGCTCTTGCTGCCAGTCTTCCTACTTGACACAGAAGTGTGTGTGTGTGCTGTGTGGAGAGTAGGAGCTCCAAAGTCAGGCACCTCAGTCCCAGCTCTGCCTTGAGTAGTGAAGTGGGAGGCATGGAGGAACCCTGTGAGATCAGCTGCTTCAGCCTCTGCCTAGGGGTAGACCGTGGCTCCTTCCCTCCCAGCTCTCACTCGTAGTTGGTTAGTATGCTTAATGGGTATTTTATTTTATTTTATTTTATTATTATTTTTTTTTTCCTGAGACAGTCTCGCTCTGTTGCCCGGGCTGGAGAGCAGTGGCACAGTCTTGGCTCACTGCACCCTCCACCTCCCAGGTTCAAGTGATTCTGTTGCCTCAGACTCCCGAGTAGCTGAGATTACAGGCGCCTGCCACCACACCTACCTAATTTTTGTAAAGTAGAGATGGGGTTTCACCAGGTTGGCCAGGCGGGTCTCGAACTCCTGACCTCAGGTGATCCACCCGTCAGCCTCCCAAAGTGCTGGGATTACAGGTGTGAGCCACCACACCTGGCCAAGGGGGCGTTTTCATTAAGAAGTTTATGGGGCCGGGCGTGGTGGCTCACGCCTGTAATTCCAGCACTTTGGGAGTCTGAGGCAAGCAGATCACTTGAGGCCAGGAGTTCGAAACCAGCCTGGCCACCATGGTGAAACCTCGTCCCTACTAAAACTACAAAAAATAAGCTGAGTGTGGTGGCATGGGCCTGCAATCCCAGCTACTCGGGAGGCTGAGGCACAAGAATCACTTGAACCCAGGAGGTGGAGGTTGCAGTGAGCTGAGATCGCGCCACTGCTCTCCAGCACAGGCCACAGAGCGTAACTTGGTCTCAAAGAAAAAGAAGTTTGTGGACTGCGTAAGTTTGTGATTGTCATAGAGTAGTATTTATTAAATCATGAAGTCAGAATGTGAATATAAATATATCATGTAATTTTTTTTTCTAATAATAGGTTTATTCTAGCCCATTGGTGCCATAGATTGTTAGTCTAGCTCCATTATTCTAGGAGTTGTTTGCTGAACTCTAAATATTTGTGCCCACAGTATTTCTAGCTCTGCTTTCCCAACAGCCCGATTACACCAGGTCTGGTATATTTCAAGTACTGATGTTTCTACACATATGCACCCCGCTCTCTGCCATCCCACTGGAACCAGTCGCGTCACTGCTGACATGCTTCCTCTGTACAGGTTCACAGCAGTCTTACAAAACTCACAGGCAGCCCATGTTCTGGATCAACTTTGATAATTATTTATGTACTTAATTTGTATTTCAGCAAATGCTCTGCTATTTTTAAAAACTTACTGATAGCAACTGACTGTATCTGATGCAGGGGGCTTAGTTGGGAATGTTGAATCTGGTTGTAATGTTGTCCGTGATTAAAAAGATAATGTTCTCGAGGTGTTTCTCAGGAATGTACTGCAGCAAGAAAGAAGAAATGTCTCGGCATAAACAAAGTAGGCAGACTGTTATTTTTAAAGTTGTTTATTCTTCTGCACCAGCAGTCCATAATAAATGTGTGTGTGTGTTTTGGTCATTTTTCCCCAAGGGAGCTCTCTTTTGGGCGTGGCTCCACGGCACCTGTAGGAGGCGGGGCTTTCCCTACCATCGTTGAGAGAGAGCCTTGGGACGGCAGGGATGGCGAGGTGAGTGTCCGGGAGGGAGGCTGTGCGGGCAGCAGTCCTGGTTTACTGTCTTGAGGCTGTGCATCTCTGCACCTGGAGTCAGGTCCTCTCCATCAGACCTCAGCCCTGGTGCACCCGTGGGCCTTTTAAGAGGTTCTTCTCTGAAGACCCTTCATCTTCCTTATCACAAGTTTAAGTGCTGCATGTCATTTGATATTCTTGACAGCCAAGACACTTTCCAGTAGTCAGGTTGCTTTCCTGATTATTACCTTAAAGTGAACATTTAACCTGGAATTCATGTACTTTATCTTAGAAAAACAGAAAATGATAGCTTTGAAATTAGCACTTACTTCTGCACTGTTGTGTCCCACCCTCCTCAAAAGGACATGTTCGGTGGCTTCCAGTGTTAAAGTGGTGAGTGATGTGATGTCGAAATGTTTCACCAGAGTTCTTAGCTTTTCCTTCCGTATAATCGTAGGTGCGAAGGTCCGGGTAGGGGTCAGACTGAGGAGAACCTGGGTTGTCAGCAGGGGTAGCTCTGGAGAGTTGCGCTTCTGTGAAATGAGATGTTGGCCTTCCAGGGCGTCCCCTCTGCAGATCTCACAGTGGCTTTCTGTCCCCCAGCTTCCCGTGGAGGATGACATTGACCTCAGTGATGTGGAACTTGATGACTTGGGGAAAGATGAGTTGTGAGAGCCACAACAGAGGCTTCAGACCATTTTCTTTTCTTGGGAGCCAGCGGATTTTTCCAGCAGTGAAGGGACATTGTCTACGATCAGATGACTCTCCCAGTGGCCTTTTAACCAAGAAGTAGTACTTGATTGGTCATTTGACAACACTGCAACAGTGAACTTTTGCATCTCAAGAAAACATTGAAAAATTCTATGAATTGTTGTAGCCGGTGAATTGTATCGTATTCTGTCACATTAATATTTTGAAGAAAACTCGGCTGTCGAAACGTTTTTCCCTCTCTCTGACTGCTGCTTGGATGTTCTTGGAGGCTGTTTCTTATGTATGGGTTTTTTAATGTGATTCCTTCATTTGAATATTAATGGCTTTTTCCATTAAAGAATAAAATATTTTGGATAATGCCGATAAATGTATGAAATTAGTATCTACATCATAAATTCAGAGTGATGTTTAGCAGTAAATTAATATTTTGAAGTGATACACAGATATCTTTCCTCCCCCACAAACTTTTTTAAACAAAAAACAAGATCTCTTTGCTTCAGATGGTGCCATCAATGCCTCCCCACAACAGAGATTTTACATGGAAACCGGACTCAGTGAGCACTGATTTCCCGCCCAATATTTGTCTTTGGGCTGTCTCTAGTGACTAATTATTAAGGAATCTAGCTGGTTATACAGTGCAAGGCTTTCTATGTTGTTATGAACCTCAGAATAGCCATTAAGACATGAAATACAGCAGCAGGTTACCAATGCGAACACATAGTTCGCATTTATGTAAAACATTCAGAAAAATGAAGTTTTGAATTTGTTAGAACCTTCAAAGGACTTGAGAGCATTTTATTGTAACTTAAAAAAAATAAATACAACTGTCACTAACTTTTGTGAGCAATTTCTCTGAAAAATATCTTAGTTCTGTAAGACATTTTAACCATTCTCTGGCTAAATAGTCTGCACGAACATGAGACAGGTGCCAGCTGGCCTTTCTAGTCGAGAAGACTAAGGTCAATATGGAAGTAGACATAGGGAAAATAGTCTTGGTTATTGAGTTGCAGTCCCGGGATCTCCACAGATGCCTACAAAAGAAGACATGGTCATGCTCTAAGTGCATAAACTAGTTTCCTGTCTTACACTTTCATTTTTGAGGAAGCTCTCCAGGCACCGAGCGTACATTCTGCTCTGCGTAGCTGTGGCCCACCCGCTCCAGCCCTCTCCTTGCTGTGCTTTAATGTGTATGACATGTAGATTTTCATAACAGGCTAACAAATTGTTTTGTTTTTGAGACAGTCTCTGTCACCCAGGCTGTAGCGCAGTGGCATGATCTCAGCTCACTACAACCTCTGCCTCCTGGGTTCAAGCAATTTTCCTGCCTCAGACTCCCAAGTAGCTGGGATTACAGGCATGCACCACCACTCCTGGCTAATTTTTTGTTGCTGCTGGTTTTTTTGAGACAGAGTTTTTCTCTGTTGCTAAGCTGGAGTACAGTGGCGTGATCTCAGCTCACTCAACCTCCGCCTCCCAGGTTCAAGCGATTCTCCTGCCTCAACCTCCCAAGTAGCTGGGACTATAGGCACACACCACCACACCCAGCTAATTTTTGTATTTTTAGTAGAAACGGGGTTTCACAATGTTGGCCAGGTTGTTCTCGATCTCTTGACTTCATGATCCACCTGCCTCGACCTCCCAAAGTGCTGGGATTACAGTGCCCGGCCCAATTTTTTTTTTTTTACTAGAGACAGGGTCTTACCATAACCCTTGACCTCAGGTGATCCGCCTGCCTCCCAAAGTGTTGGGATTACGGGTAGATACCAGTTTTTTGAAAGTATCTCCCATTCTACGGTAAGATGCTGACCTTACTGTGGAAATACTGCTGTTTCTGGATACCTACATCCAGTATACTTGTAGCGGCTACTTCATCCAGATGTCGGAAGACAGAGTTTAGAACCTCTCTTAAACGCTTGGTGGATGACTTCTTAAGCGGCTGCAGGAGCACTGCCTGGAAGTTCACTGGTAGTCCATACCTTTTCAGATAGACAAAATATGTCAGTTACTACTAGAAATAAGAAGACGGATAGAAGGAATCTGACAAGACACGAGTACATTCCAAAGATGAAAAGCTTCAACCAACACAGCTTCGTAAAGTCAAACTCGAGCAAAATGCTTAGGGTAGCGGTGATCTCTGGATAGAAAAAGCTCTAGAATTTGCTAACCCCCTTCTGATACCTAGTTTTCAACTGTAGAGCCAAAGAGGGCATCCCTCTGGCCATGAGTGACAGTTCATGGCGCGTGCTCAAGCTGAATGCGGGTAGTTGGACTGAACATTCGGACTCAAGGCGTTTGTCTAAAACCCACCTTGGCCATTTTTCTCCACTAAAGGAGAGGCAAAAATCTGGTTTATCAAGGTGGTTATTATTTTCGCTGAGTTCTTGGGTAGATAGAAAACATTTTTAATGTACCTAATTGGATACCTGAGCCCATGAAAACCAGTTGTTGGGGTGAGCTGTTCCTGTGGTTTTAGCCCACACAAAATACAGCAAGTGCTGTAAATGGCAAACAGTTTGTGATTGTTGAAGTATTTTTATACTCTCAGGGAGCAAAGGACTGGATGTTCAGTAGTTAGCACCTGTGTTCCCTCGGGATCCCTAGGCCTTGATGTGAACTCCATCTTTACAGGCCCTTTCACCCACCTATTGCTCTGATTTATCTAGAGTGGGGTCTGCCATATACATCAGTCCTGGGAGCAGGACCTATTAATATTACTAAGGTTTTACTTTTTTTTTTTTTTTTTTTTTTGAGACGGGGTCTCACTCTGTCACCCGGGCTGGAGTGCAATGGCACGATCTTGGTTCACTGCAACCTCCGCTTCCCAGGTTCAACCTGTTCTCCTGCCTCAGCCTCCCAAGTAGCTGGGATTACAGGCACCCGCCACCACCACACCAGGCTAATTCCACCATAGTCATTACCAAGTTGTCCTGGAGGTTGTTTATCCATCTAGGACCCATCCTTAAAGCTGAAAGCACTCCTCCCCCAGCAGCGTGGCTTGAGGGAGAAGCCTGTTGTGCTTGCTGTGGTGGGTGGTAGGCACCCTAGGTCCTTAATGGACATGCACTCCAGCCCTTAACCTTTCCTCAGCCTCTGCGCTCTTCCGACCCTTCCCGGCCCTGTCCTGTCTCTGTGGCACCCATCCTGCGAATAATGCCTTCTCCATTCTGCCCAGAACAAGACCCCATGCCAGGCGCAGTGGTGCGCACCTGTAATCCCAGCACTTTGGGGAACCAAGGCAGGCTGGATCACCTGAGGTCAGGAGTTCAAGACCAGCCTGGCCAACATGGTGAAACCCCATCGCTACTAAAATTACAAAAATTACATGCCTATAATCCCAGCTACTTGGAAGGCTGAGGCAGGAGAATTGCTTGAACCCAGGAGGCGGAGGTTGCAGTGAGACAAGACTGCCACTGCACTCCAGCCTGGGCGACAGCAAGAGTCCATTTCAAAAAAAAAGGACCCCAGGAGCGACTGGCCCATCCCCCTCATTCTCCCCAAGGCCCCGCCCCATGCTGTGCCCTCCTCTGGTCAAGGCCCTGCCCCTGCTGTTCCCTGCAGTCACTTGGTGGGGAGCCATTCATGCTGAGGGACTGTAGGTAAGACACCCTCGACCCTCCGCTGTAGGGCTCGGCCCTTCTACTCTCGCTTCCCTTGATCAGCGCCCCACCCGGCTAACATAAGAACGCCCACTGCACGCAGCTCTCATGCCGCCGGGCTTCCCGAGAGCCAGATCTGAAAGTCTGATGCCTGTCACTCACTCCTTTAACCACTGCCCGCCAGCGTCTCACACCGATGCCCTCCTACCAGCCAAATCCCAGGGACAGCTACAGCCTTCACTTTTCCTTCTCGCACCTCCTCTTGCTCCTTAAATGCTGGGTGTCCCTGTGGTACTGTTTCCCGCTGCCACGCTCCCTGGATGATCCGTCCACTTACCTGCTACTGGTGATTGCCTATCATCTCCCCCGACCAGACCCAAGGATCCAGCCACCTGGCGGGGCTCAGCAGCCTCGCCGCTGCCCCACCCCCCACCTGTTTTCGTCTTGGGTCACTTAAGCAGCTGGGATTCGTCATCCATGAGGATGAACCCCACCTCCTCAACCAAGGACTGTGCCTGCGTCACACTGGCTTTATTCAGTCAACAAACATTTCATGTCTACTCTTTGTCCAACTCTGTGCTGGGTGGCAGAGGTACAGAGAGAAGCCAGACTCAGTGCCCAGCACAGGGACAGAAGGAAAGCGGCTCCTGAGACAGGAAGATAGCAGCAAGCGCCAAACGGGGCGCAGACCGACAGGAGCCCAAAGCAGCCCAAGCAGCAGGGGCGTGTGCGCTTTGCCTCCTCCCTCTTGCCTCTGCGCTTACTCTGAAGAACTGGTTAGCTCAATATCTGTTTTCTTAGATTATGGTACCCCCATACAATGGAATATGATGAAGCCATTAAAAAGGATCAAGTAGCTCTACTCATATTGATCTGCGAGGATCCCACAAAGCAAATGGAATAAGCAAGGTGCAGAACATTGAATCCCCTTTTGTGGGAGTCGCAAGTGTCCCAAAGCCATTTGCCGCAATTATCTCTGGACAGTGAGACTCAGGAACTTCTCACAGTACCTGCTTCTGAACTTGACTTCTTGAGAATTAGTTTTGCATCTGTTTTTAGGGATAATACTTCGCTTTATTGAGCCTAAGTACTATATTAAGGAGGTCGGTCTCGACCTCTCTCGGGCAAATGTGCATCCTGAAAGGCATGGACAGGCTTCACTGTGTTAGGACTGAGAGCAACTGACTTCTGAGCTGGGCAGGGTTGATGTGAGGCTGTGTATAGTAGAGATGGCTAGAATACTCCCAGGAGCTGGGTACACCCTCCAAGCCAATGCTGCCATCTGTGTCGGTATAGGCTTTTGAGATGGGCGTGCACAGGTGTGCATGGGTGCAGGTGTGGGTGTGGTGCATGTGCAGGGCAGAAGAACGAGGAACCAGGGTCAGATCTGTACCTGGGTAGACCACACACTGACAGCCTCATGGAAGGTGAATTGGAGGCCAAGAACAAAGAGGACGCTTATGGCAACAGCCAGGCCAGTGGGGCCAGACCCGTGGAAGCGAGAGTACAAAGGCAGAGTGGACCGGGCCTATCACAGGTGTCCAAACTGACCCTGAAGTTTGGGGTCTGATGAGGGGAAGGATGAGGAGGCCACTGGCAGAAACAGGGAAGCAGAGGAAGGGGTGTGGGAGGGGAGATGAGACAGATACCCAGATAAAGCCTACGGCAGGCGGATGGCAAGACCTAGAGACCAGGGAACATGGGCAGGAAAACGAGGGAAAGCAGGAGACATCGGCCAGGGGGACGGCAGGGAAGGATGAGGAGCTCTTCAATGCAGGCGGGGAAGGGGTCCGCAAGTCACACAGAGGGTCCCGGGGCTGGAGGAGTCCAGGAGGCTGCGAGTCAGAGCAGCAGGCAGGGCACAGTGCTCCGTGATGCGGGACGCAGCCACACGGGGCAGGAAGGTGACCTTCAAAGGTGTTTCCTCTCTGATTCCACTTTCATAAAAATCTGTAAGAATCATGTATCTATTCATAAAAAACCAACAAACCCTACGCCTAAAGGGGCACCCACGGGGATGCTGGCAGTGTTCTCTCCTGGTGTTAAAATTACAGGAGATTTTTATTCACTCTGCTTACCTAGAGTTGCCAGATTTCTCACAGTGAAGCAATTTTTGTGTTTTTTTTGCTGGAGTTTCTCTTGTTGCCCAGGCTGGAGTGCAGCGGTGCGGTCTGGGCTCACTGTCATCTCCGCCTCCCGGGCTCAAGTGATCCTCCCACCTCAGCCTCCCAAGTAGCCAGTACTACAGGCCCACGCCACCACTCCCAGCTAATTTTTTATTTTTAGTAGAGGTGGGGTTTCGCCATGTTGGCCAGGCTGGTCTCACGGTCCATGACAACGGCCTATCTTTTTTTTTTTTTTTAAATTAGGCAAAGGCCAGGCATGGTGGCTCACGCCTGTAATCCCAGCACTTTGGAAGGCTGAGGCGGGCAGATCACCTGAGGTTAGGAGGAGCTCGAGACTAACCTGGCCAACATGGCAAAACCCTGCCTCTACTAAAAATACAAAAAAGTAGCTGGGCATGATGGTGGGCTCCTGTAATCCCAGCTACTAGGGAGGCTGAGACAGGAGAATCTCTTGAACCCGAGAGGCGGAGGTTGCAGTGGGCCAGGAATGTGCCATTGCACTCTAGCCTGGGCAACAAGAGTGAAACTCCATCTCAAAAAAAAAAAAGGCAAAATAAGCTCTGTTGGTGGTGGTGTGGTTTTGGTTTTCTCTCTGGACTGCCTTGAGGGGTGGGGCTTCCAGGCCGAGGATGGAGGCAGCCCAAGAACGCTTTTCGGGAGCCACTGGGGCCCTGCAGGCTTCATGAGGGTGGGAACAGGAGCCAGCCAGAGGTCCACAAGGGGCATGCGGGTAGGGCGCTGGGGAGAACCCAGATGACACTTGCCCCAAGCGTGGCAGGAGTGGCGGGAGCAGACAGCAGGGGACGCAGGGCTGAGGGAGGGTGTATTATTTGACTCGGAACTGAGCATGTTGCCAACTGCCACAGTCACAGAAAGGAGACGGGTGGAGGGTGGAGAGAAGGCAGGAGCTGGGGTGCCCCCATAGCTCCCACAGACCCTGTCCATCCTCAGGACAGCCTCAGCCGGGGCATCACTGCCACGCACCTCAGCACGGACTCCACAAACACTCTGAGGGCCTTCACGTGGATCCAGGCAATGAAGGCTTCGCTGAAGTTCACCTTGAGCCAGCGCAGCAGGGGTCCCTGAAAGGACAGAAGAGCCCGGTGACCCCTCCTGGCCACCCCGCCCAACACAGAGCCAAGAAAGGACTTGGGTTTTGACAGAGCACGCCCTGAACTGAGAAGAAGTGCCCAGGAGCCAGAAGCAGAGAGTTGGTCGGACCAGCCCTGGGTCAGGCTCAGGACCTCGAGGTCCAGGGCGCCTGGTGCCGGGGAAGCTCAGCGCGCCAGCCACCCGGTGCATGCACGGGGCCACCGCAGACCGCAGCACGGGGAGCTGGGCAGCCCCTGACCTCAGGGCTTTCAGCGGGCAGCCAGGGGCTTCTGCCTGACACTGCACAGCCAGGGAGTCCACCTTCTCAGAGGCTCTGCCCCCAGGGTCCTGGCATCAACCACAGCAGCGCCTCCCCTCACAGCCCCACCTCACGTGGCCACAGCAGCAGCCACTGATACTGGTGTGGCAGGTCCTCCTGGGAGCTCAGAGTCTGGGAGCAAGAGCTCCGAGCTCCCGCCCGACACTGCAACTGCCCACAAAGGTCAGGGGTGGGTTCAGCAAGGGCTGCCAAGGGAGGAGAGCTGAGCTGCCGGCCACCACCCCAGCCAGGGCCCTGCCCGTCCCAGCTCCAGCCACCTCCAGCCAGGGGCCCGGGGAGAGGCGCCCTGGCCGACAAGCACCCTTCACTCCTGGCGGGGGCAGCTCCAAAGAGGCCCTGCAGATTAGGAGGAAGGCATGATTCTGGCTCCTCAAATTTAAGACCTCAAAAGCCATGTTAGAGAACAGAAAAATGCAAGGATTCATTTTCCCAGAAGGCGCCTGAGCTGGCGAGGAGATGCGAGCCCGGGACCCCGGGGTTCCCGGGGCGTTGCTTACCTCACCCTCGCCCTCACTCTCTCTCTCTCTGTCGGTCTGCCCCGCAGCGGGCCTATCAGGGTTACCTAGCGGGGTTACCTTAACCTTGTGGTCCGGGAAGGTGGATGATCCCTTTTTAAGAGCAACACAGGAAGTTTGCTAAAGGCACAGAAATGATTTATTAATCTTTCAGCAAACATGCATCACAAACAAATAAATCATTCTCATCGCCTGAAAGGCACGAGAGAGCAAGCTCAGGAATTCAGGCCCACCCTCGAGACTCGCGTGCTGGCTAGACTAGAGATGTGGTAGGCGCTCACCGGGCTCCCGGAGTGGTGAAGGCAGAGGGGGGGCAGCGTTAAGCCTTTGGGTTCCATATTCCAAGCACAGAGCCAATCTCTGGCAGAGGGGTCAGTCCTGAGCCCCCTCCCCTTGCTTGGGCTTGGCCAGGACCCCCATCGCAGGCCGACCAGGACAGCACCGGGAGGCATAAGTGGAAACGGCTGTCTGCGCTCTGTCAAGGTGGCTCTACCACGCCCAGCCACAGATGCCTTCCTGGCATTCAGGGGGCACCTCAGCGTGCACAGTGCAGGAGATGAGTTGGGCATGCATTTAGGACACTCACCCTTTCCCATTCTGTCTCTGCAAACAGGTGGGAAACACAGGGAAATCCCACTTTGCTCTCAAAGTACACTCAAACCCAGGGCCTGGCCTGTCCCTCTGGTTGACGAGTGACAAAAAGGATGCAAGACGTTTGGTCATGCACTTCTAGATAGGCCAGAGGGACCAGATTCTCAGGAGGCCAGTGGGGCTGACCTAAGCTGAGAGTGCCTCCACCTCCCGCCCACAGAGACCCTGGCAGGGCCCCCAGGGCAGTGTGGGCAAAGGCTATGCCGCGTAAACTACGCCAGCTGGGAACCTGAGCCACATGTGGCAGGTGGCAGGCTCCTGTGTGTCACCCTGTTCCCTGCGGGTCTGGCAGGCCCGGGTCAGTGCCCAGGTGGGTGCCAAAGGCCCTGCTTCGCCACCTGTCCCCAGCAGGGCCTCCCAACGTGGAGGCTGCCATGGTCTAGCCCCATCCAGAGATACTGTGCAGGGGGTCGGGACCAGGACTGAATCGAGCTGGGAAAAAGCCTGGCTAAAGAGAACAGCCGGGGTGTGCCCAGGTAACGAGGGTTTCAGGTGAGCTGAGGCTAAGGAAGGAAATGCTTTGGAGCTCAGCTTTCACTGGGGGCAATCTCCCCTGCCTGGTGTCTGGGTCTGTGGGCCCTGCTCTGAGGACTGGAGCACCCAAAGGGCCAGGGGTCCCCAGCTCCAGCTCGGGTCCTTGTCCTCAGGAGGGGACACCCACCCCACAGGCTCAGCTGGAGCCCAGCAGCCTCTGGCTCTGAGGCGTGTCTCACTTGCTGTGCACACACATGTCCACACACACACACACACGCACACACACACGTGTGAGCGCCCTGTGCTTCTGTTTTGGGGAAAGAGGATGAAAAATCCCTATATAAACGTTTATATTATCAGCTCTTGTTTCCTTTCTAAAGGGAAACAGACCAGACCAGAAGGGCTCCGAGAACCCCACTATGGGGGCTCCGTGACTCGGTTTGCTCGTGAGGGGGGTGCTGCTCATCTCCAGTCCCTGCGAAAAGGTCGCTAGGTCGCTGACAGAGAGGCCAAGCCCCCAGGAGCCCGGAGTACACACTTGAAGGGACGGACACCGGGAGCACTCCCTGCCTGCCCGCGGCCATGGCACTCCTCCCCACGGAGGTCCTCACAGCGCTGTGTTCACACAGCGACTTCCCCCCAAAGGCCTCAAGAATATTCTACTCATTCCTCCCGCCCCGTCACTAGCGGCTGGACTGGAAGGTGCTCCACAGAACCCTCCCTGGTGGGCACGGGGAAGAAGGGGCCCAAAAACACTCCACCCAGACAGGCTCCTTCCAAGTGGCCCGGCCTAGCCCAGCACCGCGGCGGGAGGACTGAGTATGGAAGATGCCCACTTCACGGAGCGGCGGGGTGACCTTCCCACAGCTCTCCTGCCCACAGTTCAAATGCGAGCATCTAGTTTTGCTCCCTGGGGAGCTAAGCTGTCCTCCTACATGAAGGGTTTCTGAGTGGCTGTGGTTGGAGGTCTCCAGATAAGCACCCCTCCGTGCTAAGGACACAGGGGAGGTCAATACAGGGGCTAGTGGTGCCCTGGAAACCTCACGGCTGCGATCTCCAAGGCCCAGCACTGCCCACCCTGCACACAGATGCTCCCGCCTGGAGCCCACGTGCCTCGCTCAGTTCCAGGAAGGTCTGGCGGGTCATCCGGCCAGCTTGCCTCTCAGAGCCTCAGTTTCTCATCCGTACTGTGGAGTTAGCAACCCCTTCCTGGCAGGGCGGTGCTGGGGACCGTGAGAGTGTGTGTGGAAAGCGCTGGCTGGGGGGACCCCCGGCTCCCGCCCCCGGCTCCCGCCCCCAGCTCCCCCGCCCCCAGCTCCCCTGCCTGGGCTCCTTTGTGCTCACCGTCCCCCCTCCCAGACCCTGCTCAGATGTCCCCTGAGAACAGACGGTCCCCATGGTGTGAGCCCAGGAGCCTGGTGGGGACAATGAGAGGGAGAGCTGGAGACTTGGGAGGACTCTTCTATCCCCAGGCCACTGGGTAGGGGCAGGAGGAGCTGCTCAATCACATACTCACATACTGTTGCTTCTTATCGGACAGTAATCTGGCCATCTCCTCCCTTTCCCTTTTAATTTCTTTCTCATCATAGTAAAATTCACGAACAGTGAACCTTAAAACAAGCAAACCATGGGCTTTCACTCAGCAGCTTTCCAGAGGGGCAGAGACGCCCCGCAGCAGGAGATGAACGAAACCCGGAGGACACTTACTTGTTTTCTTTGGCCTTGGTTTTGAAGTCTTCGATCACTTTTCGAAACAGAGTCACAGTGAAAAGGCCCCCCTCCTTGTCCTCAGTAATGAGTCTGTTGGAGAGAAGCATCTGTTGGCTGGACTCACTGCCAGGCCCTGTGTGGGACTGGGGCTCAGAGGCCCCCGGGGCCTAGTGGCCTGCACTTGGGGTCCTTGGCAGCAGTCGAGGGCTGGGGAACCAAGGACACTCCCTGAGATTTCCTAACCCCTGGCTGCCTGCCCTTCCCTCCTGCCCCTTCCACACTCCTCTAGGCTAAGGCCTCAGCGGGGCTCGGGGTGCAGGCAGTGCAGGGGCCTGGGCTTCAGCGCCCGCTTATCAAATGCCTGAGAGACCAAGCCCCCCTGGGCCGCCGTCACCTCAGCTGGCACGGGGTGTCCCTGGCTCTGATGTGCCGCCTGATAGTGAAGCGGAGTGGTGGAAACTATCTCACAAGGTCCATTTCACTTGCAATGTCACAAAGTCCTAACGGAACACAGCCTCCCAAGCACGTCTCAACCCAGGACCACTGGGGCCACTGTCTCCAGCAACTCAGGAATTCTTGGGGCCAGCGGTCTAAGCATCTCTGAGTCCTATTGGCCAGAAGACGGGAAGTGGGAGCCCTCAGGGCCAGACACGATCTTACAGCATGCTAGCAGGGTCACCCTTTCTGTTTCTCACAGCCCCTGCCCATAGGGGCTGCCCCCAGGCTCCAGGTATTTCTAGAGTCATCTGTGCAGGCTTTCAGGTGGCTGGTGACAATGAAGGGCCTGAGGCTCTGGTCTGGGAGGCCAGGCCACCTACCAAGGTAGCCGATCCTGGCACGGATCCCCGGTGCTTGGTATTTAAGAGCAGTGAATGCTCCTGCCAGCACACCAGCTTCCAGGGCCAGCTCCTCTGCTCCAGAGCCTTACTCCTCTTCCCTGCCTCCCCTGTAACCTCGGGCTGTGATTGTCCTGTTCCTTGCACCTTTCAATTTAGATCCCGATGATTGCCATCTCCTGGCCCTGGGAGAGCCCCTTCCCCCAGCAGGGGCCCCAGGGCAAAGGCCTCGCACCAGGAGCTCTGTATGTGAGGAGTCAGATGAATAGGCTGGCTGCCTGACGAGCATTCTAAAACCTCTTCAAATTACAAACCATCTCAGCCATACAAAAAGGCATAGAGGAAAATGAGTACCATGCTGGGCATGGTGGCTCACACCTGTAATCCCAGCACTTTGGGAGGCTGAGGCAGGCGGATCACCTGAGGTCAGGAGTTCGAGACCAGCCTGACCAACATGGTGAAAGCCCACCTCTACCAAAAATATAAAAATTAGCTGGCTGTGTTGGTGCTCGTCTATAATCCCAGTTACTTGAGAGGCTGAGGTAGGAGAGTTGCTTAAACCCGGGAGGCCGGAGGTTGCAGTGAGCTGAGCTCGTGCCACTACACTCCAGCCTGGGCAACAGAGTGAGCCTCCGTCTCAAAAAAAAAAGAAAACGCGCAGCTTTGGATCAGCCACCCAAAACCAAAGCTCCAGCCGGTGAAAGCCCACGTGCTCCTACCCCGTATGTGCCACTCACTCCATCCTGGGCCACCACCATCCTGAGTGTGGCCTTCCTCCCCGTGACCCATCCCCACAATTCCCTGTGCACCTGTGTGTGCCCGAGTCACACCCATTTCACACCCATTTCAGACCCATTTCACATCCATTTCACACCCATTTCAGACCCATTTCACATCCATTTCACATCCATTTCACACCCATTTCACACCCATTTCACATTCATTTCACACCCATTTCAGACCCATTTCACATCCATTTCACACCCATTTCAGACCCATTTCACATCCATTTCACACCCATTTCACACCCATTTCACATCAATTTCACACCCATTTCACATCCATTTCACATCCATTTCACACCCATTTCACATCCATTTCACACCCATTTCAGACCCATTTCACATCCATTTCACATCCATTTCACACCCATTTCAGACCCATTTCACATCCATTTCACACCCATTTCAGACCCATTTCACATCCATTTCACATCGATTTCACACCCATTTCACACCCATTTCACATCGATTTCACACCCATTTCACATCCATTTCACATCCATTTCACACCCATTTCAGACCCATTTCACATCCATTTCACATCCATTTCACACCCATTTCACATCCATTTCGCATCCATTTCACACCCATTTCACACCCATTTCACATCCATTTCACACCCATTTTACATCCATTTCACACCCATTTCACACCCTCTGCTTCTCTGCAGCAGCCTTTCCCCTTCTTCCCTCCTGACACACGGGGCCGGCATCCTTGGTTCCCCCGCCACGCAGTGTCCCATGATGGACACAGTTTGTAACCTGCCCTCCGCCTGTCACTCTGCCAGGGTCCACTGGCCACTCCTGCTCTGGCCCCCGCAGGCCACATGCCGAGGCTGCTTTCCCTCCCGGCTCCCGCTGTGGCCGTTCACTGGGCAGCTGCTCAGGCCAGGGCTGGCTTCCCCCTCTGGCAGGGAAGAATTGATGCTGAGCCGAGAATGCAGAGCCAGAATGCAGCAGAGGCAATGGCATGGAGAGGCTGCTCGGCCAGGTGGGACCAGGGCAGCCTTCCCAGGGCAGGGGCAGGGAAGTGAAGTTTTGAAAGAGGAAGGCACTCTGGCATGTGACAAGGTGTGAGACACTGACAGAATTCCAGGCCAAGGGACAGGAGAGGGCCCAGGTGTGGAGGGCCGGGGGGGCCTTACACCCTCAGGGCATGTTTGGTGGTTGGGTGCCCTGAAGCATCCGGGGGCCCTGGGAGCAAGCTGGGGTCTCACTTACTTGGTTGATCGAGGGACCACCATATCTGAGAGAGATTCGTAGGTTTTTTGCCATTGTGAATAGTTTGATCTGCAAGAATACAGAATCATTCCGTAATTTTTTGCAGAAAAGGCTCTTGGGTGTCCTGAGTGCTTAGGAAGCTGCACACCCCTTTTCCTGAGGGCCTGAAGGTGAGCAGGGATGGGGTCAGAGGGAGCCCTAACCTCCCCTGAGGCCCGGCTGTGCCCATGGGGAATCCCCTGCCCAGCCTCCCTGGGGTACCCACAGACGTCCCTTTATGAAGAGCTATGGATGCACTTGGGGCTCACTAACAACCGTCTAATCTGGGCCCCTTGTGGCCTTGGGCAAGCTAACCAGCCTCTCCAGCCTCAGGACAATGGAATCACCAGACTTCCCAGGCCTTTGGTGAGGATGAAATAAAATAATGTCGACCACGCGTTGGGTATATAGCAAGCACTCAATAAATGGCTGCTTCTGTCATGGCCACAACCTCTATCACCCAACAACTGTCCCTGCTGGCACAGCCGCAGGCAGGGCCCCGTGAAGGAATGACTGTTTCCCGGGAACTAGGGCTGGGCAGGGAGCATCTTCATCCACTCCGCCCAAGTCACCAACGGGCCCACCTTCCTCTCTGCTGGGCAGGGCCAGTTGCCTTCGTGATCGCCCAGCACAGGCCGAGATACCCACTTGCCCGGCACTCACTTGGGGACGATGACCAGAAGTGTGATGAGATACTCAGAATCCAGCACGAAGTCCTCCTTGCTCACAATATCACTCAGTGTCCGGGTGAAGAGGTTCCCCCTAAAAGGCAGGTGGAACAAAGGGTGTGAACGGTGTGAGCAGAAAGGGACACAGTGACCCCACAAACCCATGCCCAGGCACTGGGGCTGAGGGGCAGTTCTCAAGGCAGGGTGGGCACCAGGGATGCTGGAGCCTAGAAGAACACAGCAATTCTCAGCAATGATTGCTCCCCGCCAACCGCAGGGCCAGGCTCTGTGCTGGGGTCACAGCTGCTGCCTCCTCTCCTCTAGGGACAGGGAGGCTGGCAGGGCCTCAGGTACTATCACCCATCACCCAAGGGGCTGCCGAATCCAACACCTCAGTGACCTGTACTGCCCCGGTGCACGGTGCCAGCCACAGCTGCTACAGGAGGGGGGCCTCGGGTGGCAGGCAGCTAACGTTACTCAAGTGTCAACACCACGGCCAGCTCTTGGAGCTGCATGAGCCATCCTCGATAGAGTTCCGTGTCACTTTACAGGCCTCCCAGCCCAGCAGCCAGGGGACACTCACCTGAAATAGCTTTCTACATGCCCAGTGGACCTGGTCTGAGTGGAGGGTATGGTATTATTGGCACATGGATCAAGGCTGTCAGATCAGCAAATGGGCCAAGATCAAACTACCCAGGCTGTATGCGGGACCAGCACAGGGGCGGTGACGTCGGCACAGAGTGCTTCCTGGGAAATCGCTCTCCAGCACTCAGCCATGGCCAAAGCTTTAAAGGCAATGGGAAACACCCTCCTCAGGGAGCCTGTGTGGCTTCTTTGCCATCTCCTGCCTGAACATCACTGACCAGCTGCATGGCCATGGATAAAGCCCTTAGGTTCCTTCTCCCTGGGCACCACATGCATGAGCCTCCCTGTCCTAGAACTGAACATATTACCCTTACACTGTCCCACCTCTCTCCCTGGCTCACCTCTGAACCCCCAACACGAAGCCAGCTTTCCACACATGTTTGTCGAATGAATAACTACGAGCTCTGCAAGTGCAAAAATTGTATTGTATTCTGCTTTATATCTTAGGGTTTAGCGTCAGGCCTGAGGGCACAGTGCATACTTGGTACATGTACAACAAAAGAAGAAAAGAGAGCGCAGAGGAGGGAGTTAGAAACGTTCATCCCTCTTCGTACGCCGCCCTCTTATACTTGCTGTATGTGCTCAGTAAATCAATTAAAGTCACTGCAAATCAATGAATGATCAATGAATGATGGAACCTCACCAGTTGAGTGAAGAGGCTGGACCAGGTGTTTGCTCAAGTCCCAACCAGTCCTGAGGAAATCCATCACAGGGTGATGCTGTGTGAGTGGATGGCCCCATGGTATGCGGGCTCCAAGCTAGAATGGATGGATGACCCATCCCCACTTAGGGCTCTCTGTGCTGGCGCCTGGCCTCTGTCCCATACTCCAGAGCTCATGCCCACTTACTTTTGACACGAAGCCAGGCATCCAACAGCAAGGGTCTCCAGTTGAAGTGGGCTTTTTTTTTTTTTTTTCTCTTAGACAGAGTTTCACTCTTGTTGCCCAGGCTGGAGTGCAGTGGCGTGATCTCGGCTCACTGCAACCTCCTCCTCCCAGGTTCAAGCAATTCTCCTGCCTCAGCCTCCTGAGTAGCTGGGATTACAGGTGTGCACCACTACGCCCAGCTAATTTTGTATTTTTAGTAGAGACGAGGTTCCTCCATGTTGGTCAGGCTGGTCTCAAACTCCTGGCCTCAGGTGATCTACCTGCCTCAGCCTCCCAAAGTGCTGGGACTACAGGTATGAGCCACTGTGCCTGGCCTAAAAACCATCTATGGTTTTTAATTTTCTTTCCACTAATGTACCATTTGCTTTTTTCACAAGAAGACAGCTGGCCCAGTGACCCTCAGAAGTGGACTGCAGAAGTGGGGGTACCTCCCAGGTAACATTCTGTCTGCTTACAGTAGTGGGCCAATCAGGGGGAGGGCAGTTGGTTCGGGGCTCCCTGTGTCACTTCCCTTTTCTGGAGTTAGGGGCCAAGTGTAGGTATCATATTGAAAACTCTACAACTGACCAGGGTTCTCGGAGAACAACCAACAGCATCAGATCCAGAGTCTGGGGGGACTGGGCTGCTCCTCCATGCCAGCCAACCCCACCTCACCCTGTTCAGGAGCAGCCTCCCCAGCAGGAGCTCACCTGGCTTCTCTCTCTTTTTTTTTTTTTTTTTTGAGACAGAGTCTCACTCTATGCCCAGGCTGGAGTGCAGTGGTGATCTCAGCTCACTGCAACCTCTGTCTCCCAGGTTCAAGTGATCCTCGTGCCTCAGCCTCCCAAGTAGCTGGAATTACAGGTGCACACCACCATGCCTAGCTAATTTTTGTATTTTTAGTAGAGACGGGGTTTCACCATGTTGGCCAGGTCAAACTCTTAGCCTCACGTGATCCACCCGCCTCAGCCTCCTAAAGTGTTGGGATTACAGGCGTGAGCCACCATGTCTGGCTACATGGCTTCTCTTACACACCTCCAACAACAGGACACTCACTACCTCACAAGACAGTCCCTGCCACTGCGTTGCTGAGTTAACACTTTTCTCTGGCATCTCTACCATCGTGGTAACTGTTCTGCCAGCGGAGCCTGCTCCCTCTCCCACATAGTGGTTCTTCAGGTGGATGGAGAAGGCACCTGAGTCCCTGAGGCTGCTCTGCTCTTGTCCACAGAGCCCACTACCCTGCTGCGCTTTGCAACGGGCCGTGCTCTGATATCCTGGCCTCCTGTCAGCCCCGGGGGCCCTCTGTGCAGCCTCCACAGGGGAGGACTGGGTGCAGCACCCAGGCGCCCTGGAGAAGCTGGGAGACGGAAGCGAGTGGTGAGGAGCAGCACGGCCGCATCCTCTTCCCTGGGCATATGCACGGGGCGTGATCACCCTCGCCTGGCCCTTTCCTCCTCTCCCAGCACGCGGCTCTTGGAGAGGTGAGAGTGCCTCCACCTGTCTGTCATGCACGGGCACAGACTCCCAGGTGGCCCAGTGGCAGGACAGGCAAACGCTACGCCCCCGCCAGGACTCGCCCTCGCCAGATGTGGAGGCTGGTGAATACACACATGGATTTCTTTTCCAGGTTCTCCAGGTTTGTCTTCAGAGTGTTGTAAGCGGCTGTTCGGGACTTCAGGTCCATCTCGATCTGCGCCAGTTGCTGTTTGGGAAAGCAAAAGCTCCTGGTGACCTTGGGCACTGAAGGAGTTGGCTGAACACTTTGAAATGGCCACAAAAGCTCATGGTGCGTTCAAGAAAAAGAACTGCCCTGGCCATTTGCCAGGATGGCTTCCGTTTACCAGCATTTGGCCCTTCCAAGGAGCCCCTGTGTGGCACCCAGGCGCCAAGCCATGATGGCTTTTCTAGGATGACTCAATGAGCCCAACCTTTCCTGATTTCAAGCCCATCCTGAACAGTCGGGACATCCCACACCCACACCTACCCTCTCGGGCTCTGCTGGAGGGCAGCTCAGGCTGACCCCCAATTGTTGCTTCCAGGAGGACCCGACATTGCCTGGCCCTCACAAATGTCCCGTCTCCTGGCTTGGCTGTGCCAATATCCCTCGCATGTGTTGGCAGGGGCAAGGAAGTGCAGTGGACAGAAACAAGACAGGCCCAGGCTCAAGCCACGCCCTCCTGCTTTCTGGCCGACTGGCTCAGGTTCCCCATTTGTTCCAGAGGGCGGATAATGCCAGTGCTGAGAGCCGACTGTGCCAGGCTCCTTCCCATTCCCTCCTCGCAGCCTCATGCAGTAACACCCCACCAGCTTAGGCAACCGGCCATGGCAGGAGCATTTACACCACGGCCATCAACAAATGCTACAGGCCAGCACACGGCTGCTGACGGGAGAATCTCAACAGTCAATAGATGAAGAAAATGGGTGCTCCACAGAATGCCAACAGCTTTAGTCTAAATATATATATTTTTATACATGGATGAATTCATTGTAAACTTTTAAACATTGGTTACCTTTTGGGAGAATAAAGGGAATGGGGGTGATGATCACAGCTCGAATGATTTTATTATTTTAAAGATAAAATCATAAAATAATTTTAAAGATAAAATAATTAAATATAATTAAAATGATAAAAATGATTAAATTAAATGATTATATTCAAATGGTAGGCTGGGCAAGGTAGCTCATGCCTATAATCCCAGCAATTTGAGAGGCCAAGGTGAGAGGATCACCTGAGGTAAGGAGTTTGAGACCAGCCTGGCCAACATGATAAAACCCTGTCTCTACTAAAAATACAAAAATTGGCTGGGCATGGTGGTGGATGCCTGTAATCCCAGCTACTCAGGAGGCTCAGGCAGGAGAATTGCTTGAACCCGGGAGGCGGAAGTTGCAGTGAGCTGAGATCGCGCCACTGTACTCCAGCTTGGGTGACAGAGTGAGACTTTGTCTCAAAAAATATATATAATAAAATGGGCCAGGCACGGTGGCTCATGCCTGAAATCCTAGCACTTTGGGAGGCCGAGGTGGGCAGATTGCCTGAGCTCAGGAGTTTGAGACCAGCCTGGGCAACATGGTGAAACCCTGTCTCTACTCAAAATACCAAAAAGTTAGCTGGGCATGGCGACGTGTGCCTATAATCCTACCTACTCAGGAGGCTGAGGCAGGAGAATTGCTTGAACCTGGGAGGTGGAGGCTGCAGTGAGCCGAGATCTCACCACTGCACTCCAGCCTGGGCAACACAGTGAAACTCTGTCTCAAAAAAATAATAATAATAAAATGATAAAAATGATAATTAAAGAAAAAGATTTAAAGTGATGATTTTAAAGATAAAAACTAAATGTTTTTCTCTTGACATTTTGCCATGTTTGTTTTTTTATAAAATTCATCTTTTTATAATAATTTTTTAAAACTTTCAAGTTTGAAATGATTATAGATTCACAGGATGTTGCAAAAATAGTACATAGAGATCCTAAGTACTCTCCATGCAGTTTCCACAGTGATTTCCCACACCTCACCATACAACTATACTATTTGGCACTATACAACTGCATACTATACTGTACTGTGCAACTATATTGTACGACTATACAACTATATTAAACTCTTCTGCACTATAGAAGTATACTGTGCAACTGTATAGTATACAGCATTATGCAACTATATAACTATATGATTACTATTCTGCACTATATAGCTCTATTACTATACTGTACTGTCCTATACAACTATACTATACTATACTATTCTGCACCACACCATCATAGTTCTGTATCATAACCAGGAAACTGACATGGGTACAACCCACAGATCTTGCTTTTTAAAATAAGATTTGTATATTTTTTGGGGAAAAAAAGCAAAAAAAAAAAAATATTGCTTGTCTTTATTTTTCTGATTTCATCACAAGCCAATGAAAAATTGCTGAGAGGTATTTGGGAGCAAGTAAAACAATGGTGGGAACTAGAGTTTTGGAACCAGTGAGGCCCACATTTAAATGCCAGTTCTGACTTTTACTGGCTGTGTGACCTGATATAAGCTCCTTGACCTCTCTGAGCAAAGTGACCCAGAATTACTGTGAGATAATAGAGGAATCTCCTTTGACTAAATGTCTCTAGTTGACAGATTGAGACCTCTCGTTGGCAGAACGAGGCTGAGGCGGGGGGTGTCACACTGTGTTCCTGGTGTAGGAAGGACTGAGGCAGCCTGTGTTCCTGGTGTAGGAAGGACCGAGGGAGCCAACACCCCGGAGCCTCTGCCCCTGCTCCCGCCAGGAGCTGCTTCCCTGCGCTGGAGCCAGTCCAGGGCTTCCTTGGGAAGTGGTACCATGCACACAGTCAACCCGCAGGCTCTGGTCCCCAAGACCTGCATCCCCATCCCGGCATAATACTCCAACTGTGGCAGGCCCTGGATCGCGCACTCAACACCTCAGCTTCCTCTTCTGCACTCAGAGGAAAGCGATGTCCACCCCATGGCATGAGGTGGATAGTAAGAGAGCCCAGCACAGTCTCGGGCACATCTGGAATGCCACCAAACCAGTGCCCTCCTTCCTTCCTGCCAAAGGCACTCTTAGGGTGCTCTGGATGGGAGAAGCCAGGTCTCCCTACAGCCCCTCTGCCCCCTCCATGTGCTCCAGGGGCCCTCCACACTGAGTCTGGCATCCCTGGGACTCAGAGAATCCCAAACTGGCCCATGGTGAGGCAGAGAAGGGCCAGCCCCACCAGCCACCGTGTGCTTCCAGTTCCTTGGTGGACATGCACGGCGCCCTCTGAAGGGAACACCTGGCACAGGTGCTCTGGGCAGCCCCTCCTTGAAGGGCCTTCCAGAATCACTGCCTGATCGTTCCAGCAGGGGCCTGGGCCCCTTTGATGTTAGCAGCCCCCAAGGTGCCCCACCCAGATTCCCGAGCTTTCTGGCCCCACCCTACTTTCCAGGAGACCTGCAGGAGTTGCCAGAGGACAGGTCAGAGGCCCAGCTCCACCCTGACCCTTGGCCACAGTCACAGTAGAGAACCGGGCGCCTTTGTTCCTGGCCCAGGCTGAGACTCTCCCACAGCCATGGGGGCCAGCAGGAGACGGGACACATTAGGGGCTCAGTGTTTTGTGGCAGAAGGGAGAGCCAGGCCTCAGAAACCATCAGCCTCAGTCTCATGGTCCTCATCACTCTCGCCCTCAGTGATGATACAGAGAAGTCACCCAGCTCCAGGCGCCCACAGCATCCCCTGGGACTCGAGTCACAGGGTGTTCATTTTATCAAGTGGAGTGGAGGCTATGGCTGAACAGGACAGAGGACTGTTGGGACACTTACTGCCTCTCCATTGTCACAAGTGGAGAGCGAAGAGCTGGTGCAGTATCTCAAGAGGTTAGGGCTCCCAAGCCAAACTCTCCACTTAAAGCAAATAGTTTTGCAGGTGAACAATCCCCTGGGGGCTAGAGGTGTCAGGTTCGTAGGAGTAGATGATGGGGGAGCTGCCTTCACCATTAGTAACTTTTTTTTTTGGTGGGGGGATGGAATCTCATTCTGTTGCCCAAGCTGGAGAGCAGTGTAACCTCCACCTCCCGGATTCAAGCGATTCTCCTGCCTCAGCCTCCCGACTAGCTGGGACTACAGGTGTGTGCCACCACGCCCAGCTAAGTTTTGTATTTTTTAGTAGAGACAGGGTTTCACCATATTGGACAGACTGGTCTCGAACTCCTGACCTTGTGATCCACCCACCTTGGCTTCCCAAAGTGCTGGGATTACAGGCGTGAGCCACCGTGCCTGGCCACCATCAGTAACTTTTGAAAAAAGAAGTGGAGCAGCAAGTGAATGGGTGCTGGGCCCTCGAGGGGAGGCCAGGGGACTGACTCTTTCTCTGTCCAGGGCTGCCCTAAAACCCCAAACCTGCCCAGTGCATGGAAGGAGGCCACACCTCAGAAACCCAGAGGCCCAGTCAGGGCAGGCTGAGGCTGTTGACAGGGGGTGCCTACCCAGGCTCAGACCCCAGGCTCTTGCCCGCCTGACCCACCAGTCAGCTGTCCCCCAGAGCAGTCCCTTTTCTCACCTTGGCTATTGTGTCCACCACGCTCACGAGCGGCTGCTTGGCAGGGTATTTGGCCATGTCCCATTCAAAGTGGGTCACAAAGGATGTTAAGTCAACTGGAAGAATACAAACACATTTCAACACATGAGCCTGCGCTCTGTGTCCACGAGCGAGACTTCGGAATCCCAAGTCAAGCATCACCGTGGACATGAAGGCAGCCATCACGGGCAACGCTGGTGGGCAGGCACAGGGCTCTGGCAAAGCAAACGTTCCCTGTGGGAGCAGGGAGCTGTGAGCCCGTGGGAGCTGTGAGCCCGTGGGAGCTGTGAGCCCGTGGGAGCTGTCAGCCCAAGCACTAGACAGTTTCAACCTTCACTTTCCATTTCAAAGAAGGCATTTTCCACATTAGCAAAATACTGGACTTTGTGACTGTGGTTTATATTAAACGGCAGGGAGGTGCATTTTTCAGTATATGCTATTTAGAGAAAAGTCTCTGGTGAACAGACCACACCAGTGTTTTCACATATTTCCTTTTTTTCTTTTCATTCCACCAAACCCACTGCCTTCAGAATGTCTCTGGCTCATTCTAACCAGGTGTGGGGTGGAGCGAGCCCCGGAATTGAAGTCAGCTGACTCAACCCTTAGGCTAGGAGAGAATCCATTTCCCTACCTGAGACACAGCGGAGTGGCACCTTGCCTGCTCTCTTCAGATTAGTTCGCCACACGCTTAAAGAGAGCTACCTGGGCCAGCCGCCCCAGGACCTGACCTCTTTTAATACGCCGGTCTATGGGAGAGCGGGAAATTCCCCGGAAGCTGCAGTGCCACAGTGGCCCCTGGAATTCCTGCGCCCCTGGCAGAGGGCCCTTCCTATGGCCGATGTCCCAGACCAGGCTCCCTGTGCACCGGCACTTCCCAATCTATCCTGGTGCATGAAAGGGGACTGTGACGCTCACTCCACACCCATCACCCTGCTGGGGACACACACTAGACACCACGCCCTGCCCAAGGTCCACAGGGAGACCCCTAGGCAGACACTCCACAGAGAGCTGGGGGCCCGGCGATGACCTCCTGGAGTGCTAAGGGAGGACGAAGAGCTGGCGCCGGCTCCCGCTAGGGAGGATGGAGACCCTCCACTGGGACACAGACATGGTATTCACGCGGAGGCTAAGGGGAAGAGGAGGCGGCCATGTGGCCGGTGATGGAGGGCGTTGGGTGTCAGGCAAGGAGGGCTGGCAGCGTTATGTGCTCAGGGCACTGTGAGTCAGAGAAGAGGGAGTGTGGACGGGCACTGAACAGAAAGGGGTAGGATCGGTCACCAAGGGTCATGTCTGCACTTCACCGAGTGCCAAAAACAACACTAGATCCCACCCACTCAGCCCCTAGCACGGGAATTGGACTGAGATTCCTCCAACCCCGACAGTGGTGGCCAGTGGGGTCACCAAATAAGACTCCAGCCGACCAAGGGGAGCAGGCTAGGGACACTCACACACTCTGGGGGAGTCCTCTGAGGCTGGCGTGGAGGAGGCTCCAGGCGAGAAGCCAGCAGGAACGTGGGAGGGAGAGGGTGGTGCCAAGAGGAGTGGGAGGAGCCCTGGGAGGGGAGAGGAGGACAGGGGAGGACTGACTGGACAGGGTGCAAGGCAATGACGCAGGCCTGGTGACACCAGCTTTCCCATTGGGTGGCTGGGTGGAGGGAGAGAAGTACACTAAGCTGGGCAGCCATGGAGGTGGGAGGGATGGGGACGGAGGAGAGGAGGCAAGTTCCGCCTGGGACAAGCTTGAGTTTGACATGTGGGTGGATAGGTCCCCAAGAAGCAGATGGGAATGAAATGGGACACGGAGGAGGAAACCGGGCTGGGGAAGAAATGCCAGCGTGTGAGATATAGGAAAGGTCTGAAGATAACAGGACGACGATGGTGACAATGACCATTAAAGCAGCTGGCACTTACTGCTGCTGACCTTGGGCCAAGACACATGAATTATTCCATTTAATTTATTCTTCAACCCTATTAAAACCCTATGATGATCTTGATTTTACAGAGGAGGAAACTGGCACAGAGCAAGCTATGGAAACTCCAGGATAAAGGGAGACAATGCGTGAAGCACCTAACGCCCTGCTTGGCCCATGGCAGGGCCACGGCTCCCTTCCCTGCCACATCCACTAAGTGGACACAGCCATGCAGCAGGTGGAACCTGCCCAGGAACCACACTCAGACAGCTTCTAGACCACCGGGACTCGAAGGAGGTCCTTGGGAGAATTTGTTTTACAGACTTAGGACGCTGGTGTTGGAGTTAACATGGCGAGTCCTGGCCTGTTGACAAGAGTACCTCTGAGGCAGTAAGGGTGGGGCCCTGATCCAATGGAATTCGAGGCCATATAAGAAGGGACAGCAGAGAGCTGGATCCGTGCTCTCTCTCTCCTCATGCAGGCACCAAGGAAAGGCCATGGGACGACACAGCAAGAAGGTGGCCATCTACAAGCCAGGCAGAGAGCCCTCAGGAGAAACCAGGCTGTCTGATCTTAGTCTGTGGTTTAAGCTGCCAAGTCAGTGGTATTTTGTGACAGCAGTCCAGGCTGACTCAGACATTGGTATTAGTTTGGGTATTAATACAGGTTTTGGTATTGCCACACACAGTGGGAATGACCTTGTAGCAAGGGTGCAGGCTGGGGAGGAAGTGAGAGCAGGGAGCGGTCAGAGGGTAACCAGGAGGATTGGGAGGACTCCTCCTGCGGCAGGAACAGCAGCGAAACTCACCTCCAGGACCCCACTGCACAAGCACAGACAAGTTCACCTCCCACCATGGGCCCAGAGCCATCCCACAAGCCAGGAACCAGTCTCAAGGCACCAAGCGGCAGCCCAGGATGGGAGATGGCAAGGCAGTGTGTGCCATCCCATCCATCTCTTCCCTCCACCTCCTACCTCATCCCCTCTGACACCCCAGGCAAGTCCCCACAACTCCCCACTCTCCTCTCATGGCTGCCTCTGTCCTTCAACATGTAGGACAGGGAAAGACCAGCTCCTTCCAGGGGTGGCCCAACTGTCCCTGCTCCTGCTGGCCTGAACTCCACTCCTTGTGCTGTCTCAGGTTCCTCAAGGACAGTGACTGTGACTCACTGGTCTGTGTGTTCCCAGAGCCTGTCACAGTGCCCTGCACAGAGCAAGTGCTCCATAAACATGCTCAAAATACTAACAGACTCCTGGCAACCATGACTGTGGTATCAGCTTGCACTGTCTACGTGGCTTGGAAGAGATACATTTCAGATCAAGCTTGTGTCTCTGGCCATTTGCACCAAGTCCAAGGCCTTCATGGCATTCAGACCAAAGGGCTGAGGTCTCCCTTTCCATCTGAAGCATCCCTGCCCTATAACTCCTCCAAGACTGAACCCGCTTCTTGCAGCTTGGTCTTTGTTTCCATCACGGCGCATGTGGCACTAAAAGTCTGTCCCCAGCAAGGCTGTGGCTTCCAGAAGGTGAAGGCCGTGCATCGCCACCGTGTGCCCAGCATGTGCTTGGTACTGACAGATGCCAGGGAAGTCTGAGATGATGTCTCCCTGCAGGGGCCTCCAGAAGCTTCTGGGTGTGTGACTGTGACTTCCTCCTCATCTCTCACATGTCTTGAACACCAGCTCCAGCCGTGTACACTGAGCCTTGCCCCAGGTCAGGCATCCAAGCCCTTCCCTGTCCATGCACCTTGCCTTTGGAAAGAATGTTGTCTGAGGATGGCCCTTTGCCATCCCTCTGGTCTTTATGTATTTTTTTTGAAATGGATCTCGTTCTGTCGCCCAGGCTGGAATGCAGTGGCACCATCTCGACTCACTGCAACCTCTGCCTCCAGGGTTCAAGCAATTCCCCTGCCTTGGCCTCCCAAGTAGCTGGGATTACAGGCACACACCATCACACCCGGCCAATTTTTGTATTTTTAGTAGAGGCAGGGTTTCACCACGTTGGCCAGGCTGGTTTCAAACTCCTGACCTCAGGTGAACTGCCTGCCTCGGCCTCCCAAAGTGCTGGATTATAGGCATGAGCCGCCGTGACCAGCCAGATCTTGCTTTTTAAAATAAGATTTATGTATTTTTTTCAAAAAGAAAAAATAATGCCTGTCTTTATTTTTCTGATTTCACCACAAGCCAATGAAAAATTGCTGAGAGGTATTTGGGAGCCAGTAAAACAGTGGTAGGAACTAGGGCTTTCGAACCAGTAAGGCCAACATTTAAATGCCAGTTCTGACTTTTACTGGCTGTGTGACCTGATATAAGCTCCTTGACCTCTCTGAGCAAAGTGACCCAGAATTATTGTGAGATAATAGAGGAGTCTCCTTTGATTAAATGTCTCTAGTTGACAGATTTAGACTTCTCGTCAGAATGAGGCTGAGACACCCATTTAGTGCTGGGATTACAGGTGTGAGCCACTGTGCCCAGCCCCTCTGGCCTTCTCTACTCACAGTACCACAGCTTGCCCGCGGCAGCTTGGAACACACAGGGCTTGCCTCCCCTGCCTGGGCTGTAGTCACTAAAGCCTGGGCCTCAGAGGGGGTAACGTGGACCTGGGCTGAGGGCCCATGAGGTCAGACCATGACCGAGGCAGGCTCACCCCTCATCAAAACACGCTCTGCACAGGCTGGCAACTCTCGAGCCATGACGGTCTTGTCCGAGAACCAAACCAAGGCCTGCCCGGCAGGCAGCAGCATGAGGGATGGTGACCAACCAGGCTGTGGCCCATCGCCCAGCAAGCCAGACAAGCCTCGAGGGTTTCTGTCTCCTGTGGACATTCCGGGGCCCAGGCCAGGCAAGGTATGTTTGCCAGCCCTGGCTGCAGTCAAAGCTGTCTGTGTCCTTCCCTGCTCCCGGCTCAACTAGAGGCAAGGAACAAGCAGAAACAACAGGTCCCGGTGAAGCCAAGAGCCTGTGAAGCCATTCAGTCCATTTACAGGTGAGAAAAGGAAAATCCAGAAGTGACTTTTGGACCAGGTCTGACCGGCTGCGAGCTGTGGTGCCCTAATTGTTCCCGGAGGAGATAGGATTAAAATGCAACAATGCATGCCTCTGGTTCATCCTGTCAATCACTAGTTCATGGGTGCCCTGCAGAAGAGAAAGATTTCCTCATTCAGGTAACACTGGGACAGCCCAAGTCAAACTAAGTTTAAAAAGGCCCCTCGGTTCGCGCGATGGCTCACGCCTATAATCCCAGCACTTTGGGAGGCTGAGGCAGGTGAATCACAAGGTCAAGAAATCAAGACCATCCTGGCCAACATGGTGAAACCCTGTCTCTACTAAAAATACAAAAATTAGCCGGGCATGGTGGTGCACGCCTGTCGTCCCAGCTACTCAGGAGGCTGAGGCAGGAGAATCGCTTGAACCCAGGAGGCGGAGGTTGCAGTGAGAGATTACACCTCTGCACTCCAGCTTGGCGACAGAGCGAGACTCTATCTCAAAAAGAAAAAGAAAAGAAAGGTCTCTCTAGGCTGGTTTATGGCACATGCTGTATTTTTTGTTTGTTTGTTTGCTTGTTGGTTTGTTTGTTTTTAAGAGACAAGGTCTTGCTATGTTGTCCAGGCTGGAGTGTGGTGGCTATTCACAGGCACAATCACAGTGCACTACGGCTTTGAATTCCCGGCCCCAGGCAATCCTCCCACCTCAGCCTCCCTACAGCCTCCAGGCTTCAGAATGTGCTTCACTAATTCTAGTCTTGGGAAGTTGAGACCCGACTCACAGGAGGCACAGAGGTCATAAAGCCCTTTCAACAAACGAAGCTGAATTTTTTCCTCCTGAGAAGAGAGGCCACTGCTGGTACCATCAGGACTGGGGATGGATACTGCATAATAGTAACATCTAACTTAAGGTTATATTAATTTTGCATAAAATATAAGCATTTTGATCGCTATTTTAATATAAGCTAAAGTTCCTCCGTTGTTTATGTAGAAAAGTAGCTCTCTACCTGAAGTCAGCCTTGCAGTCCTGGACCCGAGGAGTGACCTTCTGGGAAATCAGACCCGTTTGGTTAACGTGACAAGGTGATTTTTTTCTTAGCATCAGCAAAAAATTTCAGTGTAACAAACAGACTGCATTTGGGAAGGCATTTGATAACTGCCAATCTCTAAAGATTTGTATTCAACCTAAAATGATTTGCTATTTTTGATTCTACCAGTTTGAGCGGGTTGGAGAAAATCCAAAGCAAATGACTCCCTCTAACATTCACACAAGGAAAGACCTGTTTGGGCACCGGGACTGCCCGGAGGCTCCTTGTATGTCTGAACCCCATCAAGGCCACCCAAAGTGAAGCCTGGAGTTGAAGCTTCCAGTGGCCATAAAACAGACAGGCTCAAAGAGCAGGCAGTTGGGACACCACGCGGCATCAAAGCAAGAAGCAGACCACATGCAGAAAGAGACAGTTCACCTTGAACTCCACAAGGTCAAAGCGTTCCCAGCTTCCAGTGGCATGCAGTGCTGCTCAGGAGAGGCAGGGGTGATAGGACAAAGAGGAGGGGACGAGACGGTGGTTATCTGTGTCATATGGATATTGTGGCCAAGTTACAAGGTTGTTACTTGAGAAATCGTGGTAACTTGATCACTGCACCCCTACAACCAGACCGAGATTCCACCTTCCCGGGACATGCGGGCATCACGCCGAGCACAGACACAGCAAACAATGCATAACCTACTCTTTAAACATTTCATTTTTTCTTTCAAGCCTGCAATATAATAAGGTGGAGTTATTAAGCCACATAGACACACAAAGCCAAGATCACAGGTGGGGTAGGAACATTTCAATTTGTCAACTTAAACAGCCAAATAAAGTCTCCTCTGGCCAGGCGCGGTGGCTCACGCCCATAATCCTTTGGGATTTGGGAGGCCGAGACTGGCAGATCACCTGAGGTCAAGAGTTCAAGACCAGCCTGGCCAACATGGAGAAACCTGGTCTGTACTAAAAATACAAAAATTAGCCGGGCGTGGTGGCTGGCGCCTGTAGTCCCAGCTACTCGGGAGGCTGAGGCAGGAGAATCGCTTGAACCCAGGAGGCAGAGGTTGCAGTGAGCCGAGATCGTACCACTGCACTCCAGCCTGGGTGACAGTGTGAGACTCTGTCTCAAAAAAAAGTCTCCTCATGTTTTCAGAAGGGAAAAGTATGAATATATGTTATATTTATAATAAAGGATATAAATTTTATTATAAACATATAGTATATACAGTCATGCATTGCTTCATGACAGGGATACATTCTGAGAAATGTGTCATTAGGAGATTTTTGTCATTGTGTGAACATCACAGAGGACACTTACAAAAACCTAGGTGGTATCGCCTGCGACACACGTAGGCTATCTCGCAGAACCTACTGCGCCTGGGCTACACACCTGTAGAGCATGTGACTGTACTGAACACTGCAGGCAACTGTAACACATGGCATTTGTATACCTAAATATTTCTAAACATGGAAAGGGTACAGTAAACATACAGTATTATCTATTGCTGTTATTTTTTGTTTGTTTGTTTTGAGACAGAGTCTCACTCTGTTACCCAGGCTGGAATGCAAAGGTGCGATCTTGGCTCACAGCAATCTCTGCCTCCCTGCTTCAAGCAGTTATCCTCTCCCAGCCTCTCAAGTAGCTGGGATTACAGGTGTGCACCACTACGCCCAGCTAATTTTTTCTGTATTTTAGTAGAGATGGGGGTTTCACCATGTTGGCTGGGCTGGTTTTGAACTCCTGACCTCAGGTGATCCACCCGCCTCGGTCTCCCGAAATGCTGGGATTACAGGCGTAAGCCACCACACTGGCCCAGTATTCTCTCTACTCTCATCTTCAATATACATGCATAGAATCACGTAAGTTTAATCATTTCTACAGATATTTAAATATTTAATTCTAAAGTTTCCAAAGTCTCAAAGGTTTTGCCTTGCACACTTTAAATGCACTGAAATAGCATGCACATAGTTAATGAACCAAAATATCATTGGAATCTAAAGGTTCCTCCTATCAGCACAGGGGAGGCAGACATTCCCAACGTGACTACACTGCAGGGAGCCTTCAGGGCGCAGCCTCTGTTCTTATTTACTGGATGGCAATTGAAGACTGGCTGGAGGCCTTCCTCAGCACAGGAAGGCATTTTTCATACCTGGTTTGGGCAAAGGGATAAATCGGTGAGGGTGAGGTGAGGGGGCTGAATTGCCCAGGTGGGGAGAGTGGTGGCTCTGGAGAGGGTGGAGGGGCAAACAGTAGGAGCCGGGCTGAGCCCCCTGACCCTGTGTTCATTTGCAACACTCTGAGGAGTTCACCAGCCGGTGAGAGTAGAGGCGGAACTGCAGAGCCGTGAACTTAGGAAGGGGCATAACTTCCAAACCTAGCAGTGCTGATGAGCTAAAAGCAGTGCACCAGCCAGGAACAGTGGCTCACACCTGGAATCCCAGCACTTTGGGAGGCCAAGGCAGGAGGATCGCTTGAGCCCAGGAGTTTAAGACTGGCGTGGGCAACATTGCGAGACCCCATCTCTACAAAAAATAAAAAATATTAGCCAGGCGTGGCTGGGCACGGTGGCTCACTCCTGTCATCCCAGCACTTTGGGAGACTGGAGCAGGCGGATCACCTCAGGTCGGGAGTTCGAGACCAGCCTGACCAACATGGAGAAAACCTGTCTCTACTAAAAATACAAAACTAGCCAGACATGGTGGCGTATGCCTGTAATCCCAGCTACTCGGGAGGCTGAGGTGGGAGAATCGCTTGAACGTGGGAGAATCGCTTGAACCCGGGAGGCGGAGGCTGCTGTGAGCCAAGATCATGCCATTGCACTCCAGCCTGGGCAACAAGAGCGAAACTCCATCTCAAAAAAAAAAAAAAATATATATATATATATATTAGCCAGGCGTGGTGGTGAGCAAGAGGCTGAGGTGGGAGGACCCCTTGAGCCTGAGAGGTTGAGGCTGCATTGAGCTATGATCACACCACTGCACTCCAGCCTGGGCAAGACCAAGTCTCAGAAAATAATCATAATAAAAATTGGCCGGGCATGGTAGTTCATGCCTGTAATCACAGTACTTTGGGAGGCCAAGGTGGGCAGATCACTTGAGGTTGGGAATTTGAGACCAGCCTGGCCAACATGGTGAAACTCTGTCTCTACTACAAATACAAAAATTAGCCAGGCGTGGCAGCGGGTGCCTGTAGTCCCAGCTACTCAAGAGGCTGAGACAGGAGAATCGCTCGAACCCGGGGGGCGGAGGTTGCAGTGAGCCAAGATTGCACCACACTCTAGCCTGGGCAACAGAGGGAGACTGTCTCAAAATAATAATGATATAAATAAATAAAAGTGAGTGCAGAGCCTCTGCCCAGCCTGTCAATCCAGAGCGTCCACTGAGGCCTGGGCCGTCTTGGTGATTGCTGTGTGGCCACAGCGAGGGCGACTCTGGTCTAGATGGAGCTGGGAGATTGCACTCCACGTCAGAGGGCTCCCCCACCTACCTCCGTTTGCCAGGAGGTGCTCCTGGGCCTTCCCCTTTGAGTCCTCCATGACTTCCACCACGCTCTGAGCCATTCTTCTTATGAGGCTTTGGAGAGAGAAGAAAAAGAGCTGGTCAGAGTAGGAAGCTGTCCTCAAAATACTGTCACATGCTGCTGGCAGGAAAAGTAGCCGGTGACACCCTTTGGGGGAATAATTTGGCAAGATGTATGAAGAGGGTTAAAATGCCAATAGCGGCCAGGCACCATGGCTCACACCTGTAATCCCAGCACTTTGGGAGGCCGAGGCAGGCAGATCACTAGGTCAAGAGATAGAGACCATCTTGGCCAACATGGTGAAACCCCGTCTCTACTAAAAATACAAAAACTAGCCGGGCAAGGTGGCGGGCACCTGTAGTCCCAGCTACTCGGGAGGCTGAGGCAGAAGAATTGCTTGAACCCGGGAGGCGGAGCTTGCAGTGAGCAGAGATCGCACCATTGCACTCCAGCCTAGGTGACAGAGCTAGACTTCATCTCAAAAAAAAAAAAAAAAAAAAAAAGAAGCTAATAACCTTTGAACCAGTAATTCCACTTCTGGGAAGCTATCTTAAGGAAACGGGACAAACAGAAAAAGCTTTCTGAATAAAACGATGTTCTTTGCAGCACGCTGCTGACAGTAAAGAATTGGAGACAACTGGAAGGTCCTACAATAGGGAATTGTTTAAGTAAATGATGGCACATCTAGCTGAGGGATTATTAGGGAGCCATTGAATATAAAGCTTCAAAGAATTCCTGATACTGTGGAACAAAGCTTGCATTATAATGTTGGAAAAATACCAAGATACAAACTCCTGCAGGCAGTAGGGACACTGGCTACGATGACATGAAAGTGATTTTCCTACTTTACATATTGTCCAATTATAATCAGGTATTGCTTTTATAATTAGAACATTAAAACTTTTTGTCTCTGAAAAACATACTGAAGGCTTCAGAAAGTACAGCATTTGAAGGCAAAAGGACTCAAATTGGCCACAGCTCTGTCAATTACCAAATGTAGGATTTTAGCCAATTTTTTTTTTTTTTTGGAGACAGAGTCTTGCTCTGTCGCCCAGGCTGGCACAATCTCGACACACTGCAAGCTCTGCCTCCCGGGTTCAAGTGATTCTCCTTCCTCAGCCTCCCATGTAGCTGGGATTACAGGGGCTCACCACCACACCCAGCTAATTTTTGTGTTTTTAGCAGAGACGGGGTTTTGCTAGGTTGGCCAGGTTGGTCTCGAACTCCTGACCTCAAGTGATCCACCTGCCTCAGCCTCCCGAAGTGCTGGGATTACAGGTGTGAGTCATCGCGCCCTGCCAATTTTAGCCAAACTGATGTAATTACTTTGAGCCTCGGTTCTCTTACCTATAAAATGTGGATGATACTCATTTTACAGGATCATCATGAATATTGACATAACCAATCATCTCATAGCAAGGAGAGTCTGCTCCAGGAGCCTGAGCCATTAGAACTCCAGTTGGAAAACAAGTCAAACTAGGAGCAAAGTCTGAAAGTTATGAGGATCCAAATTGTTGCCTCAGGCTCTCTCCACATTCTCCCCGCCCTCAGGGGGGAGGTGGTGTTTGCAGGAAGAGCGGACTCAAGTCACTGAATCCTACATGGAGTACAAGATCTTCCACTGCTGCAGACGCTGGCCACCCTGGCCACTCGGACCGGAGCCCAGAGGCCTAGGGCCCAACACAGAAAACAGAGGCAGGGACATGGGAGGCCCTGATAAAAGGAAAGGAAGAAGGAGAGGTAGCACCTTGCTTTCCTGACTCTCAAAGTCACGTGTTCATGGTCAAAAATGGAAAAATACAAGTATAAAGTAGTTAACAAAAATTGAACAACCATACTCCCCCACCCAAGAGGGAACATATTTCACATTCCGGCATATTTCCAAAGGCTTAACACTTGCATGGTTTATGTGAGTTAAGGTCTTTTTTTTTCTTTTTTTTTTTTTTTGAGACCGAGTCTCGCTCTGTCACCCAGGCTGGAGTGCAGTGACCGGATCTCAGCTCACTGCAAGCTCCGCCTCCCAGGTTCATGCCATTCTCCTGCCTCAGCCTCCCGAGTAGCTGGGACTACAGGCGCCCGCCACCACGCCTGGCCAATTTTTTTGTATTTTTAGTAGAGACAGGGTTTCACCATGTTAGCCAGGATGGTCTCGATCTCCTGACCTCGTGATCCACCCGCCTCGGGCTCCCAAAGGGCTAGGATTACAGGTGTGAGCCACTGCGCCCGGCTTCTTTTTTTTTTTTTTTTTTAGGCAGGATGTCGCTCTGTCACCCAGGTAGGATGGGAATACAGTAGTGTGATCACGACTCATTGCAGCCTTGACCTCCCAAACTCAAGTGATCCTCCACCTAATTTTTAAATTTTTTTGTATAGACGAGGTCTTACTATATTGCCCAAGCTGGTCTCAAACTCCTGGACTAAAGTGATTCTCAGGCCTCAGCCTCCCAAATTGCTGAGATTACAGGCATGAATCACTGAGCCCAGCCAGACAGAGTTAAGGTCATCTTCTGATATCACCTATTATTTAGTAGAGTCGACCAAGTATCAGACATTCTATAATCATTGCCTCATTTAATCCTCACAAAAATTCCCAAAAGTTGGGTATCATCTCATTTTACGGATGGAGAAACTGAGACCCAGAGAAGTAGTTTGCCCCATCCCTTCCAACCATCCAGTCATTATGTGGACTCCAAAAATGAGGCTCTCAGCCATCAGGCCACACTGCTATCTTTACCGTCACTGTGTCCCATCCTGGGATTAAATCTCCACCAGTATGATGGCATTTCTTAGAACAGTAGCTAATAGCGTCTTACTGATTATAACCTCGGGTAGATTACCTAACTAATCTCAGTTTCGTCTGCAAAATGTTTTCACATTTTTACAGTTTTCAGCTGTAAAATGGGGATGACACTCCTTATCTCATGGGATTCTTCATGGAGTTTGGTGCCCGATACCATTGTAAGGTATCAGAGTCTGTGAGAGACACCCTAAGATATGCTCTAGGCAACCTGGGTGGACTGTTTTGGGTTCTCTGCCCCATGATTCCTGGGTAGATTTGGCAGGAGATCAGAGGGAGGGAGAGTCTGGTTCCCTCCCAGTTCCAGTGACCTCAATCCTCTTGTCCCTGCCAGCCTAGAGGTTGTGACAATGTCTCTCCGCCAGCCTGGGTTCCTGCATGGTTCCTGTGATTCTCCTGTAGCCCACACATAACTCTGTCTCCCTATAAGGAGCTCCTCCTCAAATTATCCCGGGCATAATTTGCAAGTGGATCTTCTGTTATCTGTTGGGACCCTGACTCCATAAATTCATTCGTTCATTTGTTTAGCAAATTTCATACATCAAACAACTACTACGTGCCAAGCACTGTTCTAAAATGTCATGGACAAAACAAAGTCCCTGCTCTTTTGGAGCTCCTATTTTAGTGCTGCCAATGGTTCCTCCTTTATCCTTACGGCGGCCTGTGGGAGTTGCTGTCTCCTATCACCACATCCCTTATAATATTTTGAGTAGTTATTCGTTTACATACATCCAGCACCTACCACAGTGCCTGATTCACAGCAGCTGCTCAGCAACGTTTGATGAATGAATCAATGAATTCTGGCACCCCTACTTTCTTCTGTCCTAACAGACCTGAGAACTCACTCATCATTTTGCTAATGACTCTTTAGTGCTCCTTGTCCTCGCCTCTATGAAGTTTTTGTTTCTTTTGTTTTGTTTGCTTTTCATTTTTGAGACAGGGTCTTACCCTGTCGCCCAGGCTGGAGTGCAGTGGTGCTATCTCGGCTCCCTGCAACCTCCACCTTCCAGGTTCAAGCGATCCTTCTGCCTCAGCCTCCTGAGTAGCTGGACTACAGGCATCTGTCACCAAGCCCCGCTAATTTTTGTATTTTTGGTAGAGATGGGATTTCACCATGTTGCCCAGCCTGGTCTCAAACCCCTGAGTTCAAGCAATCCACCTGCCTCGGCCTCCCAAAGTGCTGAGATTACAGGCATGAGCTACCACACCTGCCCTTCTGTGAAGTCTTTAACTACATAGAAGTGTGGCCCGTAGCCATATACATGACACCAGAAACGTCTCCGAATAACATGGTCTGATGAAGCTCTACTGCTAGAAAAAACCCTTGTTCCACATACCACAAACAGTCCTGACTTAGCTGTGATCATTAACGATGGTCATCAGTGAATTGCAGTATTACTGAATCAGAAAATTTTTCTCATTGAAAGGGAACTAAGGCCGGGCGCGGTGGCTCAAGCCTGTAATCCCAGCACTTTGGGAGGCCGAGACGGGCGGATCACGAGGTCAGGAGATCGAGACCATGCTGGTTAACACGGTGAAACCCCGTCTCTACTAAAAAATACAAAAAATTAGCCGGGTGAGGTGGCGGGCGCCTGTAGTCCCAGCTACTCGGGAGGCTGAGGCAGGAGAATGGCGTGAACCCGGGAGGCGGAGCTTGCAGTGAGCTGAGATCCGGCCACTGCACTCCAGCCTGGGTGACAGCGCGAGACTCCGTCTCAAAAAAAAAAAAAAAAAAAAAAGAAAGGGAACTAAGAGTCTAGATTCTGTGTTAAATGTACTTTTTTTCAGTCTACAGTTCGTTGTGAACACTTTTTCACAGGAGAAGACTGATTCCTCATTCCTTTCATTTACTGTACTGTATTTCACTTCACAGCTGTATCATAACAAATTCGCTACGATTGGACATTTGAGTTAGCCACTTTGATATGGTATCACAATAATACATACATTTTGCTCACTTGTGCAGGTATATATAAAAAATAAGTTGTCCGCATCAGAAAGCTGAACTTTGTTAAAAAATAAATAAATGTATTTTTAAAAAGAAAAATGCATTTTAAAAAATGCATTTAAAAAGAAAAAATAAGTTGCTAAGAAAGGAACTTCTGGAATTAAGAGTATGAACATTTAGAGTTTTAACAAGCAAGACTAAACTACCCTACACATGTACAAAGCTAGTGTACACTCACACCCCAGCGTATGAGACTGCCTGCTTCCCTAAACCCTTGCCAACATAGGTATTATGAATCTTTGTAATCTCTGCCAATCTGATATCTGAAAAACTATATCTCATTGTTGCTTTTATTTGCATTTCTTTGATCATCAGTGAGGCTGGAACATCTTTTCTCATGTTTGGGTCTATAAAAGCCTATTTTCTTCTTCTGTGAATAGCATATTCATATATTTTGCTGGTTTTTTCCTGGCTTGTTCATTTAAAAAAAGTTTTGTTTTGGTAGGGCCAGGGTCTTGCTATGTTGCCCAGGCTGGTCTTGAACTCCTGGCCTCAAGTGATTCTCCCACCTCAGCTTCCCAAAGTGCTGAGATTACAGGCACTGAGCCACCATACCCAGCCTCTTTAAAAAAATTTTTTTTATTTATTGATATATATGATTTTTTAGGTGTTTTGAAGACTCCATTCTTTTTTTTTTTTTTTTTTTTTGAGACGGAGTTTCACTCTTATTGTCCAGGCTGGAGTACAATGGCGCGATCTTGGCTCACTGCAACCTCCGTCTCCCAGGTTCAAGCGATTCTCCTGCCTCAGCCTCCCTGGTAGCTGGGATTACAGGTGCCTGCCAACACGCTCAGCTAATTTTTTGTATTTTTAGTAGAGATGGGGTTTCACCATGTTGGCCAGGATGGTGTCGAACTCCTGACCTCAGGCGATCCACCCACCTAGGCCTCCAAAAGTACTGGGATTACAGGCGTGAGCCACCATATCCGGCCAGAAGATTCCATTCTTGAGATAAGGTTTTGAGCTAAGTGACATCCCCATTTTAGAGATGAAAAAAAATTAAGACTGAGAGAGCTAAAGGTCACCCTACACGGTAAGCTAGTGTCGAAGCATAAATTGATCATAAATCTACACTATTCCAAGGCCCATGGAAATTAGCTCTTCCATGTTAGTCTAAAGTAAACTCTGGCAGCTTTATGTGAAATGCCAGGAAAAAAAATTTATATTAACCCATAAAAGATGGACAAACCATATTTTTAATTAAAAAAGCCACTGTAAACAACAGATAAAGACCTCGATTGGGATGTTGGTTACACTGATGGATAGGACTTATTTGTCAAAACTCTCCAGCCTGTTCACTTAAGATGTGTACATTTCACTGTACGTACCTTTTACTTCATTAAAAAAAAAGAAAAAATTTAAGCAGATACTGCCTTGGCCAAGTGACCAAAGTTAACGTCATACACATGGAAAAGACCAATGCTCTGTGCCTCCTGCGATGCACTGAGGAAAACATCACCTCTGCAGCATTTTGCCAAAACTGCATAACCTCAGTCTAGCCATGAGGAAGCAGCACGAGTTCAAATTAAGGAGCATTTTACAAAATATCTGACCTAAACACTTAAACTCAGAGCCATCAAAGTCAAAAAGGCCAGGCGCAGTGGCTCACGCCTGTAATCCCAGTACTTCAGGAGGCCAAGGCAGGTGGATCACGAGGTCAGGAGTTCGAGACCACCCAGGCCAACATGGCTAAACCCCGTCTCTACTAAAGACACAAAAATTAGCCGGGTGTGGTGGTGCATGCCTGTAATCCCAGCTACTGTAACCCTAAACCCTTCCAGGTTTAGGCCGGAAAGGTTTGAGGCTGAGGCAGGACAATTGCTTGAGCCTGGGAGGCAGAGGTTGCAGTGAGCCGAGATTGTGCCGCTGCACTCCAGCCTGGGTAACACAGCGAGACCCTGTCTCAAAAAAAAAAAAAAAAAAAAAAAAGAAAGAAAGAAAGAAAGAAAGAAAGAAAGAAAGAAAGAAAGAAAGAAAGAAAGAAAGTCAAAAAGTCTGTGTAAGTGTTCCCGTTTAAATAAGGCCAAAGAGACATGACAATTTATTACAGAAGACAGGAAGTCATCTCAGTTTTTACTATTATCTGAGAAAATATGCCATTTTATTTTGGTAGAAAGTCTGCTTTTTTCTTTTTTAAACAGATGGTGTCTTGCTGTGTGGTCCAGACTGGTCTCAAACTCCTGGCCTCAAGTGATCCTCCCACCTTCCTTCTGAGTAGCTGAGACTACAGAAATGTGCCACTGTCCCCAGCTTCGAAAGCACACTGTTGAGACAAACGGTGATATCCAAGTGAAATCTGTAGACCGAGTACCAGTACTGCATTCCTGATATTGACCATCATACTAAGGTACATAAGAGGATGTCCTTGTTTTTAGGAAATACACCCTGAAGTTTTTAGAGGTAAATGAACATCATGTCTGCAACTTACTGTTGAAGAGTTCAGAGTTCAGAAAGAGAGAGAGAAAAGACAGAAGCAGAGACAGAAACAGAGAGAAAGCAGATGTGGTAAAAGTATACGAAAATTCTTTTCTTTTCTCTCTTTTTTTTGAGACTGAATTTCACTTTTGTTGCCCAGGCTGGAGTGCAATAGCGTGATCTTGGCTCATCGCAACCTCCACCTCCTGGGTTCAAGCAATTCTCCTGCCTCAGCCTCCCGAGTAGCTGCGACTACAGGCATGCACCACCATGCCCGGCTAATTTTGTATTTTTAGTAGAGATGGGGTTTCTCCATGTTGGTCAGGCTGGTCTGGAACTCACAACCTCAGGTGATCCGCCTGCCCTGGCCTCCCAAAGCGCTGGGATTACAGGCGTGAGCCACCGCACCTGGCTGACAATTCTTTTTATTGTCTTTCATACTTTCTGGAAATTTGAAATTGGGTCAAAATAAAGCATTTAAGCATGTAAAGCATATAACCCCACTTAAAAAATTATGTCAGGGCCGGGCGCAGTGGCTCAAGCCTGTAATCCCAGCACTTTGGGAGGCCGAGGCAGGTGGATCACGAGGTCAGGAGATCGAGACCATCCCTGGCTAACATGGTGAAACCCCGTCTCTACTAAAAATACAAAAAACTAGCCGGGCGTGGTGGCGGGTGCCTGTAGTCCCAGCTACTCGGGGGGCTGAGGCAGGAGAATGGCCTGAACCCAGGAGGTGGAGCTTGCAGTGAGCCGAGATCGCGCCACTGCACCCCAGCCTGGGCGACAAAGCAAGACTCCGTCTCAAAAAAAAAAAAAAAAAAAAAAAATTATGTCAGCATATACCTAAATAAGAATCCTAAAAGAAAAGAAACCGAACTGTTAACACTGCCTATTATCTTCATGGATACAAGAATGGAGACCTGCAATTTCCATGAATTTATGTAATGCTATGTTTTAATTTGTTAAAAACATATCACTTTTGCAAATAGAAAATAAAAGAAACTACGGTTGGGTGCAGTCACTCATATCTGTAACCCCAGCACTTTGGAAAGCCACGGTGGGCGATCGCTTGAGGTCCAGGAGTTCCAATCCAGCCTGGCCAACATGGTGAAACCCCATCTCCACTAAAGATACAAAAACTAGCCTGGCGTGCCAGTGGGCACCTGTAATCCCAGGTATTTGGGAGGCTGAGGCACGAGAATCACTTGAACCCAGGAGGCGGAAGTTACAGTGGACTAAGATTGGACCACTGCACTCCAGGATAGGTGACAGAGGGATACTGTCTCAAAAACAAATAAAAAAAAAAAGGAAGTAAGAGAAGCTGAAAATAAAATAGTAAATGATAACAAAATAAACAATAAATAATAAAAATAAACATAGCAGCATTATTAACAATAGTCAAGGCCGGGCTCTGTGGCTCACACCTGTAATCCCAGCACTTTGGGAGGCCAAGGTGAGCAGATCACTTGAGGTCAGGAGTTTGAGACCAGCCTGGTCCACATGGTGAAACCTCATCTCTACTAAAAATACAAAAATTAGCCAGGTGTGGTGGCGCACACCTGTCGTTCCAGCTACTCGGGGAGGTCGCAAACTCCATCTCAAAAACAAACAAAAAAATAATAGCTAAAAGGTGGGAGCGACCTAAGCATCCATCAATGGCTGAGTGGATACAGAGAATGTGGTGTGTCCACACAATGCGGCACTGGCCAGCCTTAAAAGGAAGGGAATTCTGACACATGTTGTAAGACATTGAAGACATTATGCTGAGTAAAATAAGCCAGCCAGAAAAAGGCAAACATTATATGATTTCATTCATAGGCAGTACCTAAAATAGTCTAATTCATACAGAGGGAAAGTATGCCAGGGCCTGGTGGAGGAGGAAATGAGGAGTCACTGTTTAATGAATACAGTTTCAGTTTTTCAAGATGGAAAAAGTCCTGCGAGTGGAGGGTGGTGACGGATGTAACAGCAGTGTGAACGTACTTAACGCCACTGAACTGTACACTTAAAAATGGTTGGCCGGGTGTGGTGGCTCATGCCTGTAATCCCAGCACTTTGGGAGGCAGAGGTAGGTGGATCACTTGAGGTCAGGAGTTCGAGACCAGCCTGGCCAACATGGTGAAACTCCATCTCTACTTAAAATACAAAAATTACCAGGGTGTTGTGGTGCAAGCCTGTAGCCCCAGCTACTTGGGAGGCTGAGGCAGGAGCATCGCTTGAATCAGGGAGGTGGAGGTTGCAGTGAGCTGAGATTGTGTCACTGCACTCCAGCCTGGGTGACAGTGAGACTCTGAAAAAAAAAAAAGATTAAAAAGCTAACAAATAGGCTGGGCACAGTGGCTTATGCCTATAATCCCTGCACTTTGGGAAGTTGAGGTGGGTGGATCACCTGAGGTCAGGAGTTCAAGACCAGCCAGGCCAATATGGTGAAACCCCATCTCTCCTAAAAATACAAAAAAAAATTAGCTGGGTGTGGTGGCAGGCACCCAGATACTCAGGAGGCTGAGGCAGGAGAATCGCTTGAACCCGGGAGGCAAGGTTGCAATGAACTGAGATTGTGCCATTGCACTCTAGCCTGGGCAACAAGAATGAAATTCTGTCTCAGAAAAAAAAAAATAGAAAGAAATAAACAAATGGTAATAAATGATAAAAATACATTTTAAAGTAATAAACCCATATTCTTAAAAATTGGCCAGGTGCGATGGCTCATGCTTGTAATCCCAGCACTTTGGGAGGCTGAGGCGGGCAGATCACGAGGTCAAGAGATCGAGACCATCCTGGCCAACATGGTGAAACCCTCTCTCTACTAAAAATACAAAAAAATTAGCTGGGCATGGTGGCGCACACCTGTAGTCCCAGCTACTCTGGAGGCTGAGGCAGGAGAATCGCTTGAACCCAGGAGGCGGAGGTTGCAGTGAGATGAGATCATGCCACTGCGCTCCAGCCTGGCGACAGACAGAGACTCCATCTAAAAAAGAAACCATCAAGGATGGTGACAATTATTGTAACAGGGAGACCCGTTTATGTAGTTCAAGTGTCAGATACTAGAATTTCCCCAAGTTAAACATCTGCAGCATTAAAGGTGAGGAGGCCTGGCCAAATGCTTGCCTATAGGTTCATAGAAGAGCATCAACAAATAGCCCACAAGCGTGAGGAAGAAAGCTCAACCTCACTGCACAGGAATATCATTTACACCAATTAGCTCAGTGTATTAAGAAAACTCCTAATACAGCATTGGCAGTCCTTGGGGAAACGAGCATCAATGCACTGTTGAGATGAGGTATTGATTGGTACCGCCCTACTAGAGAGTAATTTTAGAGTATCTGTCAAACATTAGAGGCAAGGGTTGGTTCTGGTGAAAACCAGAAAACCTCCTAGACAAATTCTAAAAAAGCCGTATTCTTTTCTTCAAGACAGGGTCGCACTGTCACCGAGGCTGCAGTGCAATGGTGTTACACGGCCCACTGCAGCCTCAAATTCCTGTGCTCAAGGGATCCTCCTACCTTAGCCTCCCAGGTAGCTGGGACTACAGGCACACACCACCATGCCTGGCTAAATTTTATTTATTTATTTATTTATTTATTTATTTATTTATTTAGAGACAGAATCTTGCTCTGTTGCCCAGGCTAGGGTGCAGTGGTGCAATCTTGGCTCACTGCAACCTCCACCTCCTGGGTTCCAGGTATTCTCCTGCCTCAGCCTCCCGAGATAGGTGCCTGCCATCATGCCTGGCTAATTTTTGTATTTTTAGTAGAGATGGGGTTTCACCATGTTAGCCAGGCTGGTCTTGAACTCCCGACCTCAAGTGATCCACCCGCCTCGGCCTCCCAAACTGCTGGGATTACAGGCATGAGCCACCATGCCCGGCCTAATTTATTATTATTTGTACAGACAGGGCATCCCTATGGTGCCTAAGCTAGTTTCCAACTACTGGGCTCAAGCCATCCTTCTGCCTCGGCCTCCCTAGTGCTGGGATTACAGGTGTGAGCCATTGAACTTCTAGAAATTTATTCTTCTGCCATACTGGCTCATGTGCTACAAACACCATATTTTGTGGCAGAATGGTTTGTAATTACAAAAGACAGGAAGCCATTTCAATATTTATCAATAAGGGACCCATCTGATATAATGAACCACCAAGAAGTCTCTAAAAAAGAATGCAATCAGGTGTGGTGGCTCACACCTGTAATCTCAGCACTTTGGGAGGCCAAGACAGGAGGATCACTTGAGCCCAGGAGTTCGAGATCAGCTTAAGCAACATAGTGAGACCCTGTATCTACAATAAATAAATAAATAAATATTAGCCATGGGTAGTGGGGTGTGCCTGTAGTCCCAGCAACTCAGGAGGGTGAGGCAGGTTGCAGTGAGGAGTGATTGAATCACTGCACTCCAGTCTGGGCAACAGAGCAAGACCCTGTTTCAAAAAACAAAAAGTCAATCATGGTAATTCAAATAGAAAAGCAATGAGTAAATAAAGAAGGAAGACAAGGGCATGCTACTCAGGCCCAGCCCCTTACCTTGATAGTCATCTGGGGAATCCACAAGGGAAGAAATTGAGTAAGCTGGAGGTGGGAGGAGTGGGGGGCATTGCCCAGGTGTGAGGCAGGGCAGGTAGGGACTGTAGGCCTTTGGGTGCTGGGCAGGCAGTCTCCAGACACAGGCAAGCTGTGGTGGGGGATCAGGTGAGAAGAGGCCGCCCAGGAGTTTCACAAATCTGCCTGTGGCAGGTCTGTACTGAACATGCCCTTTCCTTCCTTTCCACAAAGACTACAGGGGCACCTCTTAGCCCTGCTGATTTCTAAACCCTGGGCCCCAAGGCGTTCAGGGGCAGTAGAATGGCCCTGGGGTAGAGGATGGCTGAAGGGCTTCGATCCCAACGGTGAGCGGGGCTCCTGAGATCTGTCTCCTCTTCTTCTGCACCCACAGCCAGGACATTCCTGCCATGCAGGGCCCCCGGGACTCTTCCAGTCCGGGGGTATGGGGAGAGGGGCAGCCGGCGGGTGCCCAGAAGCCTTGCATCCCAGCAGGAGGGCTGGAATCAGGGTGAATACTTGAGGCCACAGATCACAGGGCCCAGCAGAGGAGATTCTTAAGTGGCCTTAAGACACAGTGTCTCCAGGGGTTCTGCCCTGCAAACTGCACAGGCCGCTCCCTTCTTTGTAGAAAGAAGGGTTGGGTCTCCCACCTCCAGCTCTCCCGCTGAGGAGCAGTGGATACAGGTTCTGAGGATCCTGAGGGCAAGTCTATGCAACACCAAAGAGAAAGCTTTCTGCCTCCCTGGATTTTCTGGAATAATTCTGGCAAACGCAGGATAGAGTTGTTTGGTTGTCAGAAATTACCCAGAAAGGCTGGCGTGGTGGCTCACGCCTGTAATCCCAGCACTTTGGGAGGCCGAGGTGGGCTGATCACCTGAGGTCAGGAGTTGGAGACTAGACTGGCCAACATGGCCAAACCCTGTCTCTATTAAAAATACAAAAATTAGCTGGGTGTGGTGGTGTGTGCCTGTAATCCCAGCTACTCGGGAGGCTGAGGCAGGAGAACCGCTTGAGCCCGGGAGGCGGAGGTTGCAGTGAGCCGAGAACGCGCCACTTCACTCCAGCCTAAGCCACAGGGCGAGACTCCATGGAAAGAAGGAAGGAAGGAGAGAGGGAAGGAAGGAGGGAAGGAGGGAGGGAGGAACAGATGCCCGGGAAGAGTGCAACCAGGTTACAGGGCAGGGTCGGAGGGAGGGCATCTGGGAGCTTTTCTTTGCCCTCAGAAAAGCACTAAGGATTTATATCTGAATGCTCCACACACAAAGCCAAGGCCCCTAGAGCTGAGGAAATGGAGTGCACAGAGACCCAGAAGCTTGCCCCAGATCACTTCACTGGTGGCCACAATGTCAGCTGGTCCTGACCCCCAGCCTTCCCCTAAAGCCAGTCTCCATCCGTGAAAGCAGGTACTAGCATGCCCGCTCCGGATAACCCAAAACCCCAGGCCTGCCAGTGCCCAGCCACTGTCAGGGTACCTTGATGAGACGGGCCACCTGCCCTGGCCTCTCCCCTGCAGCCACACAGGGGGTGCCCCACACACCTGAGAGGGGAGGCCCAGAAGCTTCCAGGGGGAGCCTGTTCCCTGCCTACCCTGGTGACTCAGGAGCCCCTGGGCACCTCACCCCATCCTTTGTCTCTCTACTTCCTCCTCCACCAAGGGACAATGAAATCGACATGCCCTGCAGCAAAGTCACCAGGAAAATGTGACTCCACAGCAATTAAGTGATTTTCTTTTCACAAAAACAAAGGTCCAGTGAGGCTCACTAGGAGGCTCCCCCTGGGGACTCTGGCCACAGACACACCATGCTTTAAATTCCAACCTGGCTTCACAGAAACTGGAGGTTTAAATCAGGAGCCCATCTTTAGCTCTTTAGAAGGACTCCCCTCCGCATACAGTTTGTAGAGCCACCCAGCAACGTTACTTTTGTCACTAAGAACAGAATTCTCGTTGGCCAAGCTGGCATCATAGAGTGATTCACCCACATGCGGCCCAGATAGTAATGCTCTACCCTCTTCAAAAAGCCAATTTCAGCTGGGTGCGGCGGCTCACGCCTGTAATCCCAGCACTTTGGGAGGCTGAGGCGGGCGGATCACCTGAGGTTGGGAGTTCGAGACCATCCTGGCCAACATGGTGAAACCCCATCTCTACTAAAAATACAAAAATTAGCCGGGCCTGGTGGCGCAATACTATAATCCCAGCTACTTGGGAGGCTGAGGCAGTAGAATCACTTGAACCCGGGAGGCAGAGTTTGCAGTGAGCCGACATAGCGCCACTGCACTCCAGCCTGGGCGACAGAGTGAGATTTGGTCTCAAAAAATGAAAAAGAAAGTTTTCCCATTGGAAGGAACAGGCAAGGAGGACCCAAACTCAGCTCCCAGAGAAGTGTCGCTGAAATCCCCTGGGGCCTACAGTCTTTTAGGAATCACTGGGCAATCCCCCAAGCATGTGGGATAGAAAGAAACATCACACATTGAAGTTCTGGAGACTATGCCAAAAAGTCAATCCACCAAGCTGCTCAGTCACTGAGAACAATTGCAGGTCCCGTGCTGGTGGAGCATAGTTCCAGCACACACAATGTGAAGGGCTTCCCCTGGAGTTGTGCAAGCTGCAGCCCAGCCCAGAGGATGCAGGAGCCAAGGCCAGGAACAGCCCAGTCACACAAATAGGAGTACAATGGCTAGAGCTCTTGAAAATATGTTTACTCTCACTGGAAATCCAAGAAATGCACATTAAAACAATCACACATCATCCTGCCGGGCACTTAATAAATGGGGTATGATAAAAGGGCACTTCTTGTAACTTTATTGGAAAACAAGTTAGTAGTATGTACAAACAGCTTTCAATACGCCTATGTCCATTATACCAGTAATTCCACTTTTGGGCATGCAACTTTTTTTTTTTTTTTTTTTGAGATGGAGTCTCGCTCTGTCGCTCAGGCTAGAGTGCAGAGGTGTGATCTCGGCTCACTGCAGCCTCTGCCTCCTGGATTTAAGTGATTCTCCTGCCTCAGCCTCCCAAGTAGCTTCGATTACAGGTGCCTACCACCACGCCTGGCTAATTTTTTGTATTTTTAGCACAGATGAGGTTTCACCATGTTGGCCAGGATGGTCTTGAACTCCTAACCTCAAGTGATCCGCCCGCCTCGGCCTCCTAAACTGCTGGGATTACAGGTATGAGCCACTGTGCCTGGCCATTGGTAAGGTTTTATTTAAACATCTTCATGCAACTTTAAAATAATCAAAAATTTACACAAAGAGTTATGCAAGGATATTAATTACAAAATTAATACTCCAAAAAGGCAAAGATAACTTATACAGTGGGCTTTAATAGTGGGCTGTGGAATGCAGAGAATTAAAACGGGGTCACCTAGAGGCACTGGGCTGGCTGGCAGTCTGGAGAAGTCTTCTGGGTGAGCAGTCTTCTGGGATCGGGTCAATAAGAAGAAGCCTGCCCTGCTAAGCTGGGGTGGTGGGTGGGGGGTCTTTCAGGCATAGGACCAAGGCAGGATGGAGCCAGAGTGGCTGGAGAGGAGTACCCTGGCACCTGACCTGCTAGGGGTCTGGAAGCAAGGGTCGCAAGTAAGAATTTTACATTGAGGGCACAGAAAAGTCACGGAGGGTTTCATGCAGGAGAGCCATGTGATACAGTGCCTTTATTTATTTATTTATTTTTGAGACGGAGCTTTGCTCTTATTGCCCAGGCTAGAGTGCCATGGCGCGATCTCAGCTCACTGCAACTCTGTCTCCCAGGTTCAAGCGATTCTCCTGCCTCAGCCTCCCGAGTAGCTGGGATTACAGGCAAGTGCCATCACACCCAGCTAATTTTTTCTATTTTTAGTAGAGACAGGGTTTCTCCATGTTGGTCAGGCTGGTCTCCAACTTCCAACCTCAGGTGATCTGTGATACGGTACTTTTAAAAAGATCACTCTGGTTGCTGTGGGGTGAAAGAATGAAAGGGAAACCAGGAGACAACTGAGTCTGTTGCAAAAGCAGAGGAACACAATGAAGGTGGCTTCGATGGACATGCTGAGAAGTGGGTGGATACCGGACAGATTTTGGAGGTGGAGCCCACAGGACTCGGTCCTTATTGGCGTCTCCTGTGGAGGGTTGGACAGGGAGGTGGTGCCCAGACTGCCTGCTTGAGCACCAGGAGCTTAAGTTTCTGGAGCCTTTGACTGAGATGGGAACGAACCCTAGGCAGAAGGCTGCACAAATGGAAGCTGTCTGTTGAGAATTATACCAACTTTGGACATGAAGCTAATGGAAAAAGAACATCCAAAAAGGACCATGGAAGGTTGCCCCTGAAGCTCGTGAAAATAAGGAACGTCCAAATGGCTGCCATTTACCGGGGCTGTGATGAGCACCAACACGGTGTTAAGTGAAAAAAGCCTTGCTGAGATCTGGGGAACAATGGAGCCATGGGTCCCTGAAGGACTGGGGCAGGGTCCAAGATGGAAATGCCTTACATTAAATTTAACCTCCAAAGAACGATTTCGGAATTTCACAACATTGCCTCGAGCTGACCCTTACTCCCACATGTTGTACCTAAAGTGGCCAGCCAACATTCCTTCCTCCCCTGCTGGCTGGACTTCTGGTTTGATAAGAGCTGCTGGGAGCTGGGGGAAGCCTGGCAGATACTGGAGACTATCCCAGCTGGGCCTAAACTGAAAATCAAGGCGGGGGAGGCAAAGGAGAGCTCCTGCCACCTGTGAGGGGCCTATGACAGAGCAAGGGCAGACTAGGGAGTCAGGATGACCAGGCGAAGGCCCAACACTAGGCAGCTACATGATCTAACACAAATGACTTAACTCTTCAAACAACAATATTCTCATTTATCAATCAATGGCAGTTACCAAAATAGAGACGCGACAAACCATCAGGCAGCATGGAATTCAAGACAATATACTGCACACAGATGCGCTAGAGAGGAACAAAGGGGCAGCCTTCGAGGAGTTGTAACTGTCATAGATGGCAAGGCGTGGGGGCCCACGCCTGTAATCTTGGCATTTTGGGAGGCCAAGGCAGGATCCCTTGAGGTCAGGAGTTCGAGACCAGCCTGGCCAATGTGGCAAAACCCTATCTCTACTAAAAATACAAAAAATAGCTGGGCCTGGTGGCGGGTGCCTGTAGTCCCAGCTACTCAGGAGGCTGAGGCAGGAGAATCGCTTGAACCCGGAAGACAAAGGTTGCAGTGAGCCGAGACAGATTGCGCCACTTCACTCCAGCCTGGGCGACAGAGTGAGACTGTGTCTCCAAAAACAAACAAAGAAACTGTCGTAGATCTTTCTGCATCCCGTAAGGGCGGCAAAGCGCCTAAAGTATAAAAACATGAAATAGCAAATATGACATTCACTGATAGTGTTGCTCCAATAGACATTTATCGATGCTGTGCAATGAAAACAAGACAACACACCCATTTCAGATACCCATGAAACACTTAGAAAAATAGGCAATAGATTAGGTCACAAAGAAAACTGCAAATTCCCAAAGGTCAAAATAGCACCTAATTCATTTTCCTTCTTTTCTTTTTCTTTTTCTTTTTTTTTTTTTTTTTTTTTTTGAGACAGAGTCTCACTTGTCCAGGCTGGAGTACAGTGGCACAATCTCTGCTCACTACACCTCCCAGGTTCAAGTGATGCTCCAGCCTCAGCCTCCCTAGTAGCTGGGATTACAGGCACCCACCACCACGCCTGGCTAATTTTTTTGTTTTGTTTTGTTTTGTTGGTAATTTTAGTAGAGATGGGGTTTTGCCCTGTTGGCCAGGCTGGTCTTGAACTCCTGGCCTCAAGTGATCCTCCCACCTCGGCCTCCCAAAGTGCTGGGATTACAGGCATGAGCCACCATGGCTGGCCAACCTAATTCATTTTCTAACAAGGCAACAGAATTAGAAATGAAAAACAAAAGCAAATAAAATAGTTTAAAAATTGCAGAATTGACTGAGGATGGTGGTTCATGCCTGTAAACCCAGCACTTTGGGAGGCCAAGGTGGGAGGATTCCTTGAGCCCAGTAGTTCAAGACTAGTCTGGGCAACATACTGAAACCCTCATCTCTACAAAAAATATAAAATATTAGTTGTACATGGTGGTGTTCACCTGTAATCCCAGCTACTCAGGAGGTTGAGGCAGGAGGATGGCTTGAGCCCAGGAGTTCGAGCTTGTCAAAAGAAAAAATGATAATAAAAAATAAAAATTAAAAAAGCACAAAATCTAGGAAAAAAATAATGAAAACATGACATATCAAAATTTAAATTATAAAACACTCAGAGAAAATGTCATTGCTGTTAGCATTACAGAACTAAACAAAAAAAAAATAAATGAACTAAGCATGTAACTAAGCATGTTTTACAGAAAAGGGCAAGAAAATAAACCCAAATAAAGTAAGAGGAGGGAAAATAAGATATAGAAGTTAAACTATCAGAAATCGGAAAAATTATAAAATTGATCAATGTATTAAAAAGTTGTTTCTCTTAAAAGCAAAATAGGTAAACTACTGGGTAGCCTAATCAAAGAAAATGCAAACACTAAAAAATGGGGGATGCATAAATACAATATATATAGGTAGACTCTATTCAAATAACTTGAAAGAGTTCATGAAACTAATGATTTTCTAGCAAAATGCAATTTGCCAATTTACTCCTCCTCCAACGAGAAAACCAACAGAGCAATAGTACTGAAAAATTTTGTGAATATTATTAAAGAACTACTCCTAAAAACGTACCTGGTCCAAACACGTGATAACGACATATTTTAAACCTTCCAGAAACAGGCATAGTGGCACACTCCTGTAGTCTCAGCTACTTGGGAGGCTGAGGCAGGAGGATGGCTTGAGCCCAGGAGTTCAAGGCTGCAGTGAGCTGTGATCATGCCATTGACTCCAGCATGGGTGACAGAGCAAGATCCTTTCTCAAAAAAAAAAAGAGAAAAAAACCCAAAACCAAACCAAAAAAGACCAGGAGATCTGTCCAAATTTGATGATCCTTCTCTAGAGCTCTAGCCCAAAGCTGTGCAATAGGAATATAATTCAAGCCACATGGGTAATTAAAAAATGTCTAGGGCTGGGCACAGCAGTTCACACCTGTAATCCCAGCACTTGGGGAGGCCGAGGGGGGCAGATCACATGAGGACAGGGGTTCAAGACCAGCCTGGCCAACATGGTGAAACCTCATCTCTACTAAAAATACAAAAATTAGCTGGGCCTGGTGGCGCACACCTGTCATCCCAGCTACTTGGGAGGCTGAGGCAGGAGATTCGTTTGAACCCAGGAGGTGAAGGTAGCAGTCAGCCGAGATCATGCCACTGCACTCCAGCCTGAGTGACAGACTGAGACTCCGTCTCAAAAAAAGAAAAAAAAAAGTCTACTCACCACATTTACAAAAGTAAAAACAGGTTAAATTAACTTTAATAAGAGATTTTATTTAAGTCAAAATACATATTTTTTCTTTTTTTTAAACAGGGTCTCACTCTGTTGCCCAGGCTGGAGTGCAATGGCTCGATCACGGCTCACTGCAGCCTTAACCACTTGGGCTCAGGGTATCCTCCCACCACAGCCTCCTGAGTAGCGGGGAGTACAGTCGCACCCCACCACACCTGGCTAATTTTTTTTATTATTTGTAGAGACGAGGTCTTGCTATTTTACCCAGGCTCAGTAAGCCACCTTTAAATGTCTAGATTTATAAATACTATTAAGTGTTTTCGTAAGTAACAATGATTAATAGTACAATCTGGGAGGAGGGTGGAATGGAAGAGAAAAAGGCCATTTTCTGGTTAGTTCTGCCAATGACTCGAGTTGGAAGCATCTGGAAGCACTGTGGAAAGCTCAGGGCACAGAGTCCCCCAGGGCAGACAGGCCCAGACAGGCAGACCAATAATGGCAAGTTGATGGATCTGGAGTGTATTCCCTCCTCTGCCACCCCCGCCCACCTTTGTATTTCTAGGAGCTTCTCTCTGGGCCTGTTTTCTCATTTGGAACTCTACAGGTTAGATAAGATCTCTAACGGGCTGCCCAGCTCTTACAACCCAGGATGCTTCCCTCTATTCACACCGTCAGTCCCCAGGGCCTCTGTGTTACAAGTGCTAGGGATCTAATCGTAAGCAAAAGACAGGGAAGAAAAATACGACCAAATAATCCCACAAGAGGACGTCAAAATCCACTGTGGCAAGTGCCATGAAGGAGGGGAGCACCAGGTGTGTTAGGACAGGGTAATTCTGTGGGCATGATGACAGAGGGTGTGGGAAGAGGTGGGGAAGAGAGTCTCTGGGAGTTGGGGAGGAGGAAGAGGGCTCAGCAGGGGCAGATGGGAGGAGGGGAGGTGGAAAAGGCTTGGAACAGCCGCCATGGAAAGTGGGAGTCCAGCAGACACACACAGTAGGGCTGCCCAGCAGCTTAGAGCAACCCACCATGCACGCAGCATACAGAGACATGCAACCACGGTCTATTCACTGAATCCCGCGAAATGCCACGTAGGTCATTTCAATCTGACATTCTTCCACCAGCAGAGAAGAAAAGACTAGATGCTTTTTACAATTCTAGTTTACTTCTCTTTAGAATGCCCTTACAAGAACTGACTCACACGTATCACTAAGCAGACATCCACACTCAGCTATGCAATCTTTCATCAGCCAACCCTCGGTCAGCTCCATGGAACCACGTGGGTAAAGAAAAAGCCAGCAGCTATTCCATAGACAGGGGAAGCACTCGGGGGCAAGCGACGATCACCAAGCACCACAGCACCCAGGAGGTCCCGCTGACCACCGCAGCGCCTGAGAAATGCACTGTCAATCAACACCGCAAAACAGGCTCAGATACTGTGAAGCACTCAAACATTTTTTTAAAACAGGAAGACAGGTTTTTTTTTTTTTTTTTAAAGATAATAGCATTTGGTTTTTCAAATATTCATGAATGATAGGGCAGATAGAGAATACATTAACAAAGGCAGTATGAGGGAATAAATTTAAAAAAAAAAAGAGAAAGCTCTCGTAAGCAAAAGCTGCCTTCCAGCTACATGGAAAAACACTCCAGTGCCCTAAGTAAATAAATAATAAAAGGATATGGAAACAATACACCCTGAAAACGCTTGTGCCTTCTCTGTTCTCCTGGGCAGAAGCAGCGCTGACAGGTTTGTGCTACCGCGGTTACAGACCCAGCTAGCATGTATTTACCCAATAACACTTTTCAAAGAACCAGAGAGGACATTTCAAAGAACTGACGCCATTTCTCTAGATTTATTAGTATATATATCCCTTTTTTTTTTTTTACCCCAAGCTCTAGTACCAACTCCCAACAAGGACACCCTGACCCCCGGACTAGAAAAAAGCTAAGATTCGAATTTTGACGTGCTCAGACCACACCATTTTCCTTCCCCCTGAGAGGAAGGCTCTTAAGAATACCCACAAGGAAAACTAAAACAATGCACAGTGATTTTTCATTCTTGCCACACCTAGTCCTTATTGTTCGGAAAACACTTAAATTTGCACAGGTTCTATCTGTTTCACGATTATAGCCACAGTCTTGCCCGTTTACGTATTTTCATTTCTTTTTGTCTTTTCTTTTCTTTTTTTTTTTTGGAGACAGTCTTGCTCTGTCGCCCAGGCTGGAATGAAGTGGCTCGATCTCGGCTCACTGCAACCTCCACCTCCTGGGTTCAAGCGATTCTCCTGCCTCAGCCTCCCGAGTAGCTGGGACTACAGGCGCCCACCACCAGGCCCAGCTAATTTTTGTATTTTTAGTAGAGATGGGGTTTCACCATGTTGACCAGGATGGTCTTGAACTCTTGACCTCAGGTGATCCGCCAGCCTCAGCCTCCCAAAGTGCTGGGATTACAGGTGTGAGCCACCATGCCCAGCCTTCGTTTCTTTTTCTTAAACATATGCTACACTACCATTAAAAGCAACTTGTGCAACAAGTATGTACAGAACAAAACACTAATATACTTACTGGGAAAACAGAGCAAACAGACAAAAAAGAAACTAAAGTGGGGCTGGGCATAGTGGCTCACGCCTGTAATCCCAGCACTTTGGGAGGCCAAGGCGGGCGGATCACCTGAGGTCAGGAGTTAGAGACCAGCCTGGCCAACATGACGAAACCCTGTCTCTACTAACAAAATACAAAAATTATCTGGGCTTGGTAGCGGGTGCCTATAATCCCAGCTATTTGGGAGGCTGAGGCAGGAGAATCATTTGAACCCAGGAGGCAGAGGTTGCAGTGAGCCAAGATCACGCCACTGCACTCCAGCCTGGGCAATAGAGCGAGACTCTGTCAAAAAGAAAGAAAGAGAGAGAAAGAGACAGAGAGAGGGAGAGAGGGACAGAGGGAGAGAGGGAGTGGGAAGGGAGGGAGAGAAGGAGGGAGGGAGGGAAAGCGAAAGAAAGCAAAAAAAGCAAAAAAGCAAGAAACTAAAAGGGAAACAATAACAATCCAGGCTCACAGAATTTCAGAGCTAAAGGGGTCTTAGTGAATAAGAGGTTAAAAGACTCGCACTAGGGCAGAAAATTGGTAGCAAAGACAGCTCTAGAACTGCTGCAGCAGGCAGGGAACTAGTTACACTTTTTTTTTTCTTTTCTTCTGGAGACAGGTTCTCACTCTGTTGCCCAGGCTGGAGTGCAGTGGTGTGGTCCCTGCTCACTGCAGCCTCGACCTCCTGGGCTCAAGCGATTCTCCCACCTCAACGTCCCAAGTGCAGGGGCTATAGGCACGCATCACCACGTCTGGCTAAATTCTGTATTTTTTGTAGAGATGGAGTTTCACCATGTTGCCCAGGCTGGTCTTGAACTCCTGGGCTCAAGTGATCCACCCATCTCAGCCTCCCAAAGTGCTGGGATTATGGGCATGAGGTACCACGGCTGGCCCAATTCACACTTCTTAAGCCAACCTTCCTGCATGTGACCAGTCTCCTGCTGTAGTTTGTCCCTGCTGCCCAAGAAAACCTAAGACATTCACCAGCCTAGGGCAGCGGGCTGCTCTCGATGGCATCTGTTACAGGCCTTTCTTAGGTTTAGCATTATTTGATTATGTGATGTGATTATTTTATTAATATGTGTCTTCTCAGCTAGGCCATAAGTTGTACAAGGCCGGTCATACCTCCCTGTGGTACAGAGAAGCCTAAGAAGGCAGTCAACATTTCCAGATCAAGTCACTTTTTCTGGAATATTAACTTTTATCGGACAGGCCCTGGGATTTGATAATACTTGATTTAGCATGATTTTACTTCCCTTCATTCGTCTGAGAGCAGACAGATTCTATGAATGAGACAGCCAAAGGTTGGTTTTCTTTCTCAAAGACTGTGAATGGTGGCTAGGTGTGGTGACTCATGCTTGTAATTCCAGCACTTTGGGAGGCCAAGGTGGGAGGATTGCTGGAGCCCAGGAGTTCGAGACTAGCCTGGGAGATATAGTGAGACCTTGTCTCTACAAAAAATTTAAAAATTAGCTGGGCATGGTGTTGTGCACCTGTGGTCACAGCTACTTGAGAGGCTGAGGCGGGAGGATCGCTTGAGCCCGAGAGGTGGAGGCTGCAGTGAACCTTGATGGTGCTACTGCACTCCAGGCTGGGTGACAGAGCAACATCCTGTCTCATGAAAAAAAAAAATTGTTGGCAGGGCGCAATGGCTCACGCCTGTAATCCTAGCACTTTGGGAGGCCAAGGTGGGCGGACCACCTGAGGTCGGGAGTTCGAGACCAGCCTGACCAATGTGGAGAGATCCCGTCTCTACTAAAAAATACAAAATTAGCCGGGCATGGTGGTGCATGCCTGTAATCCCAGCTACTCGGGAGGCTGAGGCAGGAGAATCGCTTTAACTCAAGAGGCGGAGATTGCAGTGAGCCGAGATCGTGCCATTGCACTCCAGCCTGGGCAACATGAGCGAAACTCCGTCTCAAAAAAAGAAAAAAAGAAGGTTTACACCTATGTATTATCTTGTTTCAAAAAAAAAAAGAACAAAAAACACTGTGAACAGCAAACTGCTTGGTGACCCGTGTGTAAGTTAGTCCAACATCCCATACAAAGCAAAATGTCACTAACAAAGGCATCCTATTATTCTTAGGCAATTAGAAGGCAAAGAGCAATAGAACACAGAGAAACCAATTTTTGGCCCATGGCACTAATCTGCAGACTAGAAATCCTCAAAGTGGCTGGGCACAGTGGTTCACGCCTGTAATCCCAAAACTTTGGGAGGCTGAGGCTGGAGGATCACTTGAAGTCAGGAGTTAAGAGACCAGCCTGCCCAGCATGGTGAAACTCCACCTCTACTAAAAATATAAAAATTAGCCAGGCCTGGTGGCACGCGCCTGTAATCTCAGCTACTTGGAAGGCTGAGGCAGGAGAATCGCTTGAGCCCAGGAATCAGAGGTTGCAGTGAGCTAAGATTGTGCCACTATACTCCAGCTGGGGCGACAGAGCGAGACTCTATCTTAAGAAAAAAGAAATCCTCGGCCGGGCGCGGTGGCTCAAGCCTGTAATCCCAGCATTTTGGGAGGCCGAGACGGGCGGATCACAAGGTCAGGAGGTCGAGACCATCCTGTCTAACACGGTGAAACCCCGTCTCTACTAAAAATGCAAAAAACTAGCCGGGCGTAGTGGCGGGTGCCTGTAGTCCCACCTACTTGGGAGGGTGAGGCAGGAGAATGGCAAGAACCCGGGAGGCGGAGCTTGCAGTGAGCCGAGATCGTGCCACCGCACTCCAGCCTGGGCGACTGAGCAAGACTCCGTCTCAAAAAAAAAAAAAAAAGAAAAGAAATCCTCAAAGTATGTTCACTAGAATTCCTAATTCCATACAGTTCATCAAACAAGGCAGTAGCAGCCATCTCACCATTCCGCTAAGAAGAAAAGATCAAGTCCATGGGCCCTAAAAACCTGAAAGTTTCACAAATGTTAAGGGTTAGAAGAAAAAGAAAAGGAATCCCTGAAACCCTTTAAGGAAGCAGTCAGAGCGCTGTGTCCCAGCACTGCAGCCCAGAAGGCCACCACCCAGCCCTTGGGGAATGCTGCCTTCATCTATCCGACAGCCAGGGTCTCAATCTGTCACCCAGGCTGGAGGGCAGTGACACGATCACAGCTCAGTTCAGCCTCAACCTCCTGGGCTCAAGCAATCCTCCCACCTCAGCCTCCCAAGTAGCTGGGACTACAGGTGCACCACCACACCCAGCTAGTATTTTTTACTTTTTGTAGAGACAGGGTCTCACTAGGTTGCCCAGGTTCTTCTCAAACTCTTGGGCTCAAGTGTTCCTCCTGCCTTGGCCTCCCAAAGTGCTGGGATTACAAGCGTGAGCCACTGCGCTTGGCCTGATCTTACTGCTATTACTACATTATCCAGAAATTATATTTATGTGTTGAGAAAATTAGATCTACACACTGTAAGCACAATATAATAATAGTTATATTTGGATGGCATAATTATGGGTGATTTATATTTTCTTTTTCATGCTATTCTATGGTCTATAAATGCTTTCCAATGAATCACTTGAGGTCAAGAGTTCGAGACCAGCCTGGCCAACATGGTGAAACACCATCTCTACTAAAAACACAAAAATTAGCTGGGCTTGTTGGCATGTACCTGTAATCCCAGCTACTTGCAAGGTTGAGGCAGGAGATTGCTTGAACTTGGGAGGCAGAGGCTGTAGTGAGCCCAGATCGTGCTACTGCACTCCAGCCTGGGTGACAGAGTGAGAATCTATCTCAAAAAAAAAAAAAAAAAAAAAAAGTTTTCCAATGATTATATACCAGATTTGTAATAATTTTTTTTTTTTTTTTTTTTTTTTTTTTAAGACAAAATCTTCCTCTGTCCCAGGCTGGAGTGCAGTGGCGCGATCTCGGCTCACTACAACCTCTGCCTGCCGGGTTCAAGCAATTCTTGTGCCTCACCCTCCCGAGTAGCTGGGATTACAGGCGCCGGCCACCACGCCCAACTTTTTTTTTTTTTTTTTTTTTGTATTTTCATGTTGGCCAGGATGGTCTCGCTCTCTTGACCTCGTGATCCGCCCGCCTCGGCCTCCCAAAGTACTGAGATTACAGGTGTGAGCTACCACACCTGGCCCAGATTTGTAATAATTTAAACAAAGATATATAATTTTAAGACTCCACAACATCCTCATATAATTTTTTTTTTTTTTTTTTTTTTTTAGACAGAGTGTCACTCTTTTGCCCAGGCTGGAGTGCTGTGGCATGATCTCGGCTCACTGTAACCTCAAACTCCCAGGCTCAGGTGATTCTTCCATCTCAGCCTCCTGCATAGTTGGCACTACAGGCACATACCACCATGCCCGGCTAATGTTTTGTATTTTCAATAGAGATGGGGTTTTGCTATGTTGTCTAGGCTGGTCTTGAACTCCTGGAGTCAAGCAATCCACCAGTCTATTCAAATAAATGAGGGTACATCTATTCACAGTAACACAGCCATTAAAAGAACGAACATGCAGTTATGGACCAATATGAAACTATCTCTGAGACATGTTATTTAACTAAACTGCAAGATGCAGAATATATGCTATCATTTGTACAAAATTAATTTTAAGACTGAATGTGGTGACTCACATCTGTAATCCCAACACTTTGGGAGGCCGAGGCAAGAGGATCACTTGAGGCCAGGAGTTCAAGACCAGCCTGGGCAACATAGTGAGACCCTGTCTTTACCAAAAAATACAAAAATTAGCTGGGCATGGTGGCATGTGACTATAGTCTCAGATAATTGGGAGGCTAAAGTAGGAAGATTGCTTGAGCCCAGGAGTTCAAGGCTGCACTGAGCTATGATTTTTTCCACTGCACTCCAGCCTAGGCAACAGAGCCAGACCCTGTCTGCAAAAAACACAAATAAGCAAACAAATACATGAATGAATAATATTAATTTTAAGACATATTTATTTGTGCATGTATTGGCTATCTCTGGAAGGCTCACCTAGAAAGTTATAGTAAAATTGCCTTGAAAGAGGGGCAATGGAGGACTAGGGGAAAGGAAAGAGAAAAACAGATGAGAGGAAAACTTAATTTTCTTTTTCTTTTTGAGACAGAAGTCTCGCTCTGTCACCCAGGGTGGAGTGAAGTGGCACGATCTTGGCTCACTGCAACCTCCACCCTGCCTCCCCCACCCAAGCGATTCTCCCACCTCAGCCTCCCAAGTAGCTAGGATTATGGGCACCCGCCATCACACCCAGCTGATTTTTGTATTTTTAGTAGAGACGGGGTTTCGTCATGTTGGCCAGGCTGGTCTCGAACTCCTGACATAAGGTGATCCACCCACCCCAGCCTCCCAAAATGCTGGGATTATAGGCGTGAGCCACCACTCTTGGCCGAAACCTTAACTTTCACTATATATATCCTTTTAGTACTTTGGGTTTTTGTTTATTTGTTTGCTTGAGATGGGGTCTCACTCTGTTGTCCAGACTGGAGTGCAGTAGCACAACCACAGCTCACTGCAGCCTCAAGCTCCTGGGTTCAAGCATTCTTCTCACCACAGCCTCCCCAGTAGCTAGGACTACAGGCACCATCACCACATCTAGCTTTTTGTTTTTCTTTCTTGGAAACAGCGTCTCTCGGTCAGGTGCGGTGGCTCACGTCTGTAATCCCAGCACTTTGGGAGGCTGAGGCGGGTGGATCACGAGCTCAGGAGTTCAAGACCAGCCTGGCCAATATGGTGAAACCTCGTCTCTACTAAAAATACAAAAAATTAGCCAGGCATGGGGCACTGTAGTCCCAGCTACTCGGGAGGCTGAGGTGAGAGAATGGCGTGTACCTGGGAGGCAGAGCTTGCAGTGAGCTGAGATGGCGCCACTGCACTCCAGCCTGGGTGACAGAGCGAGATTCCATCTCAGAAAGAAAGAGAGAGAGAGAGAGAGAGAAGAAAGAAAGAAAGAAAGAAAGAAAGAAAGAAAGAAAGAAAGAAAGAAAGAAAGAAAGAAAGAAAGAAAGAAAGAAAGAAAGAAAGAAAGAAAGAAAGAAAGAAAGGAAAAGAAAGGAAAAGAAAGGAAAAGAAAGAAAAGAAAGAAAAGAAAGAAAAGAAAGAAAAAGAAAAGAAAGAAAAGAAAGAAAAGAAAGGTCTCTCAGCCGGGCACAGTGGCTCATGTCGGTAATCCCAACACTTTGGGAGGTCGAGGCGGGTGGATTACCTGAGGTCAGGAGTTCAAGACTAGCCTGGACCACATGGTGAAACCCTGTCTCTACTAAAAATACAAAAATTAGCTGGGCGTGGTGGCAGGTGCCTGTAGTCCCAGCTACTCAGGATGCTGAGGCAGGAGAATCACTTGAACCTGGGAGGTGGAGGTTGCGGTGAGCCATGATTGGACCATTGTATTCCAGCCTGGGTGACAGAGTGAGACTGTCAAAAGAAAGAGAGAGAGAGAGAGAGAGAGAGAGAGAGAGAGAGAGAGAGAGAGAGAGGGAGGGAGGGAGGGAGGGAGGGAGGGAGGGAGGGAGGGAGGGAGGGAGGGAGGGAGGAAGGAAGGAAGGAAGGAAGGAAGGAAGGAGAAGGGGGAGGAGGAGAGGGAAGGAGGAAGGGAAGAAGGAAGGGAGGAAGGAAGGGAGGAAGGAAGAGGAAGGAAGGAAGGGAGGAAGGGAGGAAGGGAGGAAGGGAGGAAGGAAGGAAGGAAGGAAGGAAGGAAGGAAGGAAGGAAGGAAGGAAGGAAGGAAGGAAGGAAGGAAGGAAGGAAGGCAGGCTCTCTATATTGTCCAGGCTGGTGTTGAACTCCTGGGCTCAAGTGAGTCTCCTGACTTAACCTCTGGAGTAGCTAGGATTACAGGCATGAGCCACTGCACCAGGACTTTTTTTGTACTTGAAATGTTGTACTATGAGCATTTATTACTAAAAAATAAACAAACTTAAAAAGGTTTGGTGGGAAACTACACCAGTGAGTTTTCTAAGTGTCTCGGCAGCTATGCATGATCTTCAGGTCGGAGGCAACCCCTTAACAAGTGCTGCCTCCAGCAGACACAACACCGGGAGGGGCCAGGCAGGCTCCTGCAGACCCAGCACCCGCAGGGGAACTGATCGGTTTTCTCTGCTGACTTCTGGAACCAGGTCTAGACAAATCCATACTCCGGTTCAGCCAGAGCAAGAACACTGTGTCCTCTGATAACAATGTCAAATTCTCACTTGTATGTAGTAAATAAGGAATATTTTACCTTTCAGCAAAGGTGTCGAGTTTCCCCAACTCATCAGAGAGGCCAACCAGGGAATCCAAGGTCCCCACCTAGACAGATCATAAAAACGTCAGAGGCTCACAGGTTTCTGGCCAAGCATGATGCCATCTCAACAACAGGGCAGGGACTCTGTCACTTCATCTTGAATTTGTCACCTTTGGTCAATGGCCAAAGTAGAAAGTAGAAAGAACTCTTAATAGAAACCAGTGGATTTGGGGGTGTCTTCATTTACTTATTTTTGACCAACAGGATAAACTGTCATGTGCCTGCCATAGGAAGGAGTGACTATGATGTTACCATCTGATCTTAACTCATTTTCCTCTTAGAATGGCAGCTTGCTAGTCAGTCATGTTGTTAATCCCCATAGCTAAGGAAGAGATACACCAGAAAGCAAGTTAAAGAAGTTCCCATTCTTAAAAGCTTTTCTGCTCCAAGACAGTCCCACCAGTATTTATTTATTTATTTATTTATTTATTTACTTACTTATTCATTCATTCATTCATTCATTTATTTTTTGAGACAGAGTTTCGCTCCTGTTGCCCAGGCTGTAGTGAAATGGCGCGATCTCAGCTCACCTCAACCTCTGCCTCCTGGATTCAAGCAATTCTCCTGCCTCAGCCTTCCTGGGTAGCTGGGATTACAGGCATGCACCACCATGCCCGGCTAATTTTTTATATTTAGTAGAGATGGGGTTTCTCCATGTTGGTCAGGCTGGTCTTGAACTCCCGACTTCAGGTGATCCACCTGCCTTGGCCTCCCAAAGTGCTGGAATTGCAGGCACGAGCCACTGCGCCCAGCCCCACCAGTCTTTTTCTCTGTTCTTTGCTGTTATTAACCATGATCTTGAGGCCGAGGTGGGCAGATCACCTGAGGTCAGGAGTTTGAGACCAGCCTGGCCAATATGGCAAAACCCTGCCTCTACTAAAAATACAAAAATTAGCCGGGCATGGTGGCATGCACCCGTAATCCCAGCTACTTGAGAGTCTGAGGCAGGAAAATCACTTGCACCCGGGAGGTGGAGGTTGCAGTCAGCTGAGATTGCACCACTGCACTCCAGCCTGGGCAACAGAGTGAGACTGCATCTCAAAAAAAAAAAAAAATCTTGCTGGGGAAGGAGGCAGCTTTTCCTCCCACTTCATCATTCACCTGGGTCCTTTTCTTTTCAGAGTACTTATGATCTGGTTTTTGTTGTTGTTGTTGTTGTTGTTTTTTGAGATCTCGGCTCACTGCAATCTCTGCCTCCCAGGTTCAAGTGATTCTTCTGCCTCAGCCTCCCGGATAGCTGGTATTACAGGCATGTGCCCCATGCGTGGCTAATGTTTTTTGTATTTTTAGTAGAGATGGGGTTTGGTCATGTTGTCCAGGCTGGTCTCGAACTCCTGACCTCAAGTGATCCTCCTGCCTCGACCTCCCAAAATGCTGGGATTTTGGCCAAGGAGTAAGCCTCAGTGCCTGACCATGATCTATTTCTTAGTGTAGAAATTACTACAATGTCCAAAATTGTATTTAAAGGTCTTTTCACAGAATTAGAAAGAAAAGGGTTGCTATCATGTAGTACCACCAACTAGATGTTAAAAAGTAATTAGGTTCTGAGACTTGGCAGAATTTCAAGAAAAAAAAAATTAAGAAAAGTAATTAGGAGGCCGGGCACAGTGGCTCACACCTGTAATCTCAACACTTTGGGAGGCTGAGAGTTTGAGACCAGACTGGTCAACCTGGTGACACACTGTCTCTACTAAAAATACAAAAACTAGCCAGGCATGGTCATGTGCCTATAATCACAGCTACTGGGGAGGCTGAGGCAGGAGAATCACTTGAACCCAGGAGGCGGAGGTTGCAGTGAGCCTAGATTGCACCACTGCATTCCAGCCTGGGTGACAGAGCGAGACTCCATTCAAAAAAAAGGTAATTAGGAAATGATGAAACCTGAGTATCTCTACCAAGTCAAGTCGCTTCTTTTCAAGCAACTTAATTTTAAGCAACTTCTGCAGGGGCTGTGTCTTCTTTTTTTTTTTTTTTTTTTTTTTAATCTTTTTACCTTCCAGAGTCCAGCACAGTGCCTCACACACAGTATCGATGAGTGGATGCAGAATTTACTAGCCCGTACAGTGTCCGTTGCTGGACAAGCAGGGGAAGGCTTAAAAAGGTAGCAAGACGTGGGTTCAGAACCCACTGCTGCCACTTACCATCCTGACAATCCTCGTAATCACTTAGCCTCTCCCAGCCTGTCCCGAGAGTCAGCGGGGACAAGCTGACTTGTAAAGAGGGAGGAGGAAAAGCTTCCCGGTGATGCATTTAAAGTACCTAGCCATCAGCACCTTGCTCAGCAAATGTTAACAAATGGGGTGGCATCACAACCCTGGGAGCTGATGGTGCAGCTGTTTTGGCAGAGGGGCAAAGTGAGGTTTGAAAGGGGACTATGTGGCAGTTTTCTACAAAAGCAGATGCTGGGCAGTCAGTGCCATCTCACCAGCACCTGTGTCATCAGCGCCATCTCATCAGCACATGTGCCACGTGGTCTGGGAGAAAGTTGTAGTGTCTTCCCTGTGGAAACCTACAGCACTTTGGGAGGCTGGGGCAGGCAGATCACGAGGTCAGGAGTTCAAGACCGGCCTGACCAACATGGTGAAACCACCATCTCTACTAAAAACACAAAAATTAGCTGGGCGTGGTGGCAGGTGTCTGTAATCCCAGCTACTTGGGAGGCTGAGGCAGGAGAATTGCTTGAACCTGGAAGGCAGAGGTTGCAGTGAGCCAAGATTGTGCCATTGCACTCCAGCCTATGCAATAAGAGCAAAACTCTGTCTCAAATAAAAAAAAAAGAAAAAAAGAAAGAAAAAAAAAAAAAGAATTGTGCATTTCGGCTGGGCACAGTGGCTCACACCTATAATCCCAGCACTTTGGGAGGCCAAGGCGGGTGGCCTCACCCGAGGTCAGGAGTTCAAGACTAGCCTGCCCAACACGGCAAAACCTCATCTCTACTAATAATACAAAAATTAGCTGGGCATGGTGGCATGCACCTATAATCCTAGCTACTCAGGAGGCTGAGGCAGGAGAATCACTTGAACTCGGGAGGCGGAGGTTGCAGTGAGCCGAGATCATGCCACTGCACTCCACCCTGGGTGATAAGAGTGAACTCTATCTCCAAAAAAAAAAAAAAAAAAAAAAAATTGCACATGTCTCATTCTTCTTTAATGTTAGTTTTGAACCTTGCCCTCCACTCCAAGAGCCGTCAGATGCCTGGGCACGACCCAAACTCCCTTCTGCCACCAAATCCCCTCTCTTCCCCTCCCGCAGGACCAAAGGGATCCTAGATTTCCTCCCCTGCCCCCAGGTCAAGTACAATCAAGGCTGAAGCCCCCGCAAGCCTGCTCATCTAAACTATATGGTTGTCTTCTGAGATGTTGCAGACAAACCAGGAGGAGCCAGAGGAACACCCGAGAGGACTTGAGTGTGCATTTAACACACTTCCCACTTTTTGAAGCATTAGACACTGCTACCCACAACCTTGTCCCCCTGTTCATTCCTTCCTGTGGCTGCACCTACATAGGTAACACAATTAATTTGGGACTTTGGCACGATATCCCACCTAGCCCATCACTTCCCTGTCCATCCTCAAACCTCAGCTTGTCCTCAGCCCCCGCATTTGCCTTGATACTTTCTCCTTGGGTTCCTGAAGTAGCAACCTCTGTCTCCCTCTCCCCTCTCCCCCTGACCAATCCATCTTCTTTTCACTCCTCCCCAGGAATTTTACCTTGAAGTCAGGAATAGCGAATTTGGTATTATAAGACAGGTTGGACTTGGAGGTTACAGTATTCATCCTCTCCAGAGCTTGCACATTTTCCTTATCTCCAGGGGCGGAAATTAACCAAAACTCCGACATGCTTCCAGTCTTCTCTTACCCAGTGACTGCCTAGAACCAGCACAAACATACACAAACAGAAACAGGAGGAGAGATGTGTCAGATATCCCTGCCTCACCACTCCCTACCCTCCAATTCATCCTTTCTAGGATCTGTGAGCTCCAAGAACATCCATTTGCAAAAGCAAAGCGCTTATCTCCACCTAGGCAGCCCTCAGGTGTTCAAGAAACTCCAGAGCTCCTTGGTCCCTGCAGTGGTTCTGGCTGGTTTTCAGGAGCAGAGGAGGAGGGAGAGGTTCCTTTCTTTCTCTCCACCTGGGTGAACAACCCCTATCAGGCATCATAAAACGGGAGGACAGTAAGCTGGAGGCGGACACCTTCTGGGGGAATATTTGTCTTCCTTCCATACCGCATCTTCTGGGATGCAGGATGGGGTGGAGGAAGGCGTGGGATGAGGGAGGGATTTTCACAACAGGCTACCAGGTCAAACCGCAGGTCAAACTGGCCAACCTTGTGATTGCTATTAGCTTTAAAAATAGACTTCAGAAGGATTTTTTAAAAATATATACATATATATAAGAAAAAAAAGTAGTAGTGGGTGAGGGGAACTACTAAAGTCTTTTTTCCACTAGGCGAGGTGCCCGCTCAGCAGAGCTGGATCCCTTGTCCGGCCTGGCGGGTGGTTTTGCGGCCGCGTCTGCGGCCTCTACGGTTGATTCGATTCGTGCTGCTCCTTCACAGGTGTCCACACCCGCACCTTTCCCCCTCGGCCGGGTTCCCCCTTTCCGCTGCCTCTCCGCCGCGTCTCCGGACGGCTGGGGGAAAGCAGGATAAGCTCCGAGGAGCCAGAGACACCTGGTGGAACCTCTTCCTTTCGGACTCCCGGTCCCGCTCCAATCCGAGGGCGTTTTGTCCTCTCCTAACCCCGCGCAGACCCAACCCAGCTCCTTTCCGCCTTGACTGCCCATGGCCTGGGGACGAACTGGCCCCCCGCAGCATCTGCGGAGATGCCACCTACCCGGCCGCGGGGGAGCGCGGGGAGGTGCCCGCTGCCCACGTTCCCAATGGGAAAGCGCAGGCCGTGGCGCAGCCGGACCCCGTGCCTGTGTCCCCACCCCGCCCCCGCCTCGGGTCCCAGCTCTGCGGTGCGTCCTTACCGGGAGCAGGAGGGGCGCGGACCGCGCGGTAGGGGCTGCAGGCGACCGGCGGCAGGTGCGAGGCCGCAGCGCACTGCCGGCTCCCGGGAGGCAGCGGCTTCGCTGCCCCGCGCCCCGCCCCGCCTTTTATCCCAGGCGCGGGGGCGGCCCCTGCCCCGCCGGATATTTGCATACGGGCCGCCCGCCTCTCGCCTCGCTCCAGCCGGGGGCCGGAGACCCGGGGAGCAGGTGCAGGCGCCCGGCGGGAAGGCGCGGAGGGGCCGCGCGGGGTCTCCGGTCCCCTAAGCGCGCGGGCTGGGTCCCTGGGGGCTTCTGCGGCGCGTCCCACAGGGTCTCCAGCCGTACGACTGCGCTGCCCCGTCCCGGACGCGTGGACTGCTGAGCCGAGCAGGAGTCGGGAAAGGGCTCCGAGCTCGGAACCACTCCGCCCTCCCGCTGCGGCCGCCGCAGCCCCGCCTGGTCACCCGCTCTCGCCTCACAGCGACAGGCGCGGATCTCAGGGGAATCACCTACTCCCAGGTGTCTCCAGGCCAGTGCACGAGACAAGGCCGACCTGTGGGGAACCACGCAACAGGTGCGCAGGTGCTCAGGACACACCTGGGTAGACAGCGAAGCTTTTCCTGTCCGTGTGGGCGCGGGTGAGCGCCCGGTTACCCAGGAAACTCCCACCTCACCCTCTCCACCTTCCGAATTGCTCTGTGGAGGGGGGGAGGGGGGGAGTTACAGCTCACCGTGCGACGATCAGAGGTGAGTTCGTGATTGGTACTATCTGGAACCAGGAGGCGGAAACCCTAGAAATTAACGTGTGAAAGTTAAAAACAAGACAAAACCAAAGGAAAACTCGGAGAATTCATTTTCTCTGGACTCTTTGAAGGAGAAAACTTTAAAGCATCCTTCCATGTAGGCGATGTTTTCAGTGGTTTCTGGGAAGGATAAAGATCTCAAGAGTGTCCTTGAGGGGGCATTGGAGAAGGTATTCTTGCTTCCTTAAACGTGGACTCCCCCTCCTATGTAAACTAGCCCCATCTATCAACCCATCCTTGTGAATGCATCGGGATCTTTGGGAGAAGGATTTGACATCATCTGAGACTTAAGGTGGGATGGGAAGCCCCAGAGACAGGACAGAAAGCTGACTTTGAGATCACAGTGGGGTCGTACTGCGAACCTAGGGTAGACTTGGAAGTCCCAGCACCTGTAGCAGGCATCATTGTTATTGGGACACTAAAGTGCATTAGTCAGTCCTTGCAACATCTTCCTAAGGGAGGATACCTGAAACCAAGGGATGAGGAAACCCCGGTATGTTTGAGGACATTAAGTGGCTATTCCAGAGAAGGAGTGGCTCAGTTAGACATTAGAGTAGGGTGGTCTCCAATCTTGGACTTTATCCAGGCACACCATTTTATCTAGCCAGGGAAAACATCCTAGAGCTGTGGCAGATCTCATCTGCAAACAAGGGTGGAGATGCCCACAGAAGTTGCATGAATTGTCCAGTGTCACACAGCTGGTTATGTCAGAGCTACAGTTGGAACTCGGGCCTGTGACTATGTCCTTTCTACTGCTCCCAGCAAGCCTGCAGGACTAGAGAATCAGGGTGAGGAAGAACACATGCTTTCTATTTTAGTCCACATTTTCCTATCTGCAAGGTTCAAAGCCATGGACCTGGCTTCTCAGAGACTGGGCAACACATTTAGAAGTGTCTGTGATTTTGCTCATGGCACTACTCTTTCTATAAATCTGGTTACCTGTAAATACTGGTTACCTGTAAATACTTTGTCTCTATTAAAAATAAAAAATTAGCTGGGCGTGGTGTTGCATGCCTGTAATCCCAGCTCCTCAGGAGGCTGTGGCAGGAGAATCGCTTGAACCCAGAGGCAGAGGTTGCGTTGAGCCGATATCGCACCATTGCACTCCAGCCTGGGCAACAAGAGTGAAGCTCCATCTCAAAAAAGAAAACAAAAACAAAAACAAAACAAAATAAAAACAAACAAAAAAAGCTTTGTTCTGTGAAATAAGAGAGTCAGACACAAATAACTCCTGGATAGGCCAGGCACGGTGGCTCATGCCTGTAATGCCAGCACTTTGGGAGGCCCAGGTAGGTGGATCACTTGAGGTCAGGAGTTCGAGACCAGCCTGGCCAACATGGTGAAACCCCATCTCTACTAAAAATACAAAAACTGTCCGGGCGCGGTGGCTCACGCCTGTAATCCCAGCACTTTGGGAGGCCGAGGCGGGTGGATCACAAGGTCAGGAGATTGAGACCATCTTGGCTAACACGGTGAAACCCCGTCTCTACTAAAAATACAAAAAAATTAGCCGGGCTTGGTGTCGGGCGCCTGTAGTCCCAGCTAATTGGGAGGCTGAGGCAGGAGAATGGCGTGAACCCAGGAGGCGGAGGTTGCAGTGAGACGAGATCGCGCCACTGCACTCCAGCCTGGGTGATAGAGCGAGACTCCATCTCGAAAAAGAAAAAAAAAAGAAAACACACACACACACACACACAAAAACTAGCTGGACATGGTGGTACGCACCTGCAGTCTCAGCTGCTAGGGAGACTGAGGCACAAGAATCGCTTGAACCCAAGAGGCAGAGGTTACAGTGAGTCAAGACCATGCCACTGTATTCCAGCCTGAGTGACAGAACAAGACTCCGTCTCCAAAAACAGAAAACAAAACAAAACTAAACTAAAACAACACACAAATAACTTCTGAGCATCATCTGATTAAGAAAATAATAAGGATCTACAGTGTTCCTTGTCTTCCTCAAAATCTTCCTACTCAAAATCTAAAATCTTCCTGGTCTTTCACATCTTAAGTTTCTTGTGTCATAGCTGAATTTATAATGGATGATGTCTACTGCTGCAGGGGTAGCCTGACATTTTTCAAATAACTTTTTTTTCTGCTTATAAAGGTAATTCTCTTTTATTTTCTCCAACAAGAATGAGCTTGAAATGTCTCTGTTTTTTAAAAAGAATTTGGCATACAGAGAAGTATAAAGAAGAAAATAAAAATGACTTGTAATTTCATAATTAGCTGCTGTTAACATTTAAATTCTTTGTTACCATTTAATGCATATTCATATATAGATGCAGACTTCTTTGCATGATTGAGATTATATATTATTCATAAAGCTTGGCATTCTGCTGTTTGCTTTCCAAAGATCAAAAAAGTTATCAAATGTATCTTATCAGTAAAGGATAATCCAATGTCATCAGAGTTTACCACAGCTCAGAACTTGAGTAAGATTTTGAAGCCAAATTAAGACACCTTGTTGAACAACTTATGTCTTGAAAAGGTGGCAAGGCGGGTGGGGGGGAATCTCGTCCAAGAGGTTGTTTGATTTGCATTTCTCAAAGGCAACCACATATGTGCTTATCAGTTTTGAGCTGACTTGTATTTTTCTCTCACAAAGATCAGCCTTTAACACAGATAAGTAGGTAGAAAACAACCAAAAGCTCTGGAGCCTGCTCCCTTGGTATATTAGAAGAGTGTGATTTAGCATTTACACTTTACAAGGAAAGTATTTTTCTTCCATGTTTCAACCTGAAGCACCATTTAGCAACCCATTTTCTGTCCCCTCCCTATACAACTTTAAGTCTCTGAAATCTGCTGCTAAAAGACTTAAAAGTTTATGTGCCTTAATCACTGCTTTTAAAATACTCCCCAGGTTATAAAAAATATAGTACCCAGGTCATAATGAATACCATCTCTTCCCAGGAATAAAGGCTGGGGAGGAGATGCCAGAAACCTTGAGTCATCTTTAGCTTATTATGAATTTGACTTTGGTTAGTTATTTCTGAAACGTTTCTGCAGTTGGCACGGGTCGTGCACTGAGCCAGCTGAAGTCTGTGCAACATTGAACAGTCCCGTCAGGTTTGGGAACCAGAAGGGCGAGGCTGGCCTCATTAGTCTGTTGTCCTCTGGCCACTCCCAGCTGACGTATTTTGAACTTCTTTATTACTTCATAGCCATCCAAAGATGATGCTCTTTCCACATCAGCCCAGATATCCTTGAATCTCAATCAGCTCACGTGGGTTCTGGGTTTTGCTGAGGAGAACCCTGGGGAGTTTTTCTATGGGAACAGATCTATAGTACAGAACAATTTAAGTAGAATTGTCTCTCGCGAGTCAATACGGTGCTGTAGAAACAGATTAGGCTTTGAGATCAGACAGTCGGAAAAGCCGCTTACACTTGCTATGTTTCAGGTTTCCCAGCTGAAAAAAAAGGAGCGAGAGTATGCCCGCTTTTTAGGCTTGTTATGAGGATAAGACGGAACAGCATTTCTGATGAGAGCAACTGAATAAGAGCTCCCCTCACTTCTCACTCTCCTGCTTTCTTAGGTTTCTTTAGGGTTTTACACATTAAGCGCAGCACATTGTAATAATCTCTCAAAATCATCTACCATCCTTCTTCAGGGCCCAAAGTTCTCTCATCTGTATTTTCTCTTTCACCCAAAAAGTCTTTGTGATTTTAGGACAGCCATTGTTATGATTGTCATTGTTTTGGTCAGAGAAATTAAGGCCAGGGAATTCTCAGGATTTGTCCTAGTGTACACAGACGAGGAGAAGTCACCTATGTTCACTTCCTCATCTAACAAGTTTTTTTTTTTTTTTAACCCACAATATTTGCCAGGCACTGTGGGGCATGCAAAAATAAATCAGTGTTTTCATACAGGTAGAAGAGCAAAGCAAGTTTCATAAACAGAATACCGAGCGGTTCCAACTCACTAAGGTCTGAATACAAAACACTAAGCAGGATGTGATATGTGCACACACACGAGGTGTAGACATACCAGGAAGACCATGATCCTCATTTCACAGATGAGGAAGCAGGCTCAAGGAGATTAAGTGAGCTGATCAAAGCACACTTAGTGGTAGAACCGGGTCTTGAACTTCATTCTTCTACCTCCAAGTGTCTCTGGCATTACAAGCTCTAAACCACCCCTCTAGGCCCCATGCAAAGACCTAGTTACTAGCACTCAGCGTGTAATTGCATTTGTTCGTTTGTTTGTTTTTGAGACTGAGTCTGGCTCTGTTGCCCAGGCTGGAGTGCAGTGGTGCGATCTCAGCTCACTGAAACTTCCACCTTCTGGGTTCAAGCAATTCTCATGCCTCAGCCTCCTGAGTAGCTGGGACAACAGGTTTATGGGTTTGTTTGTTTGTTTGTTTTTGACAGAATCTGGCTCTGTTGCCCAGGCTGGAGTACAGTGGCGCGATCTTGGCTCACTGCAATCTCCACCTCCAGGGTTCAAGTGATTCTCCTGCTTCAGCCTCCTGAGTAGCTGGGATTACAGGCACCGGCCACCATGCCCCGCTAATTTTTGTATTTTTGGTAGAGACAGGGTTTCACCATGCTGGCCAGGCTAATGTCGAACTCCTGAACTCAGGTGATCCGCCCACCTCAGCCTCCCAAAGTGCTGGAATTACAAGTCTGAGCCACTGTAACTGGCCTACATAAGTCTGTTAACGTCAGCGGACTTTTTGGTGGGCTGTAAACTGTGGTTAATAACAGTACCTGTTGGCCAAGCATGGTGGCTCATGCCTGTAATCCCAGCACCGTGGGAGGCCAAGGCAGGCAGATCACCTGAAGTCAGGAGTTTGAGACCAGCCTGACCAACATGGAGAAACCCCGTCTCTACTAAAAATACAAAATTAGCTGGGCATGGTGGCACTTGCCTGTAATCCCAGCTACTCAGGAGGCTGAGGCAGGAGAATCACTTGAACCCAGGAGGTGGAGGCTACAGTGAGCCGAGATAGCACCCTTGCGCTCTAACCTGGGCAACAAGAGCGAAACTATCTCAAAACAAACAAAAATCAAACAAACAAACAAAAAAATCTGTCTCATAAGGTTTTCCTGGGAATTAAATGATATGGCAGAGTGAACAGTGCATATTAAGCAATTGGCAATGGCGTGCTATTAGCATTTGCTACTTTAGGAAGCTCCATTCATTTCTGCTTCTTTTCCTCCTTTTATTTCTCACTTCCAAGTTCCTTTTCCTCCTCACAGGGTTCTTTGGGAAGATACGAATTTTGCCCTATTATATCTACATGGCACATTGCCACTCCTGCATTCAGTCACTTTCAACCTATCTTTGATGGAGTTGCCTACGTGATAGGTTAACTACATCTGGGAGGTACCACAGGGAATAGGAGAGGCCCCTGGCCTCAAGAGTCCTGAGCTGGAGGAAGAAGAGAAAAAGGGAAGGAGTGTGGCTGGTGCTTAGGGAAGAGTCTTTGGGCTGCAGCCAAGAGCCCTCTGCAGGAGTTTTGAACTCTAGCTTTGGAGTCAAAAATGATCTGACCTCAAGTCTCAGTTCTGCCACTTATAAGCTGCTCCCTTTCCAAGTCACCCAATCTTTCAATACCCCAGTTTTGAAAATGGGGACTTCAAGTTCAAGTTAGAGAATTGTGATGAAAATGGAATGAGATAATGCATGCAAAATGTCTAAGCATGACTGAGTCTGGTGTGCTCACAGTAAGTGCTCCCATCATTTTATTTAGATTACAAGCTTCAGGAAGGCACTCTGTTCACTGCCAAGTTCGTAGTGCTAAATAGACAATATATTTTGGATCACTGCACTTCAAGCAAGGAGCTTACATGCTAGAGGATGTCTGGAGAATCAGAGGAAGCTGAGTATAAATGTTTTTGCTCTTAGATCTATCTCTTTTAGAAATATTACATGATTTGAAAGAGACATGAAAATATAACACTGTATATTTAAGTATTGGGTATCTATGTTATGGATGAGCGACATCTGTAGCCATTCAATTATGTTTATAAGATTGAAAATTGGGGCCAGGCATAGTGGCTCACACCTGTAATCCCAGCACTTTGGGAGGCCAAGGAGGGCGGATCACGAGGTCAGGAGATCAAGACCATCCTGGCTAACACGGTGAAACCCCGTCTGTACTAAAACATACAAAAAATTAGCCGGGCCATGGTGGCGGGCGCCTGTAGCCCCAGCTACTCAGGAGGCTGAGGCAGGAGAATGGCGTGAACCTGGGAGGTGGAGCTTGCAGTGAGCCGAGATTGTGCCACTGCACTCCAGCCTGGGCCACAGAGCCAGACTCCATCTCAAAAAAAAAAAAAAAAATTGAAAATTGGAAACAACACATATGTCCAACAAAAGAGGATTGAACAAATTAGTAATTTTATAATCAGGCTGTTATTAAAAACATTTTAGAAGAATATTAAATGACATAAGTGATCATTTAATCTCAGCATTTTGGGAGACTGTGGTGGAAAGACTTTGAGACCAGCCTGAGCAATGTAGCAAAACCCCACTCCTATTTAAAAATTAACTAATTAATTAAAAAATAAATGATCATTAACTTTTTTTTTTTTTTTTTTTTTTTTGAGATGCAGTCTTCCTCCATCAACCAGGCTGGAGTGTAGTGACACCATCTCAGCTCACTGCAACCCCTGCCTCCCGTGCTCAAGCGATTTTCCTGCCTCAGACTCCTGAGTAGCCGGGATTACAGGCTCCTGCCACCATGTCTGGATAATTTTGTATTTTTAGTAGCGGCAGGGTTTTGCCATGTTGGCCAGGTTGGTCTCGCCCTCCTGACCTCAGGTGATCCACCCACCTCGTCTTCCCAAAGTGCTGGGATTACAGGTATAAGCCACCATGCCCAGCCTGATCATTAAATTTTAAGCAGAAAATTCAAAATCAAGATTCTAATTCTCAGGCCAGGTGCAGTGGCTCACGCTTGTAATTCCAGCCCTTGGGGAGGCCAAGGCATGAGGATCACTTGAGGCCAGGAGTTAGAGACCAGCCTGGCCAACATGGTTACTATGGCCGACACAGTCTCTACTAAAAATAAAAAAAAAAATTAGCCAGGGATGGTGGGCGCCTGTAATCCTAGCTACTAGCAAGGCTGAGGCAGGAGAATCACTTGAACCTGGGAGGTGGAGGTTGCAGTGAGTGGAGAATGTGCCATTGTACTCCAGTCTGGGCAACAAGAGCGAAACTCCGTCTCAAACAGGAAAAAAAAAAAAAAAAAAAGAGAGAGAGATTCCAATTCTCTATAATCCTAGTGCTTTGGGAGGCCAAGGTGGGAGGTTCACTTGAGGCCATGAGTTCAAGGCCAGCCTCAGTAACATAGTGAGACCCCATCTCTACAAAAAATAAAAATTAGCCAGGTGCAGTGGCTTACACCTGTATTCCTAGCCACTCAGAAGGCTAAGTACAAGAGTATCACTTAAGCCCAGGAGTTTGAAGCTGCAGTGAGCTATGGTTGCATCACTGCACTCTAGGCTAGGTGACAGACTCTCTGAAAAATAAAAATGAAATCCCAAACCAAATATGGAAAAGGAGAAAACTGGAATAAATTCTGTGTTACTGGACTGAAACTTGAGGTACCAGTCTAAACTCTTAGATTTTGAGATGGGTAGATGAAGGGAGAGAGAGAGAGAAAAAAAAATAAACCATTTACTAGCTCTGTTTGCTGTGAGACCTCAGAAGCAATGATTTACTAGCAGCACTGAATATATCAGTAGTTCATATCTTAGTTTCTAATACCACTATCCATTAAAAGAAACCAAGGGACCTTGGAGAAATGAGTGGCTTCCAGGCTGGATTACAGGAAAGTTAACAAATACAATTTACTCTCAAATATTTTATACATATAATTATGTCATTATATAATATATAGTACATATTGTAAGTATATATTAGATGATATAGAAAACTATGTAATATATATTACATGACAATATAGTAGCCCTATCATATACACATATCTGTCTATGGAAGTTTCTTGTGCTAGTCTTACAACTTTTCTGTAAGGCTGAAATTAACGAGACTGGGTATGGTGGCTCGCACCTGTAATTTCAGCACTTCAGAAGGACAAAGCGGGCAGATCACTTGAGGCCAGGAGTTTGAGACTGGCCTGGGCAATATGGCAAGACCTCATCTCTACAAAAAATGCAAAAAATTAGCTGGTTGTGGTGGTGCATGCCTGTAGTCTCAGTTACTCAGGAGGCTGAGGTGGGAGAATCACTTGAACCTGGGAGGTTAAAGTTGCAGCGAGCCGAGATCATGTCACCGCACTGCAGCCTGGGTGACAGAGCCAGACCCTGTCTCAAAAGAAAAGAAAAAGAAAAAGAAAATAAATTATGTTAAAATAAAAAGTTATCAACCAACAACAGGAAAATCCCTTTGGCAGGCTTCTATTAGTAGAAGTGAGAAGGGCAATCCTGTTCCCACCCCCAGCTCCCAGCCTGGCCCCACTCTGCCTAGAGGACAGTTCAGGAAGCCACAGGCTCCGAGGTCATCCTCCCCTGCTCACTCTGATCTCCATGTGGCTCAGCACACCCCCTCTTCTGTCTGTCTTCCAGTCCCTCCTCCACCCTCTGCCTTAGGTCTGTGCTCTCTGGCATTCATGTCCCTCATCCACAAAACCTCTGGCTCCCAACTTCTTTCAATTTCCCCACCTTGTGCACTCCCTTGAGGACACTGTTTTACTCAGAACCCCTCAGGGGTTGGCTCTTTCCTGTCCCCACACCTACCAGCACTGGGGCAATTCTCCTTGCTCCATCTTGCCACGTCAGACCCTTCTCCCGCACTCTGCCCTAACTCCCCTCATCCCCACCCCTAGCTTCCAATCTCTGCATAGACCAGCACTGGCCAATAGAACTCTCTGTGATGACTGGAATGTTTTATAACAGCACTGCCCAATACGGAAGTCACTGGCCACATGTGCACCTGAAGGAGACTGTAGAAACTAAGGAACAGTTTTATGTTTCATTTAATTTTCATTACTTGATTGAGGTACCAGTCTAAACTCTTAGATTTTGAGATGGGTAGATGAAGGGAGAGAGAGAGAGAAAAAAAAAATAAACCATTTACTATTAATTCATTAATTAGCTAATTTTATTTATTTATTTATTTTGGAGACAGAGTCTGGCTATGTGGCCCAGGCTGGAGTGCAGTGGTGTGATCTCACTGCAACCTCCACATCCCAGGCTCGAGACATCCTCCCACCTTAGCCTCCCAAGTAGCTGGGACTATAGGCACATGCCACCACACCTGGCTTATTTTTGTATTTTTTGGTAGAGACAGGGTCTTGCCACATTGCCTAGGCTGGTCTCAAACTCCTGAGCTCAAGCAATCCTCCCACCTCGGCCTCCCAAAGTGTTAAGATTACAGGCTTGAGCCACCGTGCCTGGCCAATTAATTTATTTTTTGAGACAAGGTCTCATTCTGTTGCCCAGGCTGCCGTGCAGTGGTGTAGTCACGGCCCACTGCAGCCTTGTACTCCTAGGCCCAAGTGGTCCTCCCATCTGAGGCCTCTGCTGAGTAGCTGGTGCCACAGGGGCATGCCACCATGCTCAGCCTTAATATTTGCATTAATTTAAACGTAAATTGACCACATGGCTGGTGCTACTGTATTGGGCAGTGAAGTATGGACATACTGCCCCCTACTCTTCTTTTTATGGTGATTTCCAGACCACCAAGTTCCTCCCTCTCATTCTAGTCTCCTTCTCCCCATTACTCTTCCCATCCTTACTTATGGGTGGTTCTTTTTCTTTTTGTTTGTTTGTTTGTGTGAGACAGGGCCTTGCTCTGTCACCCATGATGGAGTGCAGTGGCAGGATCATGGCTCACTGCTGCAGCCTCGACCTTCTGGGCTCAAGTGATCCTCCTCCCACCTCAGCTTCCTGAGTGGCTGGGACCACATACAGGTGCATATGACTACACCTGGCTAACCTACTTACATCTTCTTTTTTTCAATGGAGCAGGGTCTCCCTATGTTGCCTAGGCTGGTTTTGAATTTCTGGGGTCAAGCAATCCTTCTGCCTTGGCCTCCCAAAGTGCTGAGATTACAGGCATGAGCCACCGCACCTAGCCTATTTATAATTTTTATTTTAAGTTCAGGGGTACATGGCCGGGCATGATGGCTCACACCTATAATCCCAACACTTTGGGAAGCCAAGGCAGACAGATCGCTTGAGTTCATGAGTTCGAGACCAGCCTCTGGACAACATAGTGAGACCACATCTCAAACAATAAAATAAAATACTTTAAAAATTTTTTAATTAAAAAAAAAATCAAGTCAGCTCAAGCATGACCTGACCTTGAAACCATTCGTGATCCTCATTTGGGCTTCTGCCCCTGGCACCTCCCATCCCTCTATCACAGCTTTAGTGCCTGATCCCAAAGTCCTGCGTCCTCATCTGTCTGATCTCGCACTGGGAGCTACTAGAGGGCACCCCCAGCTCAGCTCTATGTTAATGCCCGGCACCGTGCCTGGTTTAAAGTAGGTTGTCAGCAAATGTTTGTTTAATGCGTAAATTCTTATAATTATTTTGATAGACATTGTGATTTTTAGTTCTTTAGTAAGTATATTAAATGTTTAATTATTTGGAAAAAATATATTGCTCATTGCCATAAATAATATGCGCTTAATTTGCCAATAGCTGATAAACATCGTGGAAACTTGAAATTCAGAGAACACACACTGATTAATAACTTTAGAGGTCAGTAATGTCCGATTCTCAGAAGAATACTTGTCCTGTTGTTTTTTTTTTTTTTTTTTTTTTGAAACAGAGTCTTGCTCTGTTATTCCGGCTGGAGTGCAGTGGCGCGATCTCAGCTCACTGCAACTTCCACCTCCCTGGTTCAAGCGATTCTCCTGCCTCAGCCTCCCTAGTAGCTGGGATTACAGGCGCCTGCCACCGCACCCAGCTAATTTTTGTATTTTTAGTAAAGACAGGGTTTCACCATGTTGGCCAGGCTGGTTTGGAACTCCTGAGCTCAAGAGATCCACCCACCTCAGCCTCCCAAAGTGCTGGGATTACAGGTGTGAGCCACCACGCCCGGCCCCCATCATTTTCTTAAAGAGGTTTTCAAGATCCCATTTAGAACTGCTGGTTTCACCTATGAACATTTATGCTAATGTGAGTGACCCCCTTCTCTCTCCCCCAGGATTTATTTGGCGGGAGTGGCACACTGATAGATGGACAGAATACAACATCAGGAATTAGCAACTTTTCTTTTCAGCGCACATCATTTTTAAGGTGTATACACTTGGGAAATGGGCACTATAAGAATAGGGAATTTTGGATTCAAATGTTGTGAAGGGATAATGGTTCTCAAGCACACGAAAGCCATGGAGTAACAGCGCTGGTTTTCTCCAGGTCTCTTGTTTGCTGGAAGCCTGCTGAGTCTATTGGCAGAGTGAGTCTATTGGCAGAGTATGCAATATGTGACAGCATACAAGGTAGGACTTTCGAGATGTCAGTAGAAACAGGGGTGCCCTCACTTGGGGGAGTCAAAGGCATCTGTGGGTCTGGGTTGGGTGCAAGCCTGAGCCTCGTGTGCATTGTGGAAGTTACCCAAGAGTGTGGAGTTTGATGGGGGGGCCCTCATGTTAAAGGAGGAGACCACCCCTCATATTGTCTTATGCCCAATTTCTGCCTCCAAAGAAAGAAGTAGTAAAAACTAAAAGGCAGAAATGAAATCCATAGGGAGAGAGCCCAGCGCCGCACCCTGGGCCTGGTAGTTAAAGACCGACCCCTGACCTAATTGGTTCTGTTATCTATAGATTACAGACATTGTATAGAAATGCACTGTGAAAATCCCCATCTTGTTTTGTTCCGATCTAATTACTGGTGCACACAGCCCCCAGTCACGTACCCGCTGCTTGCTCAATCAGTCACAACCCTCTCACACGCACCCCCTTAGAGTTGTGAGCCCTTAAAAGGGACCAGAATTGCCCACTTGGGGAGCTCGGCTCTTGAGACAGAAGTCTTGCCAATGCCCCTGGCTGAATAAACCCCTTCCTTCTTTATTTCAGTGTCTGAGGAGGTTTGTCTGCGGCTAGTCCTGCTACAATGTTGTAGACCATCCCTCCCGTCTGCTTCCTGGGCACCTCTGCTTCTTCCCAATCTGCCTGTGTCCTCCCTAGATCCTAAAAGCCCTGCAGCTCCCTGGAGCCATCTTCTGGAGTACAGAGACCCTGTGACATCATCCACCTGCCTCCACCCCTGCCATGGCCCTTCCCTGAGGACACCGTGGGGAACTGAGGTCTCTGCCCTCCAGGCTGCTGCTGCCAGACCCCGATACCTCCACACTTGTGTAGAAGCCTCTGCTCCCCAGGCCTCCTGCCATCCTGCTGAGCACCCTCTGCCCCTCCTAGGAAGGGACCAGAGAAACTCGTGTGTGTCTGCCATGATGGCTTCGTGGGAGACAGTCAGATCCACTAGGGAAGCATCTGCATCTGCCTGGCTCACCATGCGGTAAAGTTAATAAACAGTAAGTATTTCCCTGAATGAAGAAATGAATGATGAATGCCCACTGCCCACTCCCCCTCGCGCAGTGAGTACTCAGGCATCTAGCTGTAGAGTGGTATTTTGCTCCAGCCCAGGAAGGGTGGCTTCAGTGCCCCACGCAGGACACGGAATGGCTGCCTCTGTGCACCTTCACTTCCTCCACTCCAAGGCCTTCCCTTTTCTCTCCCTTCAGGTGCCCACTCCTGTGCCACACCCTGTACCTTGTCATCACCTGAAACTGCTCCGCCCCTGAAATCTTGAATACCAGGACCCCACTCTCTGACCCCACCTCCATCCCCCATGCCTGCCTCCCACCACACCTTCTCCTTAACTCACACACCGCCTCTGCTCCCTCCCACCCCATCACTTCTTCCTGGTCCTGCTTCTCTTCCAGCCGAGCCTGAACCCCGGGCTGCTTGAACCTCCCCCTCATCAGCATCTTTCCTTCTCTGTACCTCGCCTTGTTTCAGCAGAACCCCAGCCTAGCTCAGCCTTTTTTTTTTTTTTTTTTTTGAGACAGGGTCTCCCTTTGTCACCCAGGCTGGAGCACAGGACTCAAGGGACACAGGACCCAGGCTGGACACAGGACCCAGGCTGGAGCACAGGACCTCAGCCTTCTGAGTACCTGGGGTTACAGGCACTATGCCTGCCTAATTTTTTTATTTTTTGTAGAGATGAGGTCTCACTATGTTGCCTAAGCTGATCTTGAACTCCTGGCCTCAAATGACACTTTCACCTCAGCGTCCTAAAGTGCCGGGATTACTGGCGTGAGCCACTATGCCTGGCTACATTTTTTGTTATATCACAGTCTCACCCTCTCCCAGGGTTGCCTCTTTCTTCTTAGCTCAAGGGATGTAGCACCTGGGGTTCAAGGTCATGACCACCTCCTGTTTGGACACAGAATCCTCCCCAGCTCCCCATCGGCTATTTCCTCATTTTCTTTTATCTTCAGACTCATTAGATTGACCCCTTCCCTCAGCTGGCAAGCATGCACCATTGCCTTCTGTCCTAACGCCATCCTCCAGGGTCCCTGATGCCCATCAGCCGTTATCTAATCTCTGTCCTTCCCTGAGCATCTCAGCTCCTCGGAAGGGAGGCCTCATCACAGTCGTCAGCATCTGCCTGCACGCACATGCACTCCCCCCACGGCGGAGGACCTACCCGCACGTGCACCAGGCTCATGGCTCGGGAGAACCAGGAAAACTCAACAGACAAGGCCACCGACCTCCTGAAGCCTACATTCCAATGCAGAAGGCAGGAAATCGGCAGGCAGATAGGTAACTAAAAATGAGAAGTGCACATATTCTTTTAAAGTCCTACGAAGAGACAAAAAGAGGCAATGAGACTGAGCAGGCCGGACATGGGATCTCACACCTGTAATCCCAGCACTTTGGGAGGCCAAAGTGGGGAAGGGTGGGACATCATCTGAGACCAGCATGGGCAACATAGTGAGTCTCCATCTCAAAAAAAAAAAAAAAAGAGAGAGAGAGAGAGAGACTGAGAGAAACTGAGAAAATGTACTTCAGTGAGTGTTCTTTCTGAAGCAACAACAGTGCCTGAAAGTTTATTTATTTATTTATTCATTTGTTTATTTCTGAGACAGAGTTTTACTCTTGTTGCCCAGGCTGGAGCACAGGGGCGTGATTTTGGCTCACTGCAACTTCCCCTTCTCAGGTTCAAGCGATTTTCTTGCCTCAGCCTCTCAAGGAACTGAGATTATAGGTGCTCATCACCCCACCCAGCTAATTTTTGTATTTTTAGTAGAGATGGGGTTTCACCATGTTGGTCAGGCTGGTCTCAAACTCCTGACCTCAGGTGATCCACCCACCTCGGCCTCCCAAAGTGCTAGGATTACAGGCATGAGCCACCGCACCCAGTCTAGTGCCTGAAAGTTTAGAATGATCCAGATATGTGAGGAGTGGAGGGAAGAGCATGAGGGGCCCTGGGAAGAGAAAATGCGGTGCCCAGGGCTAAGAAACTGCATGGCTTAGGGAAAGCAAGTGCAGGTGGGCGCCACGCCCTCCTCAGCCCTCCACAGCCTGGTTTCTTCCCCTGCCACCGCCTTGGAAGCCACACTCTTCTCCTTTGTGAACCCAGTGAGCGGGTTCTGCCATATTGGTTAGTCCTCCCTGCTCCATTTCTCCTTCTTTGATCTTCTCTTCTGGAGCCACCCCCTCTTGTGACTTCCATGACTCGGAATGCCCCCCACCCTCCCTGCATCCATGCCCACTCCCTGCATCTGTGCCCACTCCCTACATCCGTGCCCACTCCCTGCATCCGTGCCCACTCACTGCCTGGCTCCTTTCCGATGCTGTTTCCCTGACCGTCCTTCAGGTCTGCTTGACCTGAGTCTCCATTCTCACCCACTGCTCCCTCACTCCACACCAGAGGGTCAGAACGTTTTCCGGGGTCATAGACTCCTTTGATTCTCTGCTGGTCACTCTTCCCAGAAAAAAATAAGTGCACATAATACATATATATGATTTTTTTCCTACAGCATCATGAAGGGGTTTGAGGGTTCCACTAAGTGTTGTGAACTCCAAATTAAGAAGCTTCATTTCTTCATTGTCCCAGAAAGATTCCATCTATTTTCACAGTACTATCTATGTATAGCTTTTTTAAGTTGAAAACTGCACTGTAATCCTAGCAGTTTGGTAGGCCGAGGCGGGCAGATCACTTGAGGTCAGGAGTTTGAGACCAGGCTGGGCAACATGGCAAAACCCCGTGTCTACTGAAAATACAAAAATTAACCGGGCGTGGTGGCAGGCACCTGTAATCCCAGCTACTCGGGAGGCTGAGGCAGGAGAATCGCTTGAACCAGGAAGGCGGAAGTTGCAGTGAGCTGAGATCGCACCACTGCACTCCAGCCTGGGTGACAGAGTATGACTCTGACTCAAAACAAAACAAAACAAAACAAAACAAAACAAAAAAACCCTGAAGATTCAGTTGGGTAGGGATGAATAGGCAGACACAGAGGATCTGTATGATACTGTAGTGGTGGATACATGTCATTGTACGTTTGTCAAAGCCACAGAATATACAATACCAAGAGTGAAACCTGATGTGAACCATGGGCTTCGGGTGATAATGACTTGTCAATGTAAGTTCCTCAACTATAGCAAATGTGCCACTCTGGTGGATGGTGTTGACAGTGGGGGAGGCTGTGCATGTGTAGGGGTAGCGGGTATATGGGACATCTTCTGAGCACCTTCTGCTCAATTTTGCTCTGAAGAACAAAGTTCTAAAACTGCTCTAAAAAATAAAGTCTGCAGTGGCTCATGTCTGTAATCCCAGCACTTTGGGAGGCCGAGGTGGGCGGATCACCTGAGATCAGGAGTTCGAGACCAGCCTGGCCAACATGGCGAAACCCTGTCTCTACTAAAGTTACAAAAATTAGCCGGGCGCGGTGGCAGGCACCTGTAATCCCAGCTACTCAGGAGGCTGAGGCAGGAGAATCACTGGAACCTGGGAAGTGGAGGCTGTAGTGAGCTGAGATCGCGCCATTGCACTCCAGCCTGGGCATCAAGAGCAAGACTTTGTCTAAAAAAAAAAATTTTTTTAAAGTCTGTTATTTTAAAAATGAACCATATACAGGAAAGATAACAAATTACATGTGAGAAGCTTGACAGATCATAAGTGGGAATTCCCGTGAAGCCACCACCCAGGTCAAAAACGAGCCCTAAGTGTGACCAGAAGCCCCCTCTTGCCCTCTGCCAGTCACTGTCTTTGCCCACCCCCCAAGGAAGCTACCAGGCTGACCTGCACGCCAGTGACCAGTTCTGCCTGTCATAAGTAGAATCATCTGCCATTGGCTCTTCAGGATACCTGGCTTCGTCAGTCCGTTATGCTTGTGAGATTCTACTTTCTTGGCTGTAGCAATGGTTTGCTCTTGTCCATTGCTGTGCAGCATTCATTGTCTGATGTCCCATAGTGTGTTTTGGTGGACTTCTGTTTCAAGTTCTAGGCTATAATGAATAATGCAATTGTGAGCATTCTCGTATATGTCTTTTGAGCATTCTTGTACATGTATTTTGGTGAACATATTGTACATATTTATTTTCTTTTTCTTCTTTTTTTGAGGCACAGTTTTGCTCTTGTTGCCCAGGCTGGAGAGCAAAGGCGTGATCTCAGCTCATTGCAACATCTGCCTCCTGGGTTCAAGCGATTCTCCTGCCTCAGCCTCTGGAGTAGCTGGGATTACAGGCATGCACCACCATGACCAGCTAATTTTTGTATTTTTAGTAGAGATGGGTTTTCACCATGTTGTTCAGGCTGGTCTCAAACTCCTGACCTCAGGTGATCTGCCCGCCTCAGCCTCCCAAAGTGCTGGGATTACAGGCATGAACCACAATGCCCAGCCACACATTTCTATATTTTTAATTTAAAAAAAATTTTAGAGACAGGTGGAGTATGGTGGCTATTCACAGGTGCCATCATAGCACACTACAGCCTCAAACTCCTGACCTCAAGTGATCTTCCTGCCTCAGCTTCCCATGTAAGCTGGGACTACAGGCACATGCTACTGTGCTGGACTGTACATATTTCTTTTTCTTTTTTCTTTTCTTTTTTTTTTTTTTGAGACAGAGTCTCACTCTGTTGCCCAGGCTGGAGTGCAGTGGCGCGATCTCAGCTCACTGCAACCTCTGCCACATAGGTTCAAGTGATTCTCCTGCTTCAGCCTACTGAGTAGCTGGGATTACAGGCACCTGCCACCGCGCCCAGCTAATTTTTGTATTTTCAGTAGAGACAGGGTCTCACCATGTTGGCCAGGCTGGTCTTGAACTCCTGACCTTGTGATCCACCCACCTCAGCCTCCCAAAGTGCTGGGATTACAGGTGTTAGCCACCACGCTGGGCCAATTGTACATATTTCTGTTGAGTGTGTATTTAGGAGTGGAATTGCTGGGTCATAGGAGATACATATGTTCAACGTACGTAGACAATTCTAAATAGCTTTCCAAAGTGATTGTACTCATTCACACACCTACCAGCAATGTGTGAGTACATCTCCAACCTTAACTGTATTGTCAGAATTTTTAACTTTCACCATTCAGGTATGTGTGTAATGACAGCTGGTTGTGGTTTTTATTTGTATTTCCCCAATGACTAATCATGTAGAGGACATTTTTATGTGCTACTTGTTATTAATACACTAATATTAATAACATATTTTTATTGGATTTTTATTGGATTGCTTTTATATTATTGAGTTGTAGGAATTCTTTATATATATCCTGGATACTAGTCCTTTGTCAGACACATACTTTGTGAATATTTTCTCCTGTGTATAGCTTGCCTATTTTATTTTCTTTCTTTCTTCTTTTTTGTTAGGGACAGTCTCACTCTGTCACCCAGGCTGCAGTGCAGTGGCACCATCATAGCTCATTGAGGCCTGAAACTCCTGGGCTCTAGCAATCCTTCTGCCTCAGCCTTCTGAGTAGCATGGACCACAAGCACAAGTCACCATGCCCGGCTCCTATTCTTTTTTTTTTTTTTTTTTTTGAGACAAAGTTTCACTCTTGTTGCCCAGGCTGGAGTGCAATGGCACGATCTTAGCTCGCCGCAACCTCTGCCTCAAGGGTTCAAGCAATTCTCCTGCCTCAGCATCCTGAATAGCTGAGATTACAGGCATGCACCACCATGCCCGGCTAATTTTGTATTTTTAGTACAGGCAGGGTTTTTCCATGTTAGACTAGTTTAGGCTAGTCTAACCAACCTCAGGGGATCCTCTGGCCTCGGCCTCCCAAAGTGTTGGGATTACAGGCATGAGCCACTGTGCCTGGCCCTATTTTCTTTTCTTCTTTTTTGAGACAGAGTCTCACACTGTCGTCCAGGCTGGAATGCAGTGGCACGATCTCTGCTTATTGCAGCCTCCGCCTCCTGGGTTCAAGCAATTCTTCTGCCTCAGCCTCCCGAGTAGCTGGGACTACTGGCACGTGCCACCGTGCCCAGCTAATTTTTGTATTTTTAGTAGAGACGGGGTCTCACCATATTGGTCCGACTGGTCTCAAACTCCTGACCTCGTGATCCACCTGCCTCTGCCTCCCAAAGTGCTGGGATCACAGGTGTGAGCCACTGCTCCCGGCCTCAGCTCCTACTTTCTTAATTATGTCTTTTGATGATCAGAAGTTTTTAATTTTGATGACATCCAATTTAACAACTCTTACAATTGTTGCTTTCTGTGACCTAAGACACCTTTGCCTATCCCTCGTGTCACACAGATATCCTCCTAGGTTTTCCTCTAAAAGTCTTTACGGGCCAGGCATGGTGGATTACGCCTGTAATCCCAGCACTTTGGGAGGCCAAGGTGGGGGGATCACGAGGTCAGGAGTTCAAGACTAGCCTGGCCAAGATGGTGAAACCCCGTCTCTACTAAAACTACAAAAATTAGCTGGGCACGGTGGCGGGCACCTGTAATCCCAGCTACTTGGGAGGCTGAGGCAGGAGAATTGCTTGAACTTGGGTGACAGAGATTGCAGTGAGCTGAGATCATGCCACTGCACTCCAGCCTGGGTAACAGAGTGAGAGTCCATCTCAAAAAACAAAACAAAACAAAAACTTCACGGTTTTAACTTTGATATTTAGGTCTATGGTCTTTTTTTTTTTTTCTCCTGAGACAGAGTCTTGTTCTGTCACCCAGGCTGGAGTGCAGTGGCACAATCTCAGCTCACTGCAACCTCCTCCTCCTAGGTTCAAGCAATATCAGTGCCTTAGCCTCCTAAGTAGCTGGGATTACAGGCATATGCCACCATGCCTGGCTAATTTTTGTATTTTTAGTAGAGATAGGTTTTGCCATGTTGGCCAGGCTGTTCTTGAACTCCTGGCCTCAAGAGATCCGCCCATGTAGGCCTCCTAAAGTGCTGGGATTACAGGTGTGAGTCACCATGCCTGGCCTATGGTCCATTTTGAATTAATATTTTTTGTATGATAGAAGTAGGACTCAAGGTACACTTTTGGACATACAGATACACAGTATCCCAGTACCATTTGTTGAAAAGAATTTTCCTTCCCCATTGGATTGCTTTGGTGCTTTTGTTGAAAATCGGGTAACTACGCAAATTGGAATAGATTTCTGAGCTCTTTATTATTTTTATGATCTGTTTGGAGATTCTCAAACTAAAAGTACATAATTCATTACTGTTGCTTTGTAGTATGTCTTGAAATCAGGCATACTAATCAGTCCTCTGACTTTGTTCTTTTTTTATTGTTTTTTGTTTTTTTGTTTTGAGATGGAGTCTCACTCTGTTGCCCAAGCTGGAGTATAGTGGTGCGATCTGGGCTCACTACAACCTCTGCCTCCTGGGTTCAAGCAATTCTCCTGCCTCAGCCTCCCGAGTAGCTGGGATTACAGGCATGTGCCACCACATCTGGCTACTTTTTGTATTTTTAGTGGAGACGGGGGTTTCTCCATGTTGGCCAGGCTGGTCTCAAACCCCTAATCTCAGGTGATCCACCCGCCTCAGCCTCCCAAAGTGCTGGGATTACAGGCATGAGCCACCATGCCTGGCCTAACTTTGTTCTTTTATGAAGTATTTTGAGAAAAAAACACTTTGCATTTCTATATACATTTTAGAATCAGCTTGTCAACTTCTATCAAAAAAACGATTACTGAGACTCTGGTCGAGATTGTGTTGAAAGTATAGAGAACTGGAATCTTAAAAATAAGTCTCATCCTGAATTGTTTACTTATCTCCCCTATTCAACTGTGCACCAAAACTTGCTCTTACTGATGTATATTCTATCTTAGGTAGAGTACCATTATCTACTATCCTGCCTGACCTTGCAACTGGGAGGCACTTTTAACTTCGCCCTCTTCCTTAGCCCTGACAACAATCTTTAAGGCTGGCTGACTTTGCCCCCTAAATCTTACTGGATTCATTCGTGACTCTTTGTCCCTACGACTACTATGCTAATGTAGGCCTTACTTGTTACTCATGGGGGTAAATGCAATCACGGCATAACTAGTTTTTCTGCTCTAGGCCGGACCCTGCAAATCTAGTTTGCACTCAGCCTCAGAGAGACTGCTCTTGCAAATCTGACCGTGCCACTCTGGTTCAAAGCCCATGGGCTCTAAGATGAAGTCCTGATGGCTTTGACCTGAGATGTGGTGTGCTCATGATCTGACCCTTCCCCACCCTTCAGTTGTACTTCCTGATATTCCCTGTACTCTGTTTTTCTGAAAGTCTCCTGTACCCCACAAATGAGTAGGGGTCCCTTCTTAGTGTGCCTATAATGCTGTGTGCACAGGACCCGCTACATAATTTCAAGAACCTAGTGCCAAATTAAAACATGGGGTCCCTTGTTCAAAAATGGTTAAGAATTTCAAGAGTTGACAGTAGAATGTTAAACCAAGTGTGGGGCCCTTCTGAGCAGGGGGACCTTGTATGACCATGCCAGGCCTTGGCACATCTCATACTTGTTAATGTCTCTGTTTCTGTGATATAAACAGGCAGCCCTAGAGCTCTAGAGATCTCAGGCAAATCATCCATGAAGTAAGTTGCTTTCTTCCAAAATCAATGGCTTTGGCTTTTGTTATAATCTGATTAACGTAAATGCTCTTACAAGGTCAAACGTTCATAGTGTTACAGTCCAGTTACTCAGTTCTGAAAACTGCAGTTAACCAATGACAGTGTGTGAGAAGCCCTAAGATCAGGCATCGTGAGTCGTGATTGAATGGACTGCAGTGTCACAATGTCAGTCAGCAGTTTCATCACAAAGGTAGAGGTTGTGATAAGCTTTCAGGCACAGAAGTCACTTTGTGGTCAATTTGTATTCTATGTAGCGTAATTAGCCTGTGCTTATTCTCAGTAAGTATCTGACAATGTTCTTATTCAAAGGATTCTATAAATTAAATGTCCCTCCCCAGAATAGATTGGAAATGCACATTTATTTGTACTTGGTATTACTCATACAACACTTAGGTGTGTGATTGAAGGAGGAAATGTACAATGAGGCGGCATCCCCTGATTTTGGTAGGGTATGGGCGTTGACTATGGCATGGTTTGGGACCCAGGCTCTAGCAAGGGTCTTCATGGTCAAGTCTAAGGGTCTTTGGTCTGTCCTACTGCCAAGCCACCTGACTTCATTCATCAGTCCCTAGAATTCCTTGTCAGTGCAGACAAACATCTCAGCCAGACTTTTATTTGTATTCCTACTTATTATTTTTTTGAGAAGGAGTCTTGCTCTATCGCCCAGGCTGGAGTGCAGTGGCACAATCTCTGCTCATTGTATCCTCCGCCTCCCGGGTTCATGCAATTCTCCTGCCTCAGCCTCCCAAGTAGCTGGAACTACAGGCATGTGCTAACTTTGTATTTTTAGTAGAGACAGGGTTTGACCACGTTGGTCAGGCTGGTCTCTGAACTCCTGACCTCAAGTGGCGACACCACTCCAGCCTGCGCAACACAGCAAGACCCTGTCTCAAAAAAATAAAACATAAAAAATAAAAGTTTTTTAAAAATACAAAAAATGAACAAAATTAGCCAGGCATGGTGGTGTGCGCCTGTAGTCCCAGCTACTCGGGAGGCTTCAGTAGGAGGATCTCTTGGTCCCAGGAGGTCAAGGCTTCAGTGAGCTGAGATCACACCATTGCACTCCAACCTGGTTGACAGGGTGAGACTCTGTCTCACAAAAACAAACAAACAAACAAACAAATATATATGTTCTTAAGACTTTTTAATTTCAAAAAAGAGAAAATGAGTTGTAAATATCCTACAAATATCCTAGAGTTCCCATTTACCCCCCACCCACCACTCTGGTTGTTAACATCATACATAACCATGGTATATATATCAAAATATGAAACGAACACTGATACAATGCTGTCAACTAAACTGCAGATTGTATTCAGATATTACCAGCTTTTCCACTAATATCCTCCCTCTATTCCAGCATTGAGTCCAGGACACTACATTGACTAAAGACATAATTCTTTTAAATGTTACTTAAAGATGTACAAATACAAACCTAGTTACAAAATGTATTATGCTTTTAACTCTTTTATTATTATAAACCAAACCAAAACAAATTTATATATATATATATATATATATATATATATATATTTTTTTTTTTTTTTTTTTTTTTTTTTTTTGAGACAGAGTCTCGCTCTGTCACCCATACTGGAGTGCAATGGTGTGATTTTGGCTCACTGCAACCTCTATCTCTCAGGTTCAAGTGATTCTCCTGCCACAGCCTCCCGAGTAGCTGGGATCACAGGCGTGTGCCACCACGCCCAACTAATTTTTTTGTTTTTTTTTTTTTTAGTAGAGACAGAGTTTCACCCTGTTAGCCAGGATGGTCTCCATCTCCCGACCTCGTGATCCACCCACCTCGGCCACCCAAAGTGCTGGGATTACAGGTGTGAGCCACCACACCCGGCCCTTTATAAGTTATTTTCAAGCAAAACTTTAAAACTTCAACCTAGTATAATTCAAATTAATTTAGTGCGATGATTGATACTGTTTTGATGGAAATCTGCTCTTTGCTAAATGAATGGAGAGCTCAGGTATGGCAAGAGTTCTCTTGCTTCTATCCCTGCACTATCACGTTCCCTGGAATGACTTAATTCTTCCCACCCCTGATTTCGATTTGGTCAATTGCAAAACCCTTTTTCCCACAGTGAGCCATGACATCATTGACTTTCACTTGGCTCACACTTGCCCATATCATATTACCTCCTACCAGACCCATCTCCTTTGTTTTTGAGATGTAGTCTCACTCTGTCACCCAGGCTGGATTGCAGTGGTGCAATCTCAACTCACTGCAATCTCTGCCTCCTGGATTCAAGCGATTCTCCCACCTCAGCGTCCCGAGTAGCTGGCACTAAAGGCGCGTACCACCATGCCTGGCTAATTTTTCTATTTTTAGTAGAAACAGGTTTCACTGTGTTAGCAAGGCTGGTCTCGAACTCCTGGCCTCAAGTGATCTGCTTGCCTCGACCTCCCAAAGTGCTTGGATTATAGGCATGAGCCACCATGCCCCGCCCAGACCCTCTCCTAATCACTGAGTCAAGACAATAAAAGTAGTGGGGCTAGGCGCAGTGGTTCATGCTTGTAATCCCAGCACTTTGGGAGGCTGAGGCGGGCAGATCACAAGGTCAGGAGATCAAGACAATCCCGGCTAACACGGTGAAACCCTGTCTCTACTAAAAATACAAAAAAATTAGCCAGAGGCTGGGTGCAGTGGCTCACGTCTGTAATTCCAGCACTTTAGGAGGCAAAGGAGGACAGATCATGAAGTCAGGAGTTTGAGACCAGCCTGGCCAATATGGTGAAACCCTGTCTCTACTAAAAATAACAAAAATTAGCTGGACATGGTGGCGCATGCCTGTAGTCGCAGCTACTCGAGAGGCTGAGGCAGAAGAATCGCTTGAACCAGGGAGGCGGAAGTTGCAGTGAACTGAGATCGCGCCACTGCACTCCAGCCTGGGCAACAAGAGCAAGACTCTGTCTTAAAATAAAAAGAAAAAATAGTAGTGGCACATGGCACCAGTGAACTGTAAATTTTAATGCAAACTTGGCACTGAAATCAAGCAGCAGTGCTTCTTAGAAGATGGCCAACCAGAGAATTGGGTGTGCTTCTATAAAAAGATTATCACTGAAGCATTAATAGAAGAAAAACCCCTAAAGGTTATCTCTCTTTTATTTTATTTCATTCGAGACAGAGTCTCGCTATGTCACCCAGGCTGGAGTGCAGTGGCACGAACTTGAGATCTTGGCTCACTGCAACCTCCACCTCCCAGCCTCAAGCGATTCTCCCGCCTCAGCCTCCCGAGTAGCTGGGATTACAGGCATGTGCCACCATACCCAGCTAATTTTTGTATTTTTAGTAGAGATGGGTTTTCACCATGCAGCCAAGCTGGTTTCCAACTCCTGGCCTCAAGTGATCCTCCCACCTCGGCCTTTCAAAGTGCTGGGATTACAGGCATGAGCCACTACACCCAGCCAGTTATCTTTTCTTTTCTTTTTTTTTTTTTTTGAGACGGAGTCTTGCTCTGTCATCCAGGCTGGAGTGCAATGGCGTGATCTTGGCTCACTGCAACCTCCACTTCCTGGGTTCAAGCGATTCTCCTGTCTCAGCCTCCTGAGTAGCTGGGACTACAGGCACCTGCCACCATGCCCGGCTATTTTTTGTATTTTTAATAGAGACGGGATTTCACCATATTGGTCAGGCTGGTCTTGGAACTCCTGACCTCAGGTGATCCACCTGCTTCGGCCTCCCAAACTGCTGGAATTACAGGCGTGAGCCACCATGCCCGGCCTTTTTTTTGGTGAGACGAATTCTTGTTCTGTTGCTCAGGCTAGAGTGCAGTGGTGGGATCTTAGCTCACTGAAACCGCTGCCTCCCAGGTTCAAGTGATTCTCCCGTCTCAGCCTCCCTAGTAGCTGGGACTACAGGCCCACGCCACCACACCCAGCTAATTTTTTGTATTTTAGTAGAGATGGGGTTTCACCATGTTGCTCAGGTTGGTCTCAAACTCCTGAGCTCAGGTAATCCACCCGCCTCGGCCTCCCAAAGTGCTAGGATTACAAGTGTGAGCCACTGCGCCTGGCGCCAGTTATCTTAAGAACACAAGTGTAGGCTGGGCACGGTGGCTCACGCCTGTAATCCCAGCACTTTGGGAGGCTGAGACAGGCGGATCACCTGAGGTCGGGAGTTTGAGACCAGCCTGACCAACACGGAGAAACCCCGTCTCTATTAAAAATACAAAATTAGCCGGGCATGGTGGTGCATGCCTGTAATCCCAGCTACTTGGGAGGCTAAGGCAGGAGAATCACTTGAACCCGAGAGGCGGAGGCTGCGGTGAGCCCAGATTGAGCCACTTCACTCCAGCCTGGGCAACAAGAGTGAAACTCCATCTCAAAAAAAAAAAAAAAAAAAAAGAATACAAGAGTAGGCCAGGTGCGGTAGCTCACGCCTGTGATCCCAGCACTTTGGGAGGCCAAGGGAGGCAGATCACAAGGTCAGGAGTTCAAGAGATGGGTGAAACCCCATCTCTACTAAAAATACAAAAATTAGCTGGGTGGTGGTGCATGCCTATAATCCCAGCTACTCAAGAGGCTGAGGCAGGAGAATTGCTTCAACCCGGGAGGCAGAGGTTGCAGTGAGCCAAGATGGCACCATTGCACTCTAGCTCTGGGCAACAGAGTGAGACTGTTTCCAAAAAAAAAAAAAAAAAAGCTGGGTGTGGTGGCTCATGCCTGTAATCCCAGCACTTTGGGAGGCCACAGCAGGTGGATCATGAGGTCAGGAGTTCAAGACCAGCCTGGCCAAGATGGTGAAACCCCATCTCTACTAAAAATATAAAAATAAGCTGAGCATGGTAGTGGGTGCCTGTAATCCCAGCTACTCAGGAGGCTGAGGCAGAGAAGTGCTTGAACCAGGGAGGCGGAGGTTGCAGTGAGCCGAGGTCTGGCCACTGCACTCCAGCCTGGGTGACAGAGGGAGACTCCATCTCAAAAAAAAAAAAAAAAAAAAAAAATTGTAAGCCCTAGTTTAGTAAACAAAACAGTGAGATGATACACAATGAGAACTTTGATCTCTAGGACGTCTTGCAGGTGAAGAAAAGATTCAGGAGAGTTATCCAGGTGTCTCAGTCCATTTTCTGTTGTTTACTACAGAATACCTGAAACTGGGTAATTTATAAAGAAAGAGAGTTTGTTACAGTTATAGAGGCTGTGAAGCCCAGGGTCGAGGGGCTGCATCTGGCGAGGGCCTTCTTGCTGGTGGGGACTCTGCAGTCCTGAGACGGTGCAGGGCATCACATGGTGAAGGTGCTGAGTGTCCCAGCTCAGGTCTCTCTTCCTTTTCTTATGAAGCCACCAGTTCCCCTCCCATGATAACCCACGAATCCATTAACTGATTTATCCATGAATGCAGAGTCCTCATGATCCAATCACCTCTTCTAGGCCCCAGCTCTCAATACGGCCTCATTGGAGATTAAGTTTCACTGTGAGTTTTGGAGAGACATTCAAACCAGAGCACCACACAGAGGAGGGTGTTAAAAGTAGCCAGAGGAGCAGGAGCAAAGGCAAGAAGAGGGTGAGAGAGGCCTTGTATTTTTCAGGCTGTCAGTAATCCAGGATTTTCGGAGAGGGTAGTGAATGCAGGAGAGAGGCAGCAGCTTTGGCTCTGGCTGGAAAATGAAGGAGGGGCCAGGTGCCCATAAGGCCAGAACCCGTAAGGGTGTTCGAATATAGTATTTTCTTTTTCCTAGACAAGGTCTCACTCTGTCACCCAGGCTGGAGTGCAGTGGTACGATTATGGCTCACTGCAGCCTTGACCTCCCTAGGCTCAGGTAATCCTCGTACAGCCTCCCGAGTAGCTGGGACTACAGGCGTGTGCCACCACACTTGGCTAATTTTTTGTATTTTTTTTAGAGACGAGGTTTCACCATGTTGCCCAGGTGGGTCACAAACTCCTAAGGTCAAGCGATTGCCCACCTCAGCCTCCCAAAGTGCTGGGATTACAGGCACGAGCCACTGCACTCAACCTTCAGATAGTTCTTTTTGGCTTTAGGAGGACTGAAGAGTTTTTGTAGGAGTGCACCATAATCAGATTTGCCTGTTAGAGAGAATGAGTTTGTCTCTTATGGGAGATGGACTTGAGGCCGGGAGAACAGGAAAAGGGACTGCAGTGGGCCAGGTAGGACAGAATGAGGTCTGAACTCCAGCGGCAGCAGGAACAGAGAAGGAATCTGATATTGGAAAGAAGGAACCAAATGCTTTGGAGACCCACTGGCCATGGAGGTAAAGAATTGGGAGAGGAGCTGGGCACGGTGGCTCGCACCTGTAATCCCAGCACCTTGGGAGGCCGAGGTGGGCAGATCGCTTGAGGTCAGGAGTTCGAGACCAGCCTGGCCAACACGGTGAAACACCATCTCTACAAAAAATAAAAAAATTAGCTGGGCATGGTGGCACGTGCCTGTGATCTCAGCTACTCGGGAGGCTGAGGCAGGAGAATTCTTTGAACTTGGGAGGTAGAGCTTGCAGTGAGCCAAGATCCCACCACTGCACTCCAGCCTGGGCGACAGAGTGAGACACTGTCTTGGAAAAAAAAAAAAAAAAAAAAGAATTAGGAGAGTAAGCTTGAATGTTATTTGAAGGTTTCTGGAATGGCAACTAACACCAGAACATTTAAGGTTAGTTGGAATCTGTAACAACTAGTTTTTCTGGAACCGTTTTTAATGTTTTGGTTTTCTAGTAACTAGCACTTATGTAGTGTTCTGTGTAAGGCACTGTTCTAAGTGCTTTATACGCACTTTATTTTATTGACTCCAAAAGACCATTACCTATAAGATGCACCCTTCCCTCAAGATATGCACAATACACTAGACACATCCTTTCAGAGATGCTAAAAAAAATGGATGTCCTGAAATCAGTGATTTATGACATAAACTTTTTTTTTTTTTTTTTGAGACAGAGTCTTGCTCTGTTGCCAGGCTGGCGGAGTGTAGTGGCGCGAACGCAGCTCACTGCAACGTCCGCCTCCCGGGTTCAAGTGATTTTCCTACTTCAGCCTCCTGAGTAGCTGGGACTACAGGCGTGTGCCACCACGACCAGCTAATTTTTGTATTTTTAGTAGAGACGGGGTTTCACCGTGTTGGCCAGGATGGTCTCAATCTCTTGACCTCGTGATCTGCCCTCCTAGGCCTCCCAATGTGCTGGGATTACAGGCAGGAACCGCTGTGCCCGGCCATTTTTTTTTTTTTGAGATGGAGTTTCACTCTTGCTGCCCAGGCTGGAGTGCAATGGCACGATCTCAACTCACCACAACCTCTGCTTCCCAGGTTCAAGCGATTCTCCTGCCTCAGCCTTCCGAGTAGCTTGGATTATAGGCATGCACCACCGTGCCTATAATTTTATATCTTTTATATTTTAGATTTAAAATGGCCGGCTAATTTTATATTTTTAGTAGAGATGGGGTTTCTCCATGTTGGTCAGGCTGGTCTCTGGTCTCGAACTCCTGACCTCAGGCGATCCACCCGCCTCAGCCTCCCAAAGTGCTGGGATTATAGGTGTAAGCCACTGTGCCTGGCCCAGCTCACTGATTTCCTAACAACCCTCTGAACTAAGTACTACTAATCTCATTTGACACATTAGGTTAACTCGCTCTCTACAAGCTCTCTATGGGTAGCAAGGGGTCGAGCCAGTGTTTGAACGCAGGGAGTCTGGCTCTGAAGTCTGTGCTCTGAGCTGCAAGCACAGGCTTCTAATACAGCATTACATTTCAGTTCATGACTGCCTTAAATGTAATGTCCCTTAAAGGGACAGGATGCTGTGTGACACACAATACTAGAAACAGTGGAGAAGCTGCACCTTGCACTGCAGCTCCATTCTCAGCAGGAAGCAACCCAGAAGGGAAGCAGGTCAAATTCTCAGGCCAGCGATTGTGGAGAGGGAGCTGTCCTGGCATGAGGACTGTGGATACCCCGTTTCATCTCAAAGTAAACACCATGTGCCCTTGCATGTGGTTCCTGACTATAAGCTCTGACACTCTTGGTTGGAGAGACAAAATGTTTAAGTGGATGTGTATGAAAAATGAAGAATCATCTGGTTGGGCGTCATGGCTCACACCTGTAATTCCAGCACTTTGGGAGGCCAAGGCAGGAAGATCACAGGAGCCCAGGAGTTCAAGACCAGCCTGGGCAACATAGTGAGACCACATCTTTATTATGAAAAATATATATATATGTCTGTGTGTGTATATATATGACATATGTATGTGTATATATATAAGCGATATATATGTGTGTGTGTATATATATACATATAAAACATTTAAAAAGAGAAACAGGCTGGACGTGGTGGCTCAGGTCTGTAATCCCAGCACTTGAGGCCAAAACAGGCAGATCGCTTGAGCCTAGTTCAAGAGCAGCTTGGCCAACACAGCAAAACCCCATCTCTATAAAAAATTTAAAACTTAGCTGGGCATGTTGGTGCACACCTGTAGACCTAGTTACTCAAGGAGGCTGAGTTGGGAGCATCGCTTCAGCCCAGAAGGTGGAGGTTGCAGTGAGCTGAGATGGTGCCACTGCACTCTGGCCTGGGTGACAGAGACCCTGCCTCAAAAAAGAAAAAGAAAAAGAAAAAAAAGACAGTCATCTGCAGAGATCTGCAGTGAGCTATGCTGTTTTTAATATTACCAAAGGCTGAACTATATGGAACAAAAAATTACGACTTTGGATCAGGACAGGGTGCTATGCTCCTCACAAAATTCATGTTGAAATCCTAACCCCCAATGTGATGGTATGAGGTGGGACATTGATTAGGTCTTGTGTGTGTTTGTATGTGTGTGTGTGTGACAGGATCTCACTCTGTTGCCCAGGCTGCAGTGCAATGCTGTGATGTCAGCTCACTGCAACCTCCGCCTCCTGGGTTTAAGCAATTCCCGTGCCTCAGCCTCCACATTAGCTGGGACTACAGGTGCCCACGCCCACACCTGGCTAATATTTGTATTTTTAGTAGAGACAGGGTTTTGCCATGTTGGCCAGGCTGGTCTAGAACTCCTGGCCTCAAGTGATCTGCCCACCTCAGCCTCCCAAAGTGCTAGGATTACAGGTATGAGCCACTACGCCTGGTCATGATTAGTTTTTTTTTTCTTTTTGAGACGGAGTTGCCTAGGCTGGCGTGCAGTGGCACCATCTCAGCTCAAAACAACCTATGCCTCCCGGGTTTATGCAATTCTCCTGCCTCAGCCTCCCCAGTAGCTGGGACTACAGGTGCGCACCACTATGCCTGGCTAATTTTTGCATTTTTAGTAGAGAAGGGGGTTTCACTATGTTGGCCAGGCTGCTCTCGAACTCCTGACCTCATGATCTGCCTGCCTTGGCCTCCCAAAGTGCTGGGATTACAGGTGTGAGCCACCGTGCTTGACCCATGATTAGGTCTTTAGGGCAGAGCTCTCATGAATGGGATTGGTGCCCTTATAAAATACAGGTTGAGTATCCCTAATCTGAAAATCCAAAATCTAAAATGCTGCAAAATCTGAAACTTTCTGTCAATGTGATACTCAAAAGGAAATGCTCCCTGGAGCATTTCGGATTTGAAATGTTTGGATTAGGGATGCTTAACTGGTAGACCCATCTCTGTAAAAACAAAACAGCCAGCTGTGGTGGTATGCCTGTACTCCCAGCTACTCAGGAGGCTAAGGTGGAAGGACAGCTTGAGCTCATGAGTTTGAGGCTGCAGTGGGTCATGATCATGCCACTGTATTCCAACCTGGATGGCAAAGTGAGATGCCCCCATGGGAAAAAACCCACAACCCCAACAGAAAGTAGATTAGTGGTTGTCTAGGGCTTGGGTGGGGGATGGGGCATGGAGTGAATGCTAATTGAGGCTGGGGTTTCTTTTTGTTCTAAAAATGATTGTGGTGATGGTTGCAGAACTCTGAATACACTAGAAGTCATTATATTGTACATTAAATGGGGACATTTTATAGCATGTTAATTGTATCTCAATAAAACTGTTAAAAAGGAAATGCTAATGGAATTTGGATACATTTCCACTTATTTGGTATATGCCATTTATTTTGTTTTATTTTACAAACACTTACATGGTCTTACTATGTGCCAAGTACTGCGTTCCAAACGCTTTATAAATGTGAACGTATTTCATCCTCATAACTCTGTCAAGTGGATACTATTGCTATCTCCATTTTACACAGGTACAGAGAGGTGAAGTAACTTACCTAAGGTCTTCCAGTTAAAAATGGCAGTCAGGATTTGAACCCTGCCAGTCTGGCTTCAGAGTCTGTGATCTTTATTTATTTTTCAAGAGATAGGGTCTTGCTATGTTGCCCAAGCTGGAGTGCAGAGTTAGTCACAGGCATGATCCCATTACTGATGAGCATGGGAGTTTTGACTTGCTCCATTTCTGACCTGAGTTGCTTCACTCCTCCTTAGGTAACATGGTGGTCCCTGGCTCTTGTGCGGTCACCATATTGATGCCAAACTGAGGACACCCAATGCTCGTTGTGTACTACAGCCAAGAACTCCTGAGCTCAGGTGATTCTGCTTCAGCTTCACTAGTAGCTAGGACTGTAGACCTGTGCCACCAAGCCAAGCCAGGGTCTGTGATCTAACCATTCTATTAAGCCACCTTTCCCAAGGACGTTTACAGTTTTTCTTAACTGTAACCAGTGCAGAAAATTAAAAATTCGTGGAGGATCTTAAATTTGAGGACAGAGTTTAGGAATATATCCCTACGTACATGGCTAAATGTAAATATGTAGCAATGCCTAATAGAGGCCAGGCACTGTTCTGGTACTCTGGGTAGGGGTGGATAGGGAATATAAGACAAATGATATAGGGTCCACGAAGAACTCTCAACCTAATTCAGATGCAATGTGGTGTTGGTATTTGAGAGTTTCCAAAAATGTTCTGGGTAGGAGAGCAAAACAATAACATTTGGGTTTTAGAAAGTAAGGCATAAAATAATTTAGTCATTAAATCAAAGGCGGTAAGATCAGTTGGGAAAGTGATAATCCAAAAATAGTAAGTATTTGAGTCTCAGCAGGAGGAATGAAAACAAATTACTTCAAGGAAATATTTCATAATTAGAAATATCCAGGTTTAGATACTGAAAGTGAGGGCCAGAGATAGGAATGGGTTGAAGATGACTCTACAGTCTTTTTTTTTTTTTTTTTTTTTTGAGTCGGAGTCTCACTCTGTCGCCCAGGCTGGCACAGTGGCGCGATCTCAGCTCACGGTAACCTCTGCCTCCCGGGTTCAAGCGATTCCCCCACCTCAGCCTTCAGAGTAGCTGAGATTACAGGCGCGCGCCACTAGGCCCGGCTAATTTTTGTATTTTTAGTAGAGACGGGGTTTCACCATCTTGGCCAGGCTGGTCTTGAATTCCTGACCTCAGGTGATCGGCCCGCCTCGGCCTCCCAAAGTGTCAGGATTACAGGCGTGAGCCACTGCACCCGGCCTACAGTACTTCTAACGTAACATCTCAGAAACACTGGAGGAGAGAAAAGAATACACTTCCACTCGGAATTCGCACCCTGGTCGCCTTCGCTCGCTGGGTTTGCTCGCTGAACCGCCTCGTCCCCGCCTGGAAGGATGACATCTGGGCCTGGGCAGAGACTCGAAAGCCTCCTCCTGCCGCTCGGGATGCTAACAGCAGGGAGAGCAGTGTCTAGTCTTGCCAGTAGGAGGGTCGCCGACAGCCGCGCCGGGTTGCCAGAACTTCCCTAGTTACCCTACCGGCCGCCGCTCTTCCCGCATTCACCCCCTCCCCTCTTCTGGGAACGTGCGCACGTCTTCCGGCGCCCGGAAGTGCGTCATCAGCCGGCGCCAGCGGCCGCATGCCGGCGGAGCAGGGGCATTGAGGCCCGGGGATTCCGGTGCTCGAGCACGCTGGTAGGAAAGGACCCGGGACTTGAACAGTGTTGTGCGCCGCCATGCAGGTTTCCAGCCTCAATGAAGTGAAGATTTACAGTCTCAGCTGCGGCAAGTCCCTTCCTGAGGTGAGTCACTTTCCGGCCCCCTCACGAACTCTTTGGGGTCGTCCTCCTCGTGGGACAGCCGCCCTTCTCCTGGGCCCTAGCGTCTGTTTTAGCTGGACCCTGGTCAGCCCCCGACTCGGGGAGGCCCAGAGGCGGCTGACAGTTTCCTGGGGAGGTGTCGGCATTGGGAAACGAGGACACTGCCGTCACCGCGCCAGAAGCTGGACCAAGGGATAGTCAGGGTCGGTGAACTTTGCTGGAACTTTTGTAAAGTTTTCTGTTCCAGAGAACGCATCCATTTGGGCTTCTTTGGATGTTCACAGTCCTTGCCACACACTGAGAAGGAAAACATGGACAGATCTCTCCCCCATATGGCCATCAGCTGTTTGTGGAGTCCCTTTCATTTGCCAGGTCTTAGGGATACAACGGTGAACAAGGGAGATACAGACTTCGCATCTGCAGAATTTATGGTGTGGAGGACAGTATTTTCGAGACATGCTGAACTTAACCTGATTCCTAGTCTTAAAGTTGGAAAGGGCTTGGACAAATCGGTAATTCGCTTCCAATCTTCTCGTGTTTAATAATGCAGCTGAGATTTAATAATGTGTTTAATATGCAGCTGAGATCCAGGAAGGGGAATGGTGACTTGTCCAGCATGACACACCTAGGCTATGAAACTTTTCTTTTGTTTCTTCTACGTGGTGATCAAGCCTCTGTCCAAGCACTACCTTTTGTGGAAGCTCATTTCCATTTTGAGACTCTGCACTTGTTAGAAAGTGGTTTTTCAAATATGTCACCTTATAGCATGCCACTGTTGGTCTGAGTCCTGCCCTTGGAAAACAGAATAAATATAGCCCTCCTTCCATGTGTCTGCTTCTACAAAAATCTGGAGCCAGTGCTTAGGTTTTTCCTTTCTTCCTAAAATTCTGATTTAAATATTGCCCTGTCTTCCAGTTGTTCTTCTTCACACCTCATGAGCTTTCTCATTTTGTTTATTCATTCTCCGCACCTGTTAAGAAGTTACTATGTGCAAGCAACTCTGTTTTAAGTATTGGGATATATGGTGGACATTTCAGATAAGGTTCCCTGTTGGGGAAAAGGAAAATAAACAAGTGAGCAAATAAGGCAATTTCAGGTAGTCAAAAAGTACTTTTCATGATGAATGATTAGAAGAGAGCCGTTTTGGATAAAGTGTTGAAAGTGTTTTGGATAAAACCTTCGGGGAAGGCCTCTCTACAAGAGGTGACATATGAGCAGAAACTTGAATGATGAAGAGGGGTCAGTCATGTGAAGATGGGGGAAGAGTTCAGTGCTGAGAACAGAAGGTGCCAAGGTCCCCACATGGGAATGTACTGGATATGTAGGAGGACCGGAAGAGGCACAGGTGTGATTGTAGTATGCTGAGTGAGGGGGCGAAGGCAGAGTGGATGAGGCTGGAGAGGTAGGCCTGGTAGGAAAGGTAGGAAGTTCAAGTTTTATTCTTAGTGCTGCTGGAAGTCACTGTTGTGTTTCCACGTGGGCTGCTGTGTGACAGATGACTGGCTGGGGAGGGTTCGAGTGGGGATGAATTAGGTAGTCCGGGTGAGTGACTTTGGTGACTTGGGCTTGCCTGGGAAGAAAGGAGATGCTAAGACACAGTGACTCAGGACATATTTTGTAGATAGGGCTGATGGAACTTACTAATGGATTGAATTCTTGGTAGAGGGAAGTTGAGGTGACAAAAAGGAAGGAATCAGAGAACTCTTCAGTTTTGAGTCTGAACAAGTGGGTGCATGGTGGTGCTGCTAACTGACATGGAGAAGAATCAAGAAGGAACACGTTAAAGGGTGGAGAGGAGGAACGTAGTGAGCAAAAAGAATCAAGATTTTTTTTTTTTTTTTTTTTTTTTGAGATCGCGTGCAATGGCCTGATCTTGGTTCACTGCAACCTCCCGGGTTCAAGCAGTTCTCCTGCCTCAGCCTCCCCAGTAGCTGGGACTACAGGCACACACCACCAGGCCCAGCTAATTTTTATATTTTTAGTAGAGACGGGGTTTCACTATGTTGGCCAGGATGGTCTCGATCTGACCTCGTGATCCACCCGCCTTGGCCTCCCAAAGTGCTGGGATTACAGGCATGAGTCACTGCGCCTGGCCCAAGATTTTTATTTTCAATAGTGAACATTTGAAGTTCTAATACATACCAAATGGAAATGTTGAGTAGTTAGCAGTTGCATGGATACTAGTATGGAGATTGCAGTTAAGTCACTGTCATCGTTTGGGACTAGGTGAGAGCAAATTGTGAGAGAATGAACAGAAGAGAACTGGGCTGAGGACCTGAGGCAGTCTTAACGTTTGCATCTAAGAAGAGGAGGGGAACCCAGCAAAGAAGAAGGAGTAGTAAGCACTGATGGAAGGGGAGACTCGAAAATGTGTGCTTTTGTAGAAGCAAGTGTTTCAAGGAGGAGGAATGGTCACCTGTGTCAGCTGCTAATGAGAGCTTCAGTAAGATGAAGGCAGAAAAGAGACCATTGACTTTGGCATGATGCAGCACCATTGACCTTGGTGAGGAGTTCCAGTGGAATGGTAGGGAGAGTAGCTTGAGCTGAGTGGATTTGGAACCCCCTGCTTGTCCTGGTTAATATTTTCTGGTTTGTTGTTTTTTTTGAGACGGAGTCTTGCTCTGTCACCCAGACTGGAGTGCAGTGGCGCCATCTCTGCTCACTGCAAACTCCGCCCTCTGGGTTCAAGCCATTCTCCTGCCGCAGCCTCCCGAGTAGCTGGGACTACAGGTGCCCACCACCATGCCCAGCTAATTTTTTGTATTTTTAGTAGAGACGGGGTTTCACCGTGTTAGCCAGGATGGTCTCGATCTCCTGACCTCGTGATCCTCCCACCTCGGCCTCCCAAAGTGCTGGGATTACAGGCTTGAGCCACCGCCCCTGGCCGTTTTCTGGTTATTTCTTTGAGGTGTGGTACCTAAACTACACGTGGAACCCTATTGTTGTCTGATCTGTGCAAATATTGCTTCTCTCCTTCTGGGCTTTACCTTTTTGTTAATGTAGAGAAGCCTCTACATTTACTCCCCAGGTGATCCGATGCAGCTTTAAGCACATCTGCGTATCCTTAACTATCACATTGACATTTCTAGCCCTTACCTCTACGCTGAACTGGACTTGTGTGTCCAGCTGTTTCTTGACATCCCTACTTGCATGTCTGATAGGTATCTCAAACTTAACTTGTCCAAAGTAGAACACCAGCTTTCCCCCCACATTTGCCCCTCCTCCAAACTAGTGGTCTTTGCTCTCTCAGTCAGTGGCAACTCCATCCCTCAAGCCATTGATGCCAAAAGCACTGGAGGTTTTTTGTTGTTGTTTCTTTGCTCTCATACAATCCATTAGAAAATGCTGTTGGTTCTGTCTTCAGTATAGATCCAGAATCCAGTCATCTCCATTACCGCCACTGATCAAGACACTGTCACCCTGGATTATGCAATTGCAGTTATTGCAGTTGACTTCCAAGCTGTTTCTCAGTTTCCGCCCTCTACCCCTTTATTCCACAGTCTGTTATCAGTAAGCTGGCAGAGTGATCCTCTACTCAAAACCCTCCAGTGGCTCCTGGTCTCTTGGGGGTGAAAAGCAGAGTCCTTTGAGTGGCCTATAAGGTCCTACTTGATGTTGTGCCTCCCTGCCCTCTTCTCTGAGCTCAACGGTCGCTGTTCTCCACCTTCCACTGGCCTCACAAGTCTCCTTACTGCTCGAGACCAGGCACACTCTTGCCGTAGGACCTTGGTGCTGGGGATTCCCCCTGCCTGCCTGCTTTTCTCCCAGATGTTCACCAGGCTTGCCTCCTCATGCCTTTCAGGTCATTGCTCAAGAGAATCTTAACCTTATTTAAAATTATAATTCTCCACCAACACTTCATCTCCTCTTCTTGCTTTATTTTTTCCATGGCATACATAACCGTCAGACATTTTAATTGTTTTACTTCCTTATTTGTTGGTGTTCCCTCACTTGAAAGAAAGCTTCATGAAAGGAGGGGTTTTTAGATTGATTAATTAATTAATTAATTAAATTTTTTTTTGAGACAGGGGTTTACTCATTGCCCAGGCTGGAGTGCAGTGGCACAATCATGGCTCACCTCAGCCTTGACTTCCCTTGGGCTCAACGATCCTTGCCCCTCAGCCTACTGAGTAGCTGGGACTACAGGTGCGCACCAGCATGCCCAGTTTCTTTTTTTTTTTTTGGTAGAGACAGTGATCCCACTTTAGTGCCAGGCTGGTCTCGAGCTCCTGGACTCAAGTGATACCCTTGCCTCAGTGCTGGGATTATAGGTATGAACCACTGCACCCAGCCAAGAGGGTTTTTTTTTTTTTTCCATGTTTTATTTATTACTGCTATACCTAATTACCGGCATTTAGTATACTAAATAAATATTTGTTTAATGTATTGATGAATAAAGTTAATTTTCATTTCCAGCCCCATCACACTTTTGACTTGGGGCTGTGATTTTTGTTCACACAATTTGACCTAAAAATCTCCCATTCTGGAGTTAATCAGCTTTTGTTGTATTTTTAATGCTGTTAAATTTATTTTCATTAGTTTTCCAGTGGTTAAGCCTGTTTTTTTTGAGACGGAGTCACCAGGCAGGAGTGTAGTAGCAAGATCTCAGCTCCCTGCAACCTCCGCCTCCCGTGTTCAAGTGATTCCCCTACCTCAGCCTCCCAAGTAGCTGGGATTACAGGTGCCCACCACCACGTCTGGCTAATTTTTTGTATTTTAGTAGACACAGGGTTTCACCATGTTGGCCGGGCTGGTCTCTATCAGCCTCCCAAAATGCTGGGATTATAGGCATGAGCCACTGTGCCTGGCCAAGTATCAGCTATTTGGTCAGTTACTTATCTGGTTTTATTCTTTGTAAAAAATATATTTCTATAAGAAACATTCTCCTATAAATGTTTTACTTTTTAAATTCTCACTTAAATAAATTAAGTTGTTCTGTATATTTAGTTATAACCCATAATATTTGAGGCTTTCTGTTTTCCTTTAGATTGGATTGGGTTAGTTTAGATTGGATTAGGTTAGATGGGTTAGTTTTCTCTTGTGTAAAAGGTTGTAGTTCAAAAAATTTCTTAGCTGGCTGGGCCTGGTGGCCCGTGTCAGTAGACCTAGCATTGTGGAAGGCAAGGGTAAGAGGATTGTTTGAGCCCAGGAGCTTGAGGCTTCGGTGAGCTGCAGTCACGCTGCATCACTGTACTCTAGACTGGGCAAGCATGAGACCCTGTCTCTAAAAAAGTAAAAATAAAAGAAATTATCTAATGTATGTAAGTATACACAAGAAAAAAAGCCAGGAGATATTTAATATATTAAGAGTAGAGTTAGGATTAGAGAATTTTTTTGCTTCATGTGTTATATATTCCTATAAAGTTTGAATTTTTAAATATAAGCTTGTATTGATTTTGCAAGCTGAAAAAAATTTAGCAAAATTTGTTTTAAAATAAAGTCTCTTCATTTTCTTTAAGTGGCTTTCTGATAGGAAGAAGAGAGCACTACAGAAGAAAGATGTAGGTGAGTATTGTTTTTTCCCGCTTCAGCTGCATTAGTGATCCGTGTTCTAATGCTTTTACTCATTTGCTGATATCATATACAAGTGAGGATTTATAAGAATGCAGTAACATATAGTGGAAAATGAATGCTGTTGTCTCTTTCCTTTTTTTTTTTTTTCCTTTGACATGGGGTCTCGCTGTGTTGCCCAGACTGGTTTCTAACTCCTGGGCTTGAGCAGTCCTGAACCTTGGCCTCCCAAAGTTTTGGGATTACAGACATGAGCCTCTGCACCCAGCCCTTCTCCTTCTTCTTCTTCTTTTTTTTTTTGAGACAGAGTTTCAGTCTTGTTCCCTGGGCTGGAGTGCAATGGTGCGACCTTGGCTCACTGCGACCTCCACCTCCCAGATTCAAGTAATTCTCCTGCCTCAGCCTGCTGAGCAGCTGGGATTACAAGCCACCATGCCTGGCTAATTTTTTTTCTATTTTTAGTAGAGATGGGGTTTCTCCATGTTGGTCAGGCTGGTCTCGAACTCCCCACCTCAGGTGATCCTCCCGCCTTGGCCTCCCAAAGTGCTGGGATTATAGGCATGAGCCACCACGCCTGGCTGCCTTTCTCCTTCTTAAGAAACTTTTTACTGTGGTTGGTATGTTCCTGGTGGGTATGGGATTTTGATTTTACCTTATTAACTAATGAGTTAGCCTGTTACTGTTTCATGGGTAACAACGGTAAGACGCAAGACTCCTGGGTTAGAGATGCATATTTTATTACTCACAGCACAGTAAATAGCATGAACATCAGCATATTTGTGCCAGTTCCCCTCTTGAGTCTCCTGGAGACACTTAGCACAGTCCAGATGGATGCCTGGCACACAGTGGATTTGTGTTGTGGCTGAGCAACACAGCTTGGGAAGTCCACTGCTTTTCTAGCAAGCAGTAAGCAAAGCTGTGCTTTGTCTAGAAGGGACGTGTCTGTCAAGGTTCTCAGCAGCGTAAACAACCCTGAGAAATGGCTCAGGTTAGAGTGACTGGGGCCTTGCAATCTCGCCATACCCAGTAAGCATGCAGGTCCAAGGGGGACTGCCTCTCCTATTGCTTTGCTCTCTGGTGTATCAAAATCTTATCCTGTGAATTAAATCCATTTATCAGTGTTTGAGATACAGAGACAATGAGCATTTTTTGAAGAAAGGAATTTTACATGTAGGATGTATGAACCTGAACATTAAAAGATGATTGTAGAAGATGATTTCTTTTAAATTTACGGCAGCAAGAAATTGTAAGAAAAATTCTAACTTAAATAATTTCGGTAAACAAGTTTTCATTATGTTTTCTTCATTATAGCTTGTCACATATGAAAGAAAATTTATTTTCCCATATTTTTGTTTAACTTATTCTTTAAAGACCTAAGGTATCAAAGGGATTTCCTCTTGTCTGCAGATAATTGGTGCCAACAGAGGCATAAGTCAGCTTGGTAGTAGTTTCTTATATAAACTTAAGAGTTTGGGCCAGGCATGGTGGCTTACGCCTCTGATCCCAGCACCTTAGGAGGCCCAGGCGGGCAGATCACGAGGTCAGGAGTTCAAGACCAGCCTGGCCAACATAGTGAAACCCCATCTCTACTAAAAATACAAAAATTAGCCAGGCATGGTGGCACGTGCCTGTAGCCCCAGCTACTCAGGAGGCTGAGGCAGGAGAATCGCTTGAACCTGGGAGGTGAATTTTGCAGTGAGCCAAGATTGTGCCACTGCACTCCAACTTGGGCAACAGAGTAAGACTTTGTCTCAAAAAAAAAAAAAAAAAAAAAGAGTTTGGAGGCTTAAACCTGTCATTTAGGAGAAAAAAAAAATTATAAGATTTTTTTCTTTGCCGTGATTGAGTAATAATAGTGGTTTAGGGGCCTGGTGCAGTGGCTCACTCCTGCAGTCCCAGAACTTTGGGAGGCTGAAGTGGGAGGATTGCTTGAGCCTAGAAGTTCAAGACCAGCCTGGGCAATGTGGCAAAACCCCATCTCTACAAAAATACAAAAATACCTGCGTGCAGTGGCATACGCCTATAGTCCTAGCTCTTTGGGGGGCTGAGGTGTGAGGATCGCTTGAGCCCAGGAGGTTGAGGCTGCAGTGAGCCATAATCGTGCTACTGCACTACAGCCTGGGTGACAGAGTGAGACCCTGTCTCAAAAAGTGGTTTAATGTTTATGGTCTTCCTCCTATAACACTGAATGTTTGATACACTGTTGTGGAAATTTTTTTTTTTCAATTAATGGTGATAGTTTTTTTCCTCTTGAAAAGTGAAAATGAAATACTTAGCTTAGAAAAACAATATATGAGCTAAGGAAAAAAACCTTTGCTGTTTAATGGTTGGGCTGGAAGGCCAACCATTTCCCAAGGCTGGGAAGCATTTGGGATGAATTTTACCTGTTTATGGTTGTGGTGACTGCTTGGCACACATTTGTCTTATGTTAGAGAATAAGCACATGTTAGCTAAACTAAGTTGTTTTTTTCTCTCCTTTTAGATGTCCGTAGGAGAATTGAACTTATTCAGGATTTTGAAATGCCTACTGTATGTACCACTATTAAGGTGTCAAAAGACGGACAGTACATTTTAGCAACTGGTAAGCATCTTTTTGGTTATGATTTCCATGCGTTTTATACCAGGAAATGCTGTGATGGGAAAGATTTTTGTTGTTGTTGTTGTTTTTAACCATAATATTTTATTATAAAAAACTTAAAACGCACAGAAATATTGAAAAAATTATAAACACCTACTTAACTACTACCTAAATTCCGCAGTAAATAGTTTACTCTGCAGTATTTGATTTATCCCATGCATCTGTCTCTTTGTTCATACATCAGTCCATCTTGTTTCTTTGATGCATATCAGTGTAAGTTGAAGATACCAGTGTACTTCACCCCAAAACACCTTAGCATGTATATCATTAGCTGGAGTTCAATATTTATCAATATTTACTTATGGCTTTTTTCAAGATAAATTTATATTGGTGAAATGCACAGATCCTAAGTTTACCATTTGATTAGTTTTGACAAACGCACATGCTTGTGTAACTCAAAGCTCTGTCAAGACACAGAACGTTTTTTCCTGCAGAAAATGTCTCCCACTCGTGCAGAGACAACTGTTGCTGAGTTTTTTCAGTATAGACAAGTTTAGTCTGTTTTAGAACTTAATATAAATGTAGTCATACACTGTATATTCTTTCTCTGTGAGACTTATTTCATGTAGGATTTTGTATTTGAGATTCATACATGTTGTTGTATGTGTCAATAGCTTCTTTTTTTAATTACCAAAAAATATTGTTAGATGACTAAACCACAGTTTATTTACTCATTCTCCATGTAATGAGCACCTGGGCTATTTTCATTCAGTTTTTTGGCTATTACTAATAAAGCACTCTGAACAATTGCATAGAAGTCTGTTTTGTGGGTATATGCTTTCATGTCTTTGGTAAATACCTAGGAGTGGAATTTTTGGGTCCTGGGTAGGTGTATGTTTAGTAATCTGGGAAACTTCCAAGTCTTTCCCCAAAGTGATCGTATCATTTGTACTCCTACTAACAATGAATGAGAGGTTCAGGAAAGGTCACTTATAACATGGGTTTCTGTATAATGTACTAATTTTTAAAAATATCCCTAAGATTTTACATTAACAGTATTTATCATTATCAAAAAATCATGAAATATAGAGAACTTTTACTGTGTTGGAGTGTTGAACAGTGTCACCCAACCTTTAGTGGTTGTGATTTTGGTGCATTAGTCCTGTATATTGTCCAAACATTTTTTGCTGGTATCAGTATTCCTTTTCCAACCACTTTCTTTTTGGTAACACCTTTTATACCCACACAGGCCAGTCTCTTTTGCTTTGTGTTAATGATTATCTCAGTACTAACTAACACTATCTACATCTCTTAGCCTTCAGTTTTATGTTCAGAAACTGGTAAAAAGAATTGAGGAAATCTAAGATATATGGACACCCTTATTGAAGACTAGAAGAAACTTAAATTTTCTTCATTGTATAGATCCAGAGATATTAAGTGACTTGTCTAAGCTCACAGATCTAGTACTTAAGAAAGCTAGGATACAGATTTGTTAAATGACACTTTCTTTTATGAAATCATCCTCTGTTTCTATGCAAAATTGGTGGCTTTTCTTCTTCTTCTTTTTTTTTTTTTTTGTTTTAAACAGAGTCTCACTCTGTCACCCATTCTGGAGCACAGTGGCATGGTTTTGGCTGACTGCAGCCACTGCCTCCCGGGTTCAAGTGATTCTCCTGCGTCAGTCTCCTGAATAGCTGGGACTACAGGTGTGCACCACCACACCTAGATAATATTTGTATTTTTTTAGTAGATATAGGGTTTTACCATGTTGGCCAGGCTGGTCTGGAACTCCTTGCCTCAAGTGATCCACACGACTGGGCCTCCCAAAGTGCTGGGATTATAGGTGTGAGCCACTGGGCCTGGCCTAATGACTATCCTTCTTATTCAGAACTTCTCAGTTTTATTTTATCTTAAAAATATTTCATAAATAATATGTGGGCTGAGCAGGGTGGCTCACGCCTGTAGTCCCAGCACTTTGGGAGGCTGAAGCAGGCAGATCACATGAGGCCAGGAGTTCGAGACCAGCCCGCCCAACATGGTGAAATCCTGTCTCTGTTAAAAATAAATTAGCTGGGCGTGGTGGCGTGCACCTGTAATCCCAGCTACTTGGAGGCTGAGGCATGAGAATTGCTTGAACCCAGGTGGCAGAGGTGAGCCAGGATCGTGCCATTGCACTCTACCCTGGGCAACAGAGTGAGACTCTGTCTCAAAAAAAAAGAAAAGGAAGAAAATGTGAAATATGGTAGTGAGACTGAGGAACTGAATTTCATTTTTTTTTTAGAGACAGGGTTTCACTCGTAACCTTGAACTTTTGGGCTCAAGCCATCCTCCTTCCTCAGCTTCCTAAGTGGCTAGAACTATAGGTGCTCACCACTATGGCCATTAATTAAATTTTTTTTTTTTTTTTTTTTTTTTTGAGACGGAGTTTCGCTCTTGTTGCCCAGGTTGGAATGCAATGGCGCGATCTTGGCTCACCGCAACCTCTGCCTCCCTGGTTCAAGCAATTCTCCTGCCTCAGCCTCCCAAGTAGCTGGGATTACAGGCATATGCCACCACGCCTGGCTAAGTTTTATATTTTTAGTAGAGATTCGGTTTCTTCATGTGCGTCAGGCTGGTTTTGAACTCCCGACCTCAGATGATCTGCCCACCTCGGCTTCCCAAAGTGTTGGGATTACAGGTGTGAGCCACCGTGCCAGGCCAAAAAAAAAATTTCTTTTAGTAGAGATGGGGTATTTTGCCCACATTGGTCTCAAACTCCTGGACTCAAGCGGTTGTCCACCTGTCTCTCAAAGTGCTGGGATTATAGGCATGAGCCACAGCACCCAGCTGGAATCTTAAATTTAATTTGATTTTAATTATTTTAAATTTAGATAGCTATGCATTGCTAGTGGCTGCCATATTGGACAGCACAATTGTAAAGTCCAGAGTCCTTCTGGTTTGACTTTCCTCGAGGCCTTTTTCTGGTACTGGTAGGGGAAATGGAGTTGGAGTGTCACTTGCTTCTCCATTTAGTTTGGTAGAGGTTTTTCTTTCAATGTCGGTATCTGTCCGTACTTCTTTCTCAGATTCCCTTTGGTGTTCTAGGCCGTGTGGCTAAAAACAAGTTGAATGAGATTGGCCCTGAAGACCCTTCATTCTGGTTGGGGAAATAGATTATCTAAGGGAATGAACCCAGGGGATGTGCTAAGTATTGTTTTGTTATGGAAGTGACCGGCCTCTTAATTCCTTTTGGAAGCATTGGGTTTATGATCATGCCAGATTTAAATCTATTGTTAGTGGTGGTGTTAGTTTTTTCCGTTACGTGGGGATGAAAGATAAAAAATAGAGGGCCTACTTTTATTAATGTTTATATTTTTTACCACTTTTTCCCCCCGATGGCCAAAGTAATACTTGTAAGCCTTTTAAACAACATAGCAATAAAAAACAACAGGGTACAGTAGCTCATGCCTATAATCCCTGCACTTTGGGAGGCTGACGCAGGAGTATTACTTAAGGCCAGGAGTTCAAGACCAGCTTGAGCAACACAGCAAGATTCTGTCCCTACAATAAAATAAAAAAATTAGTTGAATGTGGTGGTGTGCATCTATAGTGTCAGCTGCTCACGAGGCAGAGGCAGGAGGATTGCCTGAGCCTAGCAGTTTGAGGTGCAACGAGCTATGATTGTACCACTGTGCTCCATCCTGGGCAACAGAGCAAGACCCTGTCTCTGAAAAAAATTAAAGCCCCAAAAACAAACGACAGTGGAATACAGGTCCTGGCTATATTAAAAGTTTTATGTGTGGCCTTTCAAATTTTGTGTGTGTGTGCGCGCGTAAAATTGTGTGTATATATCTGTATGAATGTAGATATATATACACACATATATACACACATGCATATATATGTGTGTATATATACACATACACACATGCATACAAATCTATTAAAATTATTGCCATACGACAGTGGGCTTATATTTACTGGTTTTAAACTTCTCTTTTTTAAGCTGGGTGTGGTGGTTCATGCCTATAATTCCAGCACTTTTGGGAGGCTGAGGTGGGTGGATCACTTGAGTCCAGGAGTTTGAGGCAAGCCTGGGCAATGCGGTGAAACCCCATCTTTACAAAAAATACAAAAATTAGCCAGTCATAGTGGCAGGCGCCTCTTGGTCCCCGCTACTTTGGAAGCGGAGGTGGAAGGATCACTGGAGCCGAGGGAGGTTGAGGTTGCAGTCAGCCGTGATTGCACCACTGTGCTCCAGCCTGGTTGACAGAGTGAAACCCCATTTCAAAAAAGGAAAAAGAAATTCACCAAAGAAAACCCCACAAAATAACCTTTTTTTTTTTTTTTTTTTTTAAATGAAATCTTGGGTTTTGATCTATGTCAGTAAACAAAGGACTACCTCATTGTTTTAAGATATCTTTATTGGAAATACATAACATAAAATATGAAAGTCTCCGAAACTGCACTTCACGGAGATAGACTATCATTGTGAGTTAGTTCCTCCAACTTTTGCCTTACAAAGTGCCAAAGTTAGGCCAGGCACAGTGGTTCATGCCTATAATCCTAACACTTAGGGAGGCTGAGGCAGGCAGATCACCTGAACTCAGGAGTTCGAGACCACACTGGCCAACATGGTGAAACCCTGTCTCTACTAAAAATACAAAAATTAGCCAGATGTGGTGGCAGGCACCTATAATCCCAGCTACTTGGGAGGCTGAGGCAGGAGAATCACTTGAATCCAAGCGGCAGAGGTAGCAGTGAGCCGAGATTGCTCCTCTGCACTCCAGCCTGGGCAACAGACCAAGACTCCATTTCAAAGAGAAAAAAAAAGGCTGGGCTCGATGGCTCACACCTGCAATCCCAGCACTTTGGGAGGCCAACGCGGGTAGATCACCTGAGGTCAGGAGTTCGAGACCAGCCTGACCAACATGGTAAAACCCCATCTCTACCAAAAATACAAAAATTAGCTGGTCATGGTGGCCTGCGTCTGTAATCCCAGCTACTCAGGGGGCTGAGGCAGGAGAATCGCTTAAACCTGGGAGGCTGAGGTTACAGTGAGCCGAGATCACGCCATTGCACCCCAGCCTAAACGATAGAATGAGACTGTCTCAAAAAAAAAAAAAAAAAAAGGCAGAGTGCCAAAGTTGCCATTGCATTGTACAAAATTGGGATTGTATTATATGGATCATATTCCAGCACTCGCCTGTGCTCTCTCTGTGTACTTTTACTTTATAGTACGTTTTGGCAGCTTTCCATGTCAGTGGTTACTCCAGGTCTGCCTTATCCACTTTATGGGCTATGTAATATTCCCTTGCGTGGATTTATTGTCAGTCATTCAACCATTTTCCTGTCAGTGGACATTTTATTTGCTTTCAGTTGCTGACCATTTATAAATAATGCTGCAGTGAACATTCTTGATATCTTTGGCAGGCTTGTGGATATATTTCCGTGAGTTCAATTTGTGTGAGTTGAAATATAGATTGAAAGTATAGAAACATCATGTATTTTAGGGATTATCCTTCAAAGAAGTTGTATCAATTGTATACTAATCAACAACAGTATATGGGAATATTTTACACTTTCACCAACACAGATATTAACCATTTTTTAAATCTTTGCCATTCTGGTGGACAAAACTGTTTCGTCGTTTTCATGTATTTTGTTAGATTACTTGTAAAGTTTCTTAGTAATTTTGTTTGGTTTTCTATGACTTGCTTGTTTAGCTTTTGCTCAGTTTTTCCTTGGGGTGTTTGAGAGGAGCTGCTTTTACATTCCTTTCTTTTGATTTGATTACAATTAATCCTGCCTATCTCTGAACAAGAGGTACACTCAATGTATCTGTGGATGTTGACTATGAAAGTATGTCTTTAGGTTTTACATCACATTAATTTTTTGTAGGAACATATAAACCTCGGGTTCGATGTTATGACACCTATCAGTTATCCTTGAAGTTTGAAAGGTGTTTAGATTCAGAAGGTGAGTAAAAAGCTAAATTTGAATTCGTGAAAATGACTTTTTATGTTGTTTGCTTTTCTGGTTTTAAAATGAGAACAGTTTGTAATTTTTTTTTATTGCTATATAACAGATTACTGTACTACAATCCAGATGGCTTAAAACATCCATTTAGTAGCTCACAGTTGTGTGGATCTTAAGTCTGTGCAGCTTCTGTGCTCATAGAGTGTTGACCAGGTGGAGCTCTGACTTGGAGGTGCTGGAAAAGAATATGCTTCCACGTGTTAGTTTGTAGTTCTTTTAGAATTGACTAGCAGCTTTTCTGGTTTTCAGAGAAAGCCCCCCCAAAAAAAAATAAAAATAAAAAATCAAAAGGAATTTGCTTCCAAACACACTCAGGTTGTTGTCAGTATTCAGTTTGTTGTGGTTATAGGATTGGGTTCCCATTTCCTTCTGGCTGTCAGCTGGGGGCCACTCTGTGCTTCTAGAGGCTACATGCATTTCTCATCACACGCTCACCTCCACCTTCAAACCAGCAAAAGCTCATCACATCCTCCCTGTTTTTCTTTTCTTTCTTTTATTTATTTATTACTTTTTAAAGAGATAGGATCTTGTTGCCCAGACTGGAGTACTGTGGTGTGATCATAGTTTACTGTAGCCTTGAACTCCTGGGCTCAAGTGATCCTCCTACCTTAGCCTCCCAAGTAGCTGGAACTACAGATGTGAGGCACCACGCCCCACTAATTTTATAATTTTTTGTAGAGATGGAGTCTAGTCATGTTGCCCAGGCTGGTCTCAAACTCCTGGCCTCAGCCATCCTTTCGCTTTGGTCTCCCAAAGTGCTGGGATTCCAGGCATGAGCCACTGCACCCAGCCCCTTGTGTTTTGGATCTCTCTGACTTTTTATTCTGCTGCCAGCCAGAGAAACTCTGCTTTTATTTTTTATTTATTTATTTTTGAGACAGAATCTTGCTGTGTCACCCAGGCTAGAGTGCAGAGGCACGATCTTGGCTCACTGTAAACTCCACCTCCTAGATTCAAGCGATTCTCCTGCCTCAGCCTCCTGAGTGGCCGGGATTATGGGCGCACTTCACCACGCCCAGCTAATTTTTGTATTTTTAGTAGAGACGGGGGTTTCACATTTGGCCAGGCTCGTCTCGAACTCCTGACCTTGTGATCCACCTACCTTGGCCTCCCAAAGTGCTGGGATTACAGGCGTGAGCCCCCGCACCCAGCTGAAACTCTGCTTTTAAAGGGCTCATATGATTATAAATCTCCCCTTTGCCATAAAATGTAGTGTAATCACTAGAGCAATGTCTTATCAATTCACAGTTTCCACCCACACTCTCAAGGGAAGGGGGTTATACAAGAGTAAAGGTCACTGGGGGTCGTTCTTAGAATTCTGAATGACACCAAAGTCAAATTAAAATGAGAAAGTTGAAGTACTTTTATCAGTTGGCCTAGAATTTGGGATTGAGGGGAAAGGAGTTAATGGGATATGTGGTCTGTGGAATTATATGCATAGTCTCCCAACTTGTTTCACCCTTTGGGTTTTTTTTTGTTTGTTTGTTTGTTTGTTTGTTTTGTTTGTTTTTTTTTTACTTTTTAGAAACAGGATCTTTTCCTGTCACCCAGGCTGGAGTACAGCGTTGTGGTCACAGCTCACTGCAGCCTCAACTACCCAGGCTCTAGAGATCTGCCTATCTCAGTCTCCCAAATAACTGGGACCACAGGTGTGCACCACCATGCCTGGCTAATTTTTTTTTCTGTTTTTTTTTCCCCCCATAGTGATAGGGTCTTACTTTGTTTATTGAAAACAATAGAAACTCTGTGTGCCACTAATAATGGCTATTTTTCACTCTTTTTGTTTATCAGGTAGACTATGAATGGGTAAAAAAATGACTGTTATCTTTTTTGTTAAGCAACAATTTTTTAAATGTTCTTTAATGTATATTTGAAAGTCTTTTCTTTTTTTTGAGACGGAGTCTCACTGTGTTGCCCAGGCTGGAGTGCAGTGGTGTGATCTTGGCTCACTGCAAGCTCCGCCTCCCGGGTTCACGCTATTCTCCTGCCTCAGCCTCCCGAGTAGCTGGGACTACAGGTACCAGCAACCACGCCTGGCTAATTTTTTGTATTTTTAGTAGAGACTGGGTTTCACCATGTTAGCCAGGATGGTCTTGATCTCCTGACCTCATGATCCGCCCGCCTCGGCCTCCCAAAGTGCTGGGATTACAGGCTTGAGCCACTGCGCCCGGCCTTGAAAGTCTTTAAAATGATTTTGTTTTCAACATCTCAGAAAGAGTGTCAGAATTTAGAAGTCATTGTATTTTGTGAATTTGCTTTCAGTTCTACAAGAAACCTAGTTGATATGTATTGAGAAATTATGAAGCTTTTAAGTTTTTGTTGGTGTTTTGGGACAATATACTATGACAATTTTCTTGTTTCACGTAGAGGCAGAAAAAAACTGGTTTGTGCATAATTTCTGTGTTGAATTAGAATCTTTGCATCAAGTTTGCATTGTTAAGAATGTTGATTGATAATTGTATTTTTCCTATTTCTTGTTTTTCAGTTGTCACCTTTGAAATTTTGTCTGATGACTACTCAAAGGTATGTTTTATAGCATTGGTTTGTACTGACTAGACCCAAGAAATGAATGAGTGGAATTTATTTTGATGATAAGCAGTTTTATGATATTTTTATTGTTAAACTAAAATGGCTGTGTAGTTCTATTGTTAAACAAAAATGGCTGTGTAGTAAAATGTAACCCATCATTTTTTATTAATAATACAATGATACAGATAGCCTTTGGCCAATCTAATATCAAAGTTAATTTTTCATATCATATATGAAACCTTATTTATATTTTTAAGAATTGGCAACAGTTATGTTTTATATCATCTTATATTCTAGATTTATGATTCTGATTTTTACATTTAACCTAGATTTATATACCAGGTTGCTTTCATTTTCTTATTTATATGTGAAAAGTAAACTAGCAGGGTTGTATGTTTAATTTTTTTTTTTTAATTTTGCAAATTGTTGGGGTATATTCTGAAACAGTTCAAAATATAGCTAAGTAGATTTATTTCTTTTTTTGGTGCCATTAGTCCATCTTTCAACTCTTTTTTTGGAGACAGGGCCTCGCTCTGTCACCCGGGCTGGAGGGGCAGTGGCTTAATTTCGGATCACTGCAGCATCAACCTCCTGAGTTCAAATGATTCTCCTGCCTCAGCCTCCTGAGTAGCTGGGACTACAGGTGTGCGCCTCCACACCTGGCTAATTTTTGTATTTTTAGTAGAGATGGAGTTTCACCAGGTTGGCCAGACTGGTCTCAAACTCCTGACCTCAAGTGATCCGCCTGCCTTGGCCTCCCAAAGTGTTGGAATTACAGGCGTGAGACACGGCGCCCAACCTATCTTTCAACTCTTATAGTCACTTTCAACAGTTATAAAATTGTCAGTAAACTCTTGGATTTAAAAGTAAAACATTTTTAGTGATGTCAAATGGCATCTTGAAAGAAAATTGAATTTTCTTAGCTGACATGACTTTGTATTTTCAGTTTTGGAAACTATCTGGTACAGTTTATCCTTTTGTCTATGGCGTCATTTATCATACGTTTTGGAACATGTAATTTTAGAGTGTATTTTCTCTAAATACTGATGAATTTGCCTTTAAATACCATCTGTTGATGTTTGAGATACCCCTTTAGTACACTAAAGTCAAGTTACAAGGAGTATCTTTGACACTAAAGTCAAAGATACAAGGAGTTTATCATACCTTGTGTGATAATGGTGGGATTATTATTATCATTTTTTGTTTTTTATTTTTTGAGACAGAGTTTCACTCTTGTTGCCCTGGCTGGGAGTACAATGGTGCAACCTTGGCTCACCACATCCTCTGCCTCCTGGGTTCAAGTGATTCTCCTGCCTCAGCCTCCCGAATAGCTGGGATTACAGGTGCCCGCCACCATGCCCAACTACTTTTGTATTTTTAGTAGAGACAGGGTTTCTCCATGTTGGTCAGGCTGGTCTCAAACTCCTGACCTCAGGTGATCCACCCGCCTCGTCCTCCCAAAGTGCTGGGATTATAGGCGTGAGCCACTGCGCCCCGCCGGGATTATTTAAATGTGTTCCCAAGTGAAAGAGGAAGCTGCTCATTGAGGGTACCATGAGAGTGCTCTGTGTTATGACATGCTCATGCCAGGTCAATGAAGGGCATTTGTTGCAAGTCTTTAATTAGTAGGTAAGGTTTGCAGAAAAGCTATCAGGATGCAGGAGGGCATTAAGGAGCCATTGGGGAGTTTTCATTCTTAATCCCAGTGGAGGGTGTGTGCACAGACGTGTGTTTAGACAGAGAGAGAGAGAGAGAGAGGTAAGAGTTTTTCTTGGTTTGCCAGTTTTTTAGTGATAATGAAATAAACACCTAACTAGGAACCTAAGCAAATTAATTTTTTTTGTTTTGTTTTCAGATTGTCTTCTTACATAATGATAGATACATTGAATTTCATTCACAATCAGGTTTTTACTACAAAACCAGAATACCAAAGTTCGGGAGAGATTTCTCTTACCACTATCCATCTTGTGACTTGTACTTTGTTGGTGCAAGGTATCGGATCTAGTCCCTCTTTCTCCTTTTCACCTCCTAAAACAACCAACTTCTGTTCCTAAATTTCTTGTACAATTTCTGTAGATAGCTTGCTTTAATAAAAAAGTGATATGTGGCTCTTGTAAAAAAAAAAAAAAAAAAGTACAAAACAAAGGATAGGCAAAAAAAAAAAAATTATTTTCTACATAATTGATTTCTACATAATCTACATATGGTACTACATAATCTACATATGGTACATAATCTACATATGCTGTTTTAACAACTGTTGTTTTGCTTAATACAATATTTTCTAATGTTAAAAATATCTTTGATAGTTACCTGCCTCATTGGGAAATACTGATGGGAAGTGTGTGAACCTTTTCAGTTTAGCCCAGTTACCACAATTTACGAGACACGGTATTTTAGTTATCTGTTTATCTTCTAGATTTCTGTCTCTAAGATTGTTTCATGTCAGTAATCAGTTTCTATCTGATCACTTTGTGATTAATAGGTCATATGTGGTTATGGATTCTAGTTTTAAAAAATTGGGAGAGGGCTTTATTATTTTTGGTAATTTGATAGTTTGATTTAATTTGATTTGCATGAAATGACAAAAGCATTTCAAGCATCTTTCATTGTGTAGTTGATGTCCTACATTAAACAGTCTACGAAATTCTGAACAAAAGGTCATTAGCAAGTTTTCAAAATTTTAAAAAATTAAACAGTTGTTTCAAAACCATTAAGTAGTAAATGTGTTTAAGAAATTAATTAGGACAGAAGTCATAACTTTAGAACACCACTATCTACCCATGTTTTTTGTTTTGTTTTTCTGTTTTTTTTTTTTTTTTTTTTTTTTGAGAGGGATTCTCGCTCTGTCGCTCAGGCTGGAGTGCAGTGGTACGATCTTGGCTCACAGCAACATCCGCCTCCTGGGTTCAAGTGATTCTCCTGCCCCGGCCTCCCGAGTAGCTGAGACTACAGGTACCCACCACCAAGTCCAGCTAATTTTTGTGTTTTTAGTAGAGGCAGGGTTTCACCTTGTTGGCCAGGCTCGTCTCGAACTCCTGACCTCAGGTGATTCACCTGCCTTGGCCTCCCAAAGTGCTAGGATTACAGGCGTGAGCCACAGTGCTGGGCCCGGTTTTTTTTTTTTTTTTTTTATTTAACCAAAGCCATTAGTGTATCTATTTGACTGTTAGTATTGGCAATTTATCTACAATATTTAACAGGATAAATTGTAGGCAAAAATTTAGTACAATTTCGATAGAAACACCCCTTTTTTCCCCCTGAAAGTACAGCAGTATTTGAAGGACTAATTTTTTTAAAGAAGAATAAGACATTATCTTTGCTTTTAAGTTGCTTAAAGGGTATAATTCCTACATGTGACCGACTCATTTAGGAGTTCTATCTTTGGCTTCTGTTACTATGGTGCTAAATTTGGAGATATATACATGTATAATGTAGTTGATAAAGTCAGTTTCTTAGCCCTATTGCACAGTATTTCAAAACTTTTTATTCGAAGTACCTTTTTGGTTTTTAGTTTTTTATAAAGATGGGATCTCATTATGTTTCCCAGGCTGGTCTTGAACTCCTGGGCTCAAATGATCCTCTTGCTTTGGCCTCACAAAATGTTGAGATTATGGGTGTGAGCTACTGTACCTGGCCTGTATTATTATTATTATTATTATTATCTTTTGAGATGAAGTCTAGCTCCGTCACCAGGCTGGAGTGCAGTGGTCCAATCTCCGCTCACTGCAACCTCCGCCTCCCAGGTTCAAGCGATTCTCCTGCCTCACCCTCCTGAGTAGCTGGGACTACAGGCACGCCCTGCCACGCCCAGCTAATTTTTGTATTTTTAGTAGAGACAGGGTTTCACCATATTGGCCATGATGGTCTCGATCTCTTGACCTCGTGATCTGCCCACCTCGGCCTCCCAAAGTGTTGGGATTACAGGCATGAGCCACTGCGCCCCGCCTATATTATTTTTATAGTCATCAAAAAGGTAGCATTTGACCAGGTATTTGGCTGGTGGCTGTTATGTGTGTGTGTTTATATGTATGTGTGTGTATATATATGTGTGTGTGTGTATATATATAAAATACATGAAAAAATATATACAAATACATACCCATTTTAGAAAACTGGGAAAATACAGAAAAGAAAAAATTCAGGCTGGGCACTGTGGCTCATGCTTGTAATCCAGCACTTTGGGAGGCCAAGGTGGGCAGATCCCCTGAGGTCAGGAGTTCAAGACCAGCCTGGCCAACATGGTGAAACCCTGTGTCTACTAAAAATACAAAAAATTAGCTGAGTGTAGTGATGGGCGCCTGTGAGCTGAGACTGCCCTGTTGCACTTCAACCTGGACAACAAGAGCAAAACTCCATCCCAAAAAAAAAGAAAAAATTCAGCCATAATTATACCACCCAGAGACAATCCTTAATATGTTTCCTTTCTTATATACATATGTAGATACATTACGTGTACTTTTGGATCTTGTATTCTCCATCTTATTTGTAAATAGTATACTACGTAATGACTTAATATTTTCTTGGCATGTGAATGGTTTAAATCACTTTTATACGTGAACAAATTCATAAAGTGAATATTTTTCAGATTTAGAATACATTTTTGTATCAGTTTTATAAAAAGAAGTGATGGCTTATGAGTGATATATATTTATAAAATTTATATTTACTTAAAGTTTCATTGTAGTTTAGCAGGTTTTTGACTTTCTTTATTACTTTACAGTTCTGAAGTTTATAGGTTAAACTTAGAACAAGGACGATACCTGAATCCTCTACAAACTGATGCTGCGTGAGTATTGGTTTAGTAATACTGCTATATACATTTTGACCAGGAGGTGGAGCCAGATGCTCAGTTTGTTAACAAGTAACATAAAATACTGCAATTAAGCAAAACTCCCAGCAACTTAGTTAAAAAGTGCTGTTGAATTTATTCTTAAACAAAAAATCCACCGAAAGATCGGTGATTACTTTCAAAATTAAAGCATTTTTTCATATACTCAAATTTAAGTCAGTTAAAAATAGTTTATTATTATGACTTGCAGTGTTCTTTAAATTTACATTCATGGTTTTGTTTTGTGATATTTTCTCCTGTGGAGAAATTTTGAATTAATTTGGAGTGCCATTTTTCAATTTTTATGCTTTGCTAGCGGACATTTAAGGTTTTTAAAGTTTCCTTTTATCATACATTATAGTCTGCACATACGTATTATATGCATTAAGAGTTTTTAGGAATGAATCCATCATCGTCATCATCACAACAAATAATAGCGATAAACTCAGTAGGAAAGCACTTACTTTGTGCCAGGTGTTATTCAGTCATTTTACTTTTATTAACTCATTTTAAACTTAGAACAGATTTATATGGTAAGTACCATTTTACAGATAGGGCAGCTGAGGCTCAGAGAGGTAAGTAGTTTGCCCAAGGCCACACAACTAGTCAAGAGTAGAAGCTGGATTACTTCTCATTGTGTATATGAAGAGCTTGCTGAATTTTTCTTAGTGCTTTGAGAGGATTTTTAAAGGTTAGACGAACATGTTGTGATAATAAGAACCAAGTTAACTCCAATTTTCTTTATTTCACATTGGCTAGAAATGCTTTTATTTTTATTTTTAAAAACTTGTAGTAGTAACTTCACAATGCATTATATTGAGAGTCCTCTGTACCCCAGGCACCGCTGAACACTTTGCTGTCTTTTTCATTTAATCCCCATAATAACCCCCTGAGGTAGGTGAAATATCCATTTTACAGAGAAAGAAAATGAGACTCAGAGTGATGTACCCAGGAGAAGCTTGTCAAGGCTCAGGATTGTCATGGTGATAGCGTGTGTTCTTTTAAGAATGTTACCTGCCTTGGAAGAAAATACCTTGAAAAAATAGAGTCACCCTTTCTTCTCATGGTAGTGGAATAGTATTTCAGAAGGAAGTCCCTCCTCGTTTGTCACCTAGCAGGTAGAGTGTCACCCTGGGGATCAGAAACTCCAGTGACTGTGAGCCAAGCACTTAACCCTTTCAAACCTTGGTGTTTTTCATTTGCAGATTAGTGAGAGAGAATCTGTGTGTCTTCTTTCTTCCCAGAATTTGGGTTGACTGTTTATTTATTTAATATTCCTTCCCCGCTAAAGTAGCTGCTAACTAATACTTTCTCTCTTACTGCTTTCCTGTGTTAGGGAGAATAATGTTTGTGACATAAATTCAGTGCATGGCTTGTTTGCCACAGGAACCATAGAGGTAAGCATATATTGACTTTATTTTTTAGAATATTTGTTTTATATTTGATTGGACTTTTTATTTAAAGACTGAGTTGCTTGATTCCTTAGAGCAGGATAATGAGGTGATAGCTTATATATATATGTATATGTATGTATGTGTGTGTATGTATATATTTATTTATTTTTTTCGACACAAAGTCTCGCTCTGTCACCCAGGCTGGAGTGCAGTGGCACCATCTCCACTCATTGCAACCTCCGCCTCCCAGATTCAAGTGATCCTGCTGCCTCAGCCCTCCTAGTAGCTGGGATTATAGGCACGCACAACCATGCCTGGCTAGTTTTTGTATTTTTAGTAGAGATGGGGTTTCGCCATGTTGGCCAGTCTGGTCTCGAACTCCTGACCCCAGGTGATCCACCTGCCTTGGCCTCCCAAAGTGCTGGGATTACAGGAGTGAGCCAGCGTGCCTGGCCGGGATTCTTTTTTTCATTAAAAAAAAAAAAAAAATTTCCCCAGCTTTTTATTTTTAAAGAGTTCACATCTTTGTAAAAGTTTAGTGATAACTTATATATATTTTGCATTTTCTTTTCCTATAAAAATGTACATATATTAAAAATGTTTTTTGAACCATTTGAAAATAAGTTGCAGAGATGATATTTCTTCCCTAAATACTTTAAAATGGATTTCTTAAAAATAAGGACTTTCTCCTATAAAGTCATATATGTATCGTTATCATTACTAATAAATTTAATTTTGGTGCAATAATATATATTAAGTAGTTAACATTGATACAATCATTTTAAATTTAAAAATTTTCCCAGTTATACCAAGATGTCCTTCAGCACGGTTCTCCTTGCCCCTCCATCCAATCCAAGTTCCAGTCAAGATTATGCATTGCATTTTGGACTGTTTTATTCTGGTTTTTTTGTTTTTTTTTTTTTTGTAATTTAAAAGAAATTCAGCTCATGTTAAAACACTTAAACAGTACTAAAAAGGTTATAAGGTAAACAGTTAAACTTTTACTTTCTATGAAATAAACAATGTTAATTAGGTTTATTTTTGTATGTGTTTTAAGGATTTCCTAGTAGCAGATTTTATTTATTTAATTTTTATTCTACAGCCTTTTTTTTTTTTTTTTTTTTTGAGACAGAGTCTCACTCTGTTGCCCAGGCTGGTGTGCAGTGGCGCAATCTCAGCTCTCTGCAACCTCCGCCTCCTGGGTTCAAGCAGTTCTTCTGCCTCAGCCTCCCGAGTTGCTGGGATTACAGGTGTGTGCCACATACCTGGCTAATTTTTTGTATTTTTGGTAGAAACAGGGTTTCGCCATGTTAGTCAGACTGGGTCTCGAACTCCTGGCCTCAGGTGATCAGCCCGCCTCAGCCTCCCAAAGTGCTGGGATTGCAAGCGTGAGCCACTGTGTCTGGCCTTCTACAGCTTTTATTTTAGATTGTTTTTCATTTGCGTAGGGTAGAGTGGAGTGCTGGGACCCAAGAACTCGAAATAGAGTTGGTCTGTTAGACTGCGCCTTAAACAGTGTCACAGCAGATTCAGAGTAAGTAGAAATTAATTTGCAATGTCAGTTTTCATCAACTTTTGATTTCAGTAATGTATCTGTATTAAATTCAAATAAATTGCTAAAGGGTATCTGAAATTGTACTTTCCATGATTGGTTTTCATAAAAGTCCTCTCCTGTGAAAGCTCACTAGTGAGTAAGCCAGATAGAATTTCTTTCCAAACACTGTACAGAAGGCCTTGTTTCTTTAGTTGCTGTAGAATTTTATTAAAACAATTACACTGCAGGAATTTATATTCTGATTTTGTAGGATCTAGTGATAGAACTGGGAGTCCACCACAAACTCCACAGAGGTGTGCTTTGAATTCTAAGGTGGAAGGAAGCAAGTGTTTTTTTAATATTTTCTTGTTCCTGTTTCCCTAATTCCTACATTTAAAACAACCAGAAGAGTTTTCACTATTATACATCCATTTACAGTTTTATGATATTTCCTAAGAAAAGATACCTAGAACCTGAATTTCTGGAGTAAATAGCATACATGTTTTGAAGGTTTTTGGTACATTACTAAATTGCCCTACAGAAAACATAAGCTCAAGTTAAATGTCTGCCCATGTGCCCAGAGCATGCATTTGCTCACTCTCCTCAGCCTGGACAGTCCATCACAGCCCTGCCAACAATAAGTCTTAGAAAGAACCTGCAGATATTGATTAAATGAAGCTTAGCAGAAATAATAGCTAACAGATAGTGCTTTCTATTTGCCAGGTACTGGGTCTAAGTTCTTTACATATATTAACTTATTTAATATGACAGCCCTTTGCTATAGGCACTGTTATTATACTTATTTTACAGATGAACAAAATACTCATCAATGGCATACCTGTTATTCAGCCTTTAAGAATTATGTTGCAGAAGCATATTTGTTACTGGGGAAGGGTGGTCCAAATGTGCCTGTGAGTGGAAAAGCAAACCATACCGTTGCCTATAGAGTGTTGCCACCTTGTTACCAGAAAAACAGTGAACACAAGCATAATCACAGGAAGAAGCCTGGGTGTATACCAGAATGTTAAAACTAGGGTTTTTTTTCTGATTCGATTTTAGGTAATTTTATTTTATTTTTTTTAATGCTTAGTTTTTTTGTTTTTGTTTTACCTACAAACCTTAGAAGCTGTCAGTTCTAGGTGGAACCAACACAATATGAGAAGGTAATAAGATAGGGGAAGCAGGCTGCCATTTCCAGATGACATAAGTTTCTGTGCCTGGGAAACTCAGGAGAATAACTGAAAATCTATAAGAACTAATATAACAGTTAAATAAATTGGTTATAAAATGTGCAAAAATCAGTGACCTTGTTATTTATTAGCACTATCCGGCTAGAAAGGTTATAAATGGAAAAACATTCTTATAACAACAAAAATTGTAAAACTCGATAACATATATGGGCCAGGTGCGGTGGCTGACACCTGTAATCCCAGCAGTTTGGGAGGCCAAGGCGGGTGGATCACTTGAGGTCAGGAGTTCAATACCAGCCTGGGCAACATGGTGAAAACCCATCTCTACAAAAAAAATACAAAAATCAGCTTTGAGTGGTGTCGCACACCTGTAGTCCCAGCTGCTTGGGAGGCTGAAGCAGGAGAATTGCTTGAACCGGAAGGTGGAGGTTGCAGTGAGTTGAGATCATGCCACTGCACTCCAATCTGGGCGACAGGAGTGAAACCCTGTCTCCAAAAAAATGCATATGAAGAAAATGATAAAAGAATAAGTAGAGAAATCTATCACTGTACTGAAAGAAATGATTGAGTGTACTTTGAAGAGCGAGTGACTAAAGTTGCTGTAGATAAGAGGCTTCAAGGTTCCCATAGGTGCCCCAGTGCAGTTACAGGCTCAAGCTCTAGGTGGCAGAAGAGATCTGATGATGACAAGAGCCGACAGCCAGGACTCTAGGTCCTGGGCCAAGGGCATGTGGACGATGGGATTGATAGCAATATTGTCCACATCTGACTCATCGCCTAGCACTCTTTCCACTGGAGATCATTGCTTTTGCTGCTGATTGGCTTGATTGGTATTTGAGAAGCATATTCTAGAGTTGTGGCCATAGCATTCACTCTGTCTTTGGTACTTTCAGAGGCTCTGGGGTCCCCATTTGAGGATTAGTCTTTTGTTTTAGCTGAGCTTGGCTAATTTTAAAGTGGAAATGGTGTACCCGTATCCAAACAAAATTATTTCTTCTTAAATATAAAAGGGGATGTTTCTGTAAATACCTTATTCTGGCTTAATTAAAATGGAAGAAAGGAGTAGATTACATTTTGTATATAAAGTGTAATTTTATTTTGATTATGAAAGTTTGAATACAATTACCATTTACTTATTATTTTTGAGATAGGGTCTTGCTCTGTTGTCCCAGTTGGAGCACAGTGGAATAATAACAGCTCACTGCAGCCTCGACCTCCCAGGCTCAAGCAGTCTCTTGCCTCAGCTACCCAAACAGCTGGGACAACAGGTGTGTGTCACCACAACTGGCTTTTTTTTTTTTTTTTTTTTTTTTTTTTTGTAGAGATGGTGTCTCACTGTGTCGCCCAGGCTGGTCTTGAATTCCTGGCCTCAAGAAATCTTCCCACCTCAGCCTCCCAAAATGCTGGGATTACAGGTGTGAGTCATCTTACCAGGCTGCAGTTACCTTTTAAACAGAAGGCTAGAAATGTGATTTTCCTCCATTAGATTTGAAGTGAAGATTAATAATGAACTTGTTACTTGGAAGGAGGTTTGGCCATATATTCATGAAGCATGAATATTTTGCTTTTCAGGATAAACAATTTACCAACAATCTCTGCTTTGAAATTTAATGGTGCCTTGACCATGGCAGTTGGAACATCCACAGGGCAGGTAAATATGTTTAATTTGGAAACTTCACATCTAAGTTTTTATTTCAGTGGTGTGTGTATGTGTCATGAGAAATATACTATAGGAACACAAAACGAGGCCATACTATTTTAGCCAGAGCAGGGGGTATGCCTTAATGCTGGATTCTTCTAGCGCCTTGAGAAATCTTGACTCTTGCCTTGGTCAGTCTGTGGTGCTGTGGACTTGGAGCTGCAGTGGGATAGGCCTGCACCACCACACCTGGCTAAGTTTTTGACTTTTTGTAGAGACAGGGTCTCACTGTGTTGCCCAAGCTGGTCTTGAATTCCTGGGCTCAGGCGATCCTCCCACCTCAGCCTCACAAAGTGTGGGGATTACAGGCGTGAGCCACTGGGCCTGGCCATAAGTACTCTCATTAGTGGTTTGGAACAGCATTTCTCAGAGTCTATGGAACAGAATTCTGTGGTCAGACAGTCTTGGGAGTCTGCCAGACTTCTACTCTTAAAGATTCACAGTGGATTTCAGTGCTTTTTAAATAAAGGCACTGAGGAATTCTTGCAGACAAGAAATATGTTTAATAAATATTTCCAAAATTCGTGTGTTCAAGGAGGCTTTTTTTGTTTTTTAAACATAGCATCATTAACTATAGCCCATGCCATGAGTGGTCAGCAGAACATGCATTAGCAGTGCTAGTCCGAGGAGTACTTCTTTCTTTCCTTCAAGGTAGAGCCTGTACACTTGCCTCCCCCTGCAAGAGGTCTGAAACCCTGCCTTGGAAGATTAACTTTCTCTGTCATCATGGGCTGGAGGGGATCTGTCACCTGGGACTTAATCCTAGGGGAGCTTCCCCAGGCTTCCTTGCCCCTAATGACAGGGGTCCAAAGAGATTTCCCCTTCTCCCAAGAAGTCATAGCCTTGCTACCACCACCTGTCTTGAATCTACTAGGACTGTTGCTAATTATGTCTTTCATTTTTGTTTATATCTGTTGCTATGACACTGCCTGGTATGTAGGCCCTCAGTATGTATTTGTTGAACAAATTAAACAAATTCTTATGGGATTTCATTTTTTGTTCCTTTCTTAGTATGTTCAGTACTCTTAAAAATTACCCTTCGGGTTGAATTCATAAAATGTATACTTTAAGGATTATTTAAGAGATCTTTCTGGAGAGAATCTCAAATCTCAACATCTTGAATAAGGGTGTTCATTGTGTTCATAACAAAGTAATGAAGAAAATGGCTGCCATTATTCTCACTTATAAATATTTCGTTTGAAGATAAAATGTCTAGTTTGTTTAAACAGAAATAACTTGGTTTTGATTTTTTTTTTCAGGTTTTATTATATGACCTTCGATCTGATAAGCCGTTGCTAGTTAAAGATCACCAGTATGGGCTGCCCATTAAGTCCGTTCATTTCCAGGATTCATTAGATCTGATTTTGTCTGCTGACTCTCGAATTATCAAGATGTGGAATAAGAACTCCGTATGTATTTTTGGTTGAAATTACTTGCTTCTTTATTTGCAGGTGTTCCGAATGATCCTTTCCTCTCCATTGCCTTTTTTATGTGGGTTGTTGAGAAAGAGATACTGAATATCCATTTGGGAACTTAGTGGGAGGGCAGTTACTTTTGGATAGATAAGATACTCATGATTGCTTTCTTTCTGTTAAGAAATTTTCCTGATTATCTAGAACTGCCATCCATTTTAGATGTTAAGTTAGGTGGAGAGAAAATCATGGTTTAAAAAAGTTGATCCATGACCTGAGAAACCCCCTAGATATCGAGATTCCCTCACAGATGTAGGAAAAGTTTTAAGAGCCACTAATTATCCTTCCATGCATGTTTGTGTTGTTACATATCTCAAATTTATACTTTTCCTTTTTTTTGAAACAGAGTTTTGCTCTGTTGCCCAGGCTGGAATGCAGTGCTGTGATCTCAGCTCACTGTAACTTCGGCCTCCTGGTTTCAAGCAATTCTCATGGCTTAGCCTTGGAGTAGCTGGGATTACAGGCTTGCGCCACCATGCCTGGCTAATTTTTGTATTTTTAGTAGCGATGAGGTTTCATCTTGTTGGCCATGCTGGTCTTGAACTCCTGGCCTCAAATGATCCTGCCTGCCTCGACCTCCTAAAGTGTTGGGATTACATGCATGAGCCACCACATCTGGCCTTAAAAGCTATATTTCTTAAGAATATTTTGATGTTCCTTTTCCTCAGCTCTAAATGTCGTTTGAAATGTAACAAAATCCTGTATTGCTGGTTTTAATCTGTCTTCTGTTTTTCATTTTTCATTTTAAAACCGAAGTATTTTGAGAGAATAGTAGAAAGTTCATCAAATCAATGGGAAAAATGCATTCAGTATAGCTATGCTTTTAAGAGTTCTTTGCATTTAATTCATTAGAAACTTAGCATTCTTAGTTTAAAAACAGATCACTTTTAAAAACTTATTTGTGATGAAGTTGGGTGAACGGTCCACCAGCCTCAGCAGTTGGTGCCTCAGTGCAAGTGCCAGTCTATTCCGTGGGGGCTGCCTGTGCTCAGGCACACATGCTACAGACAGCCCCTCACAGTTCAGCTGCCTGTTAAGTCTCTGGCTTTCTAGGCTGTTACTTTGGTTGTTTAAATTTCATTTTGTTAATTCCTGAAGTATGGGTCTTCCTTGGCTTATTTTCCTTTTTTCTCTGGATCTCTCCTGGAGACCAGACGTGTGTTCTACATCCCTGAGGCCGTCACCTCATTCATAAGTTCTGGTGACTTTGTTTATGTTACAGAGAAGAACATAAAGAAAAAGACAGGCTTTCAGTCTGTCTAAATTCTTGGAAGAATTACCCTGATGATTGCCCAGGGAAGTGTCTGTGCTGTCTGCTTTGCTGGCTTTGAGTTTGGAGGATATTGAGGGCTTTTTTAAGGATGATTCGTGATCTTAGACCCGACCTTTCTCTGCTGTTTTTCTGGCAATTCAAACTAATTGGCATTAAAACAATATTTATTTTTAATACTGCAAATGCTTATGTTTTTATTCTTAAAAATTCATAAAACAGTGGTAAAGTAGAAGTTATTTATCCTTGACCTGGCTTTCATCCAGCCTAAGGGAAAGACTATTACCAATCTGGATGTGTCTTTCCATACCCTTTAACTTCTGCGTAGTTTCCAATGTGTGGATTAGTATCACCTTTGACACCTTTTTGTCATTGTTGTTCTGTACCATTCTAATTCCTTTCCCCTCGCTTCCTGGTTTCCCCGCTTTTCCTTCCTCTTTCAGTGGGAACTTGAGAAGAACGGGAGGCAGCTGTGTGAGTCTCACTGTTAGTCTTGGGGTAGGACTTGGCTGTGTTCTTCATTGGACACAAACCATCTTGTCTGTGCTCTGACACTGCTCTTTTTTGCCGTGGGCACTCAGTCCATCCTAGTGTCAGACTTCTCATAATGAGTTACAAATGCGAGAGCTGGCAGCAATTTTCAACATCACTTCTTGAAATCATCACACTGTAATTGCTACAGTAAATTTTATTTTGGCATTTTTTTTGTTTCTTATGACTAAAGACTTCCTCTTGACTAACACCCACATTACTTGGTTTTGCCTGACTTGCTTACCTTGTTTATCTTTCTCATCATCTTTTTCCACACCCACCTTCTTAGCATCTTTTTCTTTTACTTTCCTTCTCTTAATTTTTGAAAGATAGAACACTCTTCCCCCAACACTTAAAATAGAAATGGTTTAGCCCTAACTACAGAGTAACTAACGCTTAAGTATTTGTAGGATTTCATTTTGTTTTTTATATCCGTTGTCTCACTTGATCCTCCTCGAAAACTTGCGGTGCAGGCATGGCAGTGTTGTCCTCATTTTCCATGCTGGCCATCTCTCTCCTCTGATTTCTTTCTTTTTTTTTTTTTGAGATGGAGTCTCACTCTGTCACCCGAGGCTGGAGTGCAGTCGTGCTATCTTGGCTGACTACAATCTCCATCTCCTGGGTTCAAGCAATTCTCCTGCCTCAGTCTCTCTAGTAGCTGGGATTACTAGATCCCAGGCCACCATGCCTGGCTAATTTTTGTATTTTTAATAGAGTCGGGTTTCACCATATTGGTTAGGCTGGTCTTGAACTCCTGACGTCAAGTGATCTACACATCTCAGCCTCCCAAAGTGCTGGTATTACAGGTGTGAGCCACAGCTCCCAGCCGTCCTCTGATTTCTTTCAATACAAGTTAAACTGGGTACGCTTCACAGATTATGAAATATTTTTTTTTAAGTTGATGCATATTTTAAACTTCATCTTTTCTTCCCATGTTGACATTATCTTTAAAATGTTGCAATTTTTCTTTTTTTTTTTTGGACAGGTCACTTCTCCTCCCTAGGCCTGTTTCTTCATCTATAAAATGGGATTTTTTGATAAATTGATAAGATAAATTCTCTAAGATTTTTAAGAATTTAAATTTTGTATTTGAATTAGGCTATTTTATTTATTTACATAGGAGTAGATGGTTGAGTTACAGCTTCAGTTTATTTGACATTGCCAAAAGTTGTTGTCCTTTAACCTTTAATAATTCATTTTTGCTTGCTATTTTTAGGGAAAGATATTTACTTCCTTGGAGCCAGAGCATGACCTTAATGATGTTTGTCTCTACCCCAACTCAGGTATGCATTCTGTAGTGAACATTCAGTGAGACAAATAAAAAGGCTATACTTTTTTAGGTTTTAAACCCATTTTATTTCTTAAGATAGAATTTGGCTTTGTCAGCACAATTCTTGGATATTTAACTTAGAAGAATTAAGAGCAGGAAGTGGTGTCGATGATTCAGAAAATGGCACTCTTAATGACTCAGTGCTCAGCCCGCCCAGCTATTAGTGGAAAGTGGTAACAGCATACAGGTAGGAGGCAGGTGAAGTGCTATTTTGGTGTGCTCTTTAGCTCTTTTATGTGATTAGTAATAGTGTGTGGAAATTGAGGGCAGAGATTTGGAGAAAGCTAGATTGCCTGATAATACACAGATGGCTCATGAAACCACAGGTTTTATAAATTCTACGTTGTATGCTATTCAGCAATTTACATGTTAGATTTCAAAATTTAACAATGCATTCAAGGCAAATCTGTGAAGAATTTCAGAGTATGGGAGAAAAATGAGAACAGTGTCTACTCTGAGGACAGAGGTGCCCAGATCATCCTGATGGAGGGAAGTAAGGCAGAGTGTGAGAAATCCTATCACGTTTGTGCAAAGAGTACTTTGACAGCTTTCTGGAGAGAGAGTGCTTTTACCCTGACCACCGAGAGCAGAGCAACGAGAAAGTTTTGCTTTGCGTTGAGCTGGAGCGCCGAGTGAGGTTTGGTTAGGTGGAGTTGGAGCTGAGGTGATTCTCGTAGGAGAGCAGTCCAAGACGACCAGAAAGGATGGGCACAGAGGGCTCAGTTGGGGCCGGGAGGAGTGTCCTGTGCCTGAGCTGTGGTGGCTCTGGGAAGGCTGAAGTGGGAGGCAGAGAGTGGCAGGTGGTGGAGGGCTGGGCATGATGTGCTGAATGTCTTGGGCTCCGTGTGCAGTCGGAGAGGACTTGTTCCGACTGTGCTTTCAGAGGCAGGTCTACCCCGTGTTCCAAGGGTAGATTGGTTTTGAACAAAAGTGACCTAGAAGTAACTGATATTCTGAGCTGAGATGGGGAGCACAGGTGAGAGAGCAAGTTTGTAAAGATTATGGCTGCTTTTTCTAACGTGTGAGGATTAGGAGGTGATGGGCAGTTGCAGTATCTGGCAGTGTCTGGCTTCCCGTCAAAATCATTTGCACAGCTTTAAAGGTACAGCTCCCTTGACCTTATGCTAGGTGTACTGACTCATAGTATCTATGGAGAGGGCTTAGAAATGTGTGTTTTGTTGTTTTTTTTATTTTTTTTGAGATGGAGTCTCGCTCTATCACCCAGATTGGAGTGCAGTGGCACGATCTCTGCTCATTGCAACCTTTTCCTCCTAGGTTCAAGTGATTCTCATGCCTCAGCCTCCCAAGTAGATGGGACTACAGGGACACGCCACCACCATGCCTGGCTAAATTTTGTATTTTTAGTAGAAACGGGATTTTACCGTGTTGGCCAGGCTGATCTTGAACTCCTGACCTCAAGTGATCTGCCTGCCTCTGCGTCCCAAAATGCTGAGACTATAGGTGTGAGCCACCGGCCTGGCCAGAAATGTGTATTTTTAACATACTTCCCAGTGGATTCTTAGGCGGCAAGCCCTGAATTGATCCGCAGACTTGTGCTTGGGAGGCATGTCTGGTGTCCAGTAGAAAATGTGGTCTCAGTGTAAGTGGGTCTGTAGTTAGAATGTTTTGCCATTATCCCAGAAGTGGTGGGAATGAATGAAGTGACTGATAGGGAAAGCGGGAGTGAGATAGGAAGTGAGCAGGAGCCAGTTCATTTGGGAGAATGATGGGGAGGAGCCAGCTGAGAAACTGGGCAGTAATGGACAGAATGACAGTGCCAGGCCCCACAGTTGTTGAAGTATGGGAGAGATTCAGTGGGCATTGCTCAGCAACTACTAAGGATTACAGACGTTGGGGCAGGAAGGAAAAAACTAAGTTTGATTGCATGCTGCTGTTATCAATCTGGATGACGGATGCTATAATACAAACTTATTTCATCTTTTATAACTGTGTAGTCAGTGGTCCATGGCTTTTTATTCCTTCTGTTTTCTTTCTTTCTGCTTTTTCTTACCTCTTAAGGGGTCAGAAAAATTGGGTAATTCATTCAGGGTTGGTCACCCAGGTGGTGTGTGGCAGAGCCTCAGTTAGAACCCAGCCTTCCTGATTCTGGTGCCCATGCTGTTTTTCTTTTTTTTTTTTTTTTTTTGAGACAGAGTCTCCCTCTGTCCCCTAGGCTGGAGTGCAGTGGTGCCATCTTGGCTCACTGCAACCTTCCCCTCCCAGATTCAAGCGATTCTCCTGCTTCAGCCTCCTAAGTAGGTGGGATTACAGGCGCCCGCCACCACGCCCGGCTAATATTTGTATTTTTTGTAGAGACAGGGTTTCACCATGTTGGTCAGGCTGGTCTCGAACTCCTGACCTCGTGATCTGCCTACCTCGGCCTCCCTAAGTCCTGTGATTACGGGCGTGAGCCACTGCGCCCAGCCGCCCATGCTGTTTCTCATTACACACTGCTCTCCCAAGAAAGATGAGAAACACTGGACTTTATAATTTACATTTCATCTGTGATAGTTGAGAGAATTTTATTATAATCATGGGAGTAAAGTAAAATTCTGGTGAGTTCAGGAACAGATTGCAGCTGAGGATGCTGGGTCCTAGTTAGGGTATTGAAATAACCTGCACTGGGGTCTGGGCTAAGTAGGTAAGCGAGTAAACCGGGTGGAGCTGAGGCTAGGTAAGGGTGATGAGCAGGGGTAGTGCGACTGGGGGAGTGACAGTTTGAAGGGCACAGAGAGTGGGGAGAGAAAGACAGTCTCACCTTGGGCTGTACAGTTTGGTAACCACTAGCCACTGAAGGGCATTGACATGTACTGTGAGTATAAAATATACATTGGATTTAAAAGACATTCTGTGAAAAAAGGATGTAAAATAGATCATTAATAATTTTCTATTAATTACATGTTGAAATGAACATATTTTAGACATATTGGATTAGTAAAATAAAATTAATTTTAACATTTTATTAAATGTGGCTACTAAAAATTTTTAAATCACATATGTGGCTCACATGCTGTTCCCATTGGACAGTGCTGGTCTAAACTGGGAGATCTTCAACCCTTTAGGATGCTGGTAAGGTTTAATAGTGCTTTTGCCTGGCTGGGCGCAGTGGCTCACGCCTGTAATCCTAACACTTTGGGAGGCCGAGACAGGCGAATCACGAGGTCAGGACATCGAGACCATCCTGGCTAACATGGTGAAACCCCATCTCTACTAAAAATACAAAAAATTAGCCAAGCGTGGTGGCGGGTGCCTGTAGTCCCGGCTACTCCGGTAGGCAGAGGCAGGAGAATGGTGTGAACCCACAGCGGAGCTTACCTTGAGCCGAGATCGCGCCACTGCACTCCAGCCTGGGCGACAGAGCAAGACTCCATCTCAAAAAAAAAAAAAAAGTGCTTGTGCCTGGCCCAGTGTAGCGGGGATTTTTGAGGCTGGTAGGTTGCCTCAGTTTTTCCATTGTAACGAAGAATGTAGAGGCTCAGAGAGTGAAATGAGTGCCAATCTGTTGCCACCCCGAGGCTGCTATGCACAAACAGCTTCTCCACGAGGCAGGGCTAGAGTTTGGACTCTTCTTGTGGTCAACTTGATATCTCAGGTCAAGTTTTGTGCATCTGTCCCCCACCTTTAATGGCTGTAAAGATCTGTTAGTAGTGTTGTTACCCAGGTAACTGCTGAGGAAGAGACTTAAATTGGATTGAGAGGGTGCTGATAATTCAACCACACATCTCTGGAATACTGATTTTATTTTTTTGCCTGGTCTGTATTTATTTTTTTAGAGACAGGGTTTCACTTTGTCTCCTAAGCTGGAGTGTAGTGGCACATTTATAGCTCACTGCAGCCTTGAACCCCTGGGCTCAAGCGATCCTGCCTCGGTCTCCTGAGTAGCTGAGACTGTAGATGCGCACCATCACGCTGGGCTCTCCCCTGGTCTTACAATAAAAATTTAAATGATTTGTCATTAAAAATGGCATAAAAATTGTAAAAATAAACATGGTTTTTAATGAAATTTAGAAGTGTTTCTCTCTGGGAAGAACACTTATTTAATGAAGATTATTATGGCCTAGCGCAGTGGCTCACATCTATAATCCCATCGTGCCTATAATCCTGAGGCAGGAGGATCACTTCAGTCCAGGAGTTCAAGACCAGCCTTGTCAACATAGCAAGACCCTGTGTCTACTAAAAATAAAAGAAATTAGCAGGAGCAGTGGCACACGCCTGTAGTCCCAGATACTCAGAGGGCTGAAGCAGGAGGATTGCTTGAGCCCAGGAGTTTGAGTTTACAGTGAGCTATGATCTCGAAACTAACTGTACTCCAGCCTGGGTGACAAAGCAAGACCTAAAAAAAAAAAAAAAAATTATGTTGATAACATTTTAATTGTAGAAGCATTTGTAGCACAGTGATTTTAATAGTTACTTATTACAGTAATATTTATGAAGAAATGTTTGACAGTTTGGTCAGAAAACATTCTTAATGAGTTGCATTTTAAAAAGTCTATTTGGCAAACTGACCTATAGGCTGAATCCAGTCCACCACTTGGTAGTTTGCAGCCTTTGAGTTAAGAATGGGTTTTACATTTTTAAATGGTTGGGGAAAAAAAATCAAAGAACAGTAATATTTTATGACATGGAAATTCAAATTTTTGTGACTGAAATTCAGATTTCAGTGTCTTTCAGCATAAAGTTTTATGTGAACACAGCCACCCTTGTTCGTTTATACATTGTCCATGTGGCTTTTGCAGCACTGTGGCAGAGGTGAGTAATTTTAACAGTGACCAGGTGGGCTGCAAAGCCTAAAGTGTTTACTGCCCGGCCCTTTACAGAGACAGTTTGCTGATCCCTGGTCCATATTACTAATACAAACAAAAAAGGTCACTTTATCCACAGTATTTAATTATGAAAAATTTCAGGCCAGGCGCAGTGGCTCACGCCTGTAGTCCTAGTACTTTGGGAGGCCGAGGCGTCCAGATCACTTGAGGTCAGGAGTTCGAGACTAGCCTGGCCAACATGGTGAAACCCTGTCTCTACCAAAAATACAAACGTAGCTGAGGCTGAGGCAGGAGAATTGCTTGAAACCAGGAGGCGGAGGTTGCAGTGAGCCGAGATCATGCCACTGCACTCCAACCTGGGCAACAGAGCAAGACTCTCTCAAAAAAAAAAAATTTTCAAACATACAGGAAAGTTGAAAAAGTGGTAGAATGAACATCTTTATATTCTCTCCCCAATGTTTGTTATTGTTATCTTCACCATAACTGATTTATTTATCTTGGTGCTTCTGTGGTTGTTCTGGTGTCTTTGTGGAATCACTCAAAAGCCAGCTGCAGACATGGTGGCACTTACCTGCACTGAGGGTGGCATTGATCTCCTGAAAATCATTGAAATTATTAGGTCCCTTATCGTGCCTAATAAAAATGGCAGCCCTTTTTCTAATATTATCTTACATCCAGTCCATTTTCAGGTTTTCCTAATTGTTCTCCATACACCCTTGTTAGGTGTGGGTTTTTTTGTTTTTGTTTTTGTTTTTTGTTGTTTTTTTTGAACCAGGATATAACTGAGGTTGTGTGTTACATTTAGCTATTGTATATCTTTAGTTTCTTTCAATCCAGAATAGTCCCCCACATCTTTTTCTTTTCTTCTCCATGACGTTGACTTTTTAAAGATCAGGCCAGTGGTCTCAGAATATCCCTCATCCTCGATTTATGTGATTTTTTTTTTCTCATGATGTTGTTTAATTTGATCCTCTACCCTGTATTTTTTCTAAAATCGAAGTTAAGTCTAAAGACTTAATTAAGTTTAGATTAAATTTGGGGCAAGAGTAATGTGCAGGCTGCTGGGGTCTCCAGATAGTCGCAGTATCCGAGAGGGGTAAGGTTGATGCAAACTAACAATTCCAAGCATGATGTTTCGGACAAACGAATGACTGTTACTATCTAATAACTCGTAAGAGGTTAATCAAGAGTAGAAAAGCTAGCCAAATAATTTTTCATAAGAGAGCAAGCAAAGCAAGACCAGTAGGCGCCCCTTCTTTGTGGCTTGGATCTGAGTGTGGCAGGTTCATGCGCTCTGCTATTCCTTGCTTTCCCACACCTTTTCCTCCAGCGGTACTCTTTGTGTCTGTGCTTAATCATTGTGGGCTTAATCATAGTTTAGAAAAGCTGAAACTGTCTTTCTTTTTTCTTTTCACTTACTCATTTTGGAGTAATTGAAGCATAATCATGATTATGGTTTTGTAATATTTTTCTTATACCAAGGCTGCTCAGTATGTTGGGAAATGGTTCCGCCTTCCTGCCTTGTTCAGGGCCCTGCTTGTATGGCTCATCCGGCCACCTGTACAGTGAGCAGCTGCTCCATGCGGGTCAGGGCACTTGAAGAGACTGCATGGCTCTATGACTTGGGTGTGCATCAGATTCACGACACGGGGAGCTTGTAAAGCTTACGTGTGTCTTGAGTCCCATTCCAGACCTGTGGAATCAGCATTGGTGGTTTCAGAACCTTTGGTAGAGAGCAAAGAACATGGGCACTGGGCTCAAGAAAGACCCAATTCAGCCTTAATAGTGGTGGAAATTCCCCAACCTCAGCATTCTCACCTGCTTTACAGGGCTGTTGGAGACTGCCTCTACTGGTAAATGTGAAAAAGTCTTTTATTCCCTATCAGTGCCCTCTAAATACGTGGAGAACTGTTGGGGTCATCTGTAAATATCTTTGGTGCCTTGTATAGTAAACTCAAATGCCCCATACTTTCATTTTAGGTTCTATATAGGGCAGCAGCACCCCTGCCAGTCCCCTTTGGCACAGTTCTGTGTGCACAGCCTGTCTCCTCTGAGCTGTTCAAGGCAGTGACTGATGCCATATGTTTTTGTGCAGCGCTTCCCAACATGTTTGGCGAAGACCGGGATTTTGGTTTTTTGTTTTGTTTCAAAGTTTCTAATCCACTGTACCTTGATACATCTGTAAAATACAATACAAATGAATTACTAGGAATATGATCACACGTTTGGATGTCACTGCAGTGTTGAACTGCAGGTTTCTAAATGCTTCTTTTCAATTTCTGCGCTTATTTCCTGGCCTGGTGACAGTTTGCAGTCTGGCTCTGGGGACACAGTTTGAGCAGCTGTAGAGCACTGTGTTTGTGTCGTGAACTTCAGTGAGTCCTTTAGTCCCCAGAGCACATGCAGATGAGTACTGATTCATGCATGTTTCTGGGGAGGGCACTACTTTGTCAAATTCTCTTTTATTGTATTATTACAGTGTACAGTACACTGCATACTAGACACTATAGTGTACTGGTTCATATTGGAAATGTGTTCTTTTGACTCTAGGTGATATCTTTTCCTTCCTTTAAAAATGCATAGTTTTATTGTGGAAACAATAATAAACAACACTAAAATAAATTTAAAGGAAAAAAGTCCTCAATGCCACAAACTCTTTACACGTACTATTACATACTATTACTGTCTTCATGAGTGAAACCATATTAATCCTGTGTTCATATGTTTTAAGTTGTCCTCACACTGTACTTATGGTTACCTTTTGCTTTTTAGTTTGACATTGTATTAAACACATCTTTCACTTTGCCATGTGGTATTTATACTGACTTTTTAAAAATGGTTTCTTATTTGATCATGCAAGAGGTCTTTTAGTTTTATCTTAGTTGATGAAATGTCAGAGTCCCGTGTTATGGAGCTTTGGAATTGGTCGACTGTCAGTGGCTCTACTTATTAGCTATGTGGTGGCCCTGAGCAAGGGAGGTAACTTGCTGATAATGTGACTTGCCTGCCACGGTGCTCATGCTCTTCTCTTCTTCTGCCTTGATTATCTTAATTTCTGCTGAACTAAGACTTGCTTTCACCCGTTTATTTTTCTGTTTGTACTTGTTAGAAGCTGCTCATACTCTTTGGGCTCTATGATGTTCTTTTTCTCATTCATAATTACTTTCAGCCCTGACCCTCCTCACTTGAGTTTCGTAGTAGACCTACTTATATCATTAGCCATATGTGGCTATGTGAGATCCTCCCCCGTTTTAGAAAACAATCTAGCTGTGTGCAGTCTGAATTTTTTGTGTAATTACATTAGAGCACTTTCTGTGGTTTGTTGGTAGGTGTTGTTGTATTTCATTGTGGAATGTTCATTGTTGAGTGTTCAGGGTTGAGCCAGTGGAGAAGGCTTAGGAGAGGTCTTTAGTAGGAACCTTCCTTGTGGTAGTAAAGATGGGGCTTCTATCCCCAGAACTTCTTTAATTATGTCTGAAGGCTCCTGGAGATCTTTCGGCAGAGCTGTTAGTGGAGACCTAGGAAGCACAATCAGTAGAGGCCGTTTCCATCCATCATGACCTCAGTGAACATTGTTTGGAAGGCCAGAAAAAGTGCTAAGATGAAAGATTCTGCAGGGGTTACAAGCTATGCAAAACAGCTCCGATTTTGTTTTGGTTTAATGTAGACATTATTCTTGCTTTTTTAGACTTCGTTAGGTGCTTTTAGATGTTTTTACAGGGGGTGTGTGTGTGTGTCTATGAGTTTTGTGTGCATATATTTTTGGTGACCTGTTGGTCCCAGTTCAGGTCTAGCTCACACTTTTGAGTTGTGGGCAAGACGTGGTAAGATAGTATTGAGGCCGGGTGCGGTGGCTCACACCTGTAATCCCAGCACCTTGGGAGGCCGTGGCAGGCGGATCATGAGGTCAGGAGATCAAGACCATCCTGGCTAACGTGGCGAAACCCCCTCTCCACTAAAAATACAAAAATTAGCTGGGCATGGTGGCGGACGCCTGTAGTCCCAGCTACTCGGGAGGCTAAGGCAGGAAAATGGCGTGAACCCAGGAGGCGGAGCTTGCAGTGAGCCAAGATCACACCACTGCACTCCAGCCTGGGTGACAGAGCAAGACTCTGTCTCAAAAAAAAGATAGTATTGAGTTCCTGCTTGAGTGATAATTGACTCTATTCACTCAGCATTTCATTTCTGTAACAGAGTCAAATATCATCACTTTTACAAACTTTTGTGTAATGAAAGGAAAGGCAGCAAAAAATATTTTTAAAAACAGAATCTAATCGTTGCCCTTAACATTTGGTATATTCATTTATCATTATGTGATCTGATAATCTAAATGTCTTCCCTCTATGGATTCCTCTTGTATCTTACAAATAGATTTGTAAAATGAATTATTATTTGACTGATCTGTAGAAGTCTTTATTTAAAAACAAACTCTTGAGTTTGCCTTTAACATTCCCTCATGACTGGGGCATCAGTCCCTCTGAGCTTTCTTTTTCTGATCAATAAAATAGGGCTGATGATATATCTTCTTTTAGAGGGTTGTTGCATGTTCACTAAGATAATGTATGTGAAAGTGCCTAGATGATTATGAAGGACTGGCCAAAGGCTTGCTGGTTTCAGTCTTATTTAAAGTGCAGTGGTCTGGTCCTGAGCAGGGGTTCTGAGGAGTTTTGATGTTTGCATATTGCCATGTTGGAGCTGCTTCAAAACACTTGGGGAAGGAGTGTGTTGCAAAAATGGCAGAGAAAAGGGAACAAAACTGAGACATTTGAATACTTTGATACTAAGTAGTTTAGTACCAAATAATAATGTATTTATAGGTTGCTCCTGGGGTTATAGAGAGTCCTTTATTGAATGCCAGAAAGTTATCTCTTTCTTCAGTTTTGCTTTCTTATATGCTGATCCTAAAGAGACTCAATTATTAACCGCCTGGTTGGTTCAGTCTGTTATAATTCCCTGTGAGGGAGTGACTGTGCTGTAGTCAGGGCTGTTAGAGTCCCTCTAGGACTTTCTGGTGTAGACTATAACAAAATGTAGACATTTTGTTTTGCAATCAGTTTTATAAAAGTTAGGAATCAAATTTGTTCTGCAAAATTTGAATTTGTTTTGCAAAAGTTAGGAATTTGTTGGGACATTTTGTGGGAAATACTTTACTTTTGGTTCAGTAATTAACAGAAGCTCCTCAGGCATTTCAGAATGGAAAGCAAATAGAAATGGGTACTTTCTTTTTCCTATGTGTTGACCTTTTTCATTGTGTTTATTTTTAGGCATGCTTCTGACGGCCAATGAAACCCCCAAGATGGGCATCTATTACATTCCGGTAAGTAATACAAAGAGGCATTTCAGTAAAAATAGGACAAGCAAAGATACTTTTTATTATTTATTTAAGTTTTTGAGACGGAGTCTGGTGGTCACCAAGGCTGGGGTGCAGTGGCGCAACCTCAACCCACTGCAATGTCTGCTTCCTGGGTTCAAGTGATTCTCCTACCTCAACCTCCTGTAGCTGGGATTACAGGTGCACACTACCACACCCGGCTAATTTTTGTATTTTTAGTAGAGATGGGTTTTGCCATGTTGGCCAGGGTGGTCTTGAACTCCTGACCTCAAGTGATCCTCTTGCCTGGGCTTCCCAAAGTGCTGGGATTACAGGTGTGAGCCACCACTCCCGGCCAAAGATACTTTTTAAATCGGATGTATTGAGGAACCTGGGTCTGCATGTGGCTATGTACATTAGACACAGTGGACTCATTTGTGGGTTGAATTTGCTTTCTGGAGCTCATCAGTTCATGCTCAAATGTTCTTTTATGGAAACTGTTTAATATCATGTTAAAATAGACTTTAGAAATTAGTATTTATTCTTCTGATTTGCATTTATTTTTTGTTTCCAAGTATTTCTGAATCTTAAACTTTCAGCTGTTAGTGATCTAGAGGTCTAATTCTAAAAAGTCTATTACTCTTCAAGTCATCTCACTATAGTTTGTTTGTTTCTTTTAAAAATAAGTCACATGTAAAATAAATTATCATAGATCATCCTGATCAGGGATGATATGTAGTTTGCAAAAAAAAAAAAAAAAAAAAAACAACTATTTTTTCCCTCCTTAAATAATTCTTCTCTTAGATAACCAGAAGCTCCCCACCCTTCCCTTTAAGTTTATAGTAGAAATGAAACAAGGAAATACGATTTCATAAGCAGAAAAACACATAGTATAAAGTTGGCATTAGATTGCTTTATACTCAGCAGATATCTCCCTTACCTGAGATTTGAGAAGAGAGTTGAGTTAGGGGTACTGAAGATCGGAATTTGAGGGAGGTGAACTCTCTGTAACCACTGTCATCTTCCAGGTATGAAAATTCTTCCTGTCTATGATAGTCCTTTTAAAATTGCTCAGTTATGGATTAGGTGCGGTGGCTCACGCCTGTAATCCCAGCACTCTGGGAGGCCGAGGTGGGCGGATCACGAGGTCAGGAGATCGAGACCATCCTGGCTAACACGGTGAAACCCTGACTCTACTACAAATACAAAAAATGTGCTGGGCGTGGTGGCGGGCTCCTGTAGTCCCAGCTACTTGGGGGGCTGAGGCAGGAGAATGGCATGAACCCAGAAGGCAGAGCTTGCAGTGATCCGAGATTGCGCCACTGCACTCCAGCCTGGGCAACAGAGCAAGACTCCATCTCAAAAAAAAAAAATTGCTCAGTTACGTATTTTCACACACAAAAAAAGCGTGCTGCTTGCTATTGACTCCGTGGTTACTGATGTGTAGTTGAAAGCACTTAGAGATACTTTGGTTGGTTGGTAGTAAAATGAAGGCTGTTCAAACAGGAAGCATTTTGGTTTTCCTAAGTTACTATTTGTTCCTTTTTCCCTGGACTCTCACAGATACTGCGGTCATATTCCTATCAACTTATCCATCTTTCCTTGTATTCACTTGTTAATACATATTATGGACTACATCAGCTGTGTGTCGGGAATGATGCTGTATGCTGGCAGTATTACAGCCTCCAGGGTACTGCCCTTCACTTTGAGGAGTTACTGTTTGGAATCCAACAAGAAAGTAGGCAGTTGCCTTTCAGTGTGAGGAATGCTACCAGGGTACTGTGGTGGGAGCACGTAGGAGAGAACCTGTACCCACTGAGGGCCCGGGAGCTGATGAGAAGTGTGGTTGGCACTCAGGGAAAACTTCCCAGAGGGACAGACTTTGAAGGAGGGACCTGAGGATAGCTGCATAGACTGGGTGAAGGGGTGGGGTGGAGTGAGGTGCCCAGTGGGAGAAGGATTTTTTTTTTTCCCTTTTCAGTCAACTTTCCCAGGTCAGGCAGTAGACCTGGGATAGGATCTTGACAGTAGAGTGGGTGCAGAGTTGAGGGAGCAAGTACCTCCCATGACTGAGCATTCGAGTTGGGGGGCAGGTAGAAAACCAGGTTAGAAGGGGTCTTGTGAGCCAGCTGTGGGGATGTAGGGCAGGGAGTCCTGGCAGAGTTGTAAGCAGGGGGGTGATAGGATCAGACCTGTGTTCTGAAAAGATTACTTTTGCTGCCACAGGGGAATTCACTAAACAGGCTCTAATCTGGACACAACAAGCACAGGCTGTGGCAGCCCACAGGAGAGATGATGGCACCTGCATTACCTGTGCCAGGCTCCCTTTCTAGTAGTTGTGGCTCTTTGGGGTTCTGGGATAATGTGAGAGAAGTCTAATCTGGTAGGCAGTACTTGAACAGGATTCATCCTTGAATTGCCCAGTGGCATGTTTCAGAGGTGTTCATTGACTGAGAGCTGTATAGATCACAGGAAACGCTGCCCTCAGACCAGCTTACATAGTTTTCTCCCAGTTTCTGCCCCTTTGGGGAACGTTGTCAGGAGAGGCAGAATAAATCAGCTTGCCCCTGTCCTTTTCATCATGAGAAAGGTCTCTTTCATCTTCCTCTTAGAAGTGCTTATTGTGTTTTGATCACTACAGCAACATGGACAGCAAGTGCCTGTCCATGCCTTGGATCTTAGATCCCTTCCACATGTTAAAAGTAGATAGAATCAACTAGTGGGCAGGTGAAAAGCACTCTCAGTGTGGAGTGCTGCTTCGAGGTCTGCCTAGTAGAGGAGGAGGTATGGGCTGGAGAGCTGCATTGTAGAGAGGTGGGGAGGGGCAGTCCTGAGGACAGTTGCAGTGAGGCCACCTTACAAACCTATATGAGGATGGTGGCCAGGGGGATAGAATTGGTTGTTGTGCTTATAAGAGACTTGAAATTGATGAGTGTGGGAAGTAAGGAACAGGAAAGGACCAAGGATGGCACCCCAGTTTTTGCTTGGGCAAATGTGTGGATGACAATGTCCAGAAAGAGGCAGGAGAATATTAAAAATCGTTTTCCCTTTGGTATTTTCTGCATTTTATAAAATGATCTTTTAAAGAAAGCAAAACAACTTTTTCGTTTATGCAAACAGTGTATGCATATTCCTGTTTATTCTAAGTGGATTACAAAGTATACGAAAATAAAAACCAGCTATTCCCTTTTGATAATACTGTAACTACCATTCATATTTGGATGTATTGTTTTTCAGTTATATTTGTGATGTTATGTGTGTGAAGTTGTATTTTTTTTTTTAAGTTTTAATTTTGTTTTTTTTGAGACAGAGTTTTTGTTGCCCAGGCTGGAGTGTAGTGACACAATCTTGGCTCACTGCAGCCTCTGCCTCCCAGATTCAAGCAATTCTCCTGCCTCAGCCTCCTGAGTAGTTGGGATTACAGGCATGTGCCACCACGCCCAGCTAATTTTTTTTTTTTTTTTTTTTTTTTTGTATTTTTAGTACGGGGTTTCACCATGTTGATCAAGCTGGTCTCAAACTCCTGACCTCATGTGATCCACCTGCCTTGGCCTCCTGAAGTGCTGGGATTATAGGCGTGAGCCACCGTACCTGGCCCTGATTTTTGTGTTTTTGGTAGAGACAGGGTTTCACCAGGCCAGACACTGGTCTTGAACTCCTAGCCTCAAGTGATCCACCTGCCTCGGCCTCCCAAAGTGCTGGGATTACAGGCATGAGCCCCGAAGTTGTATTTTATATACAAATTGGTTCCTGGTTTCTGCAGTTAACCTTGGAAATATTAATTCTAAGGTACTGAAATTACCTAAAACATTTTTAGTTATCTCTATTATATGTCATTGGCTGGTTTATGACATGTCTATTATCTTAGAACTGTAAGAGACCCATTGTTTACTTCTGATTCTCTGGATCAGTTTCTTCGGGTGGGCGTTTTTGTTCCAAGTAATGGTGACTTTAATTAGCATGAGTGTGAGGGGCCGGATGATGGCCAGGTGATGAGAAACTGCCTCTTGACAAATGTTAGCTTATCTTATAAGACCTTTTTAGTTTCAACTTTGTACCTGAGATTTAACAGAAAGCTGTGAAAAAAAATCCAGAGAGCCCTCTCCTAGGTGAGCTGCATATGGGGACAGTGTGAGCAGAAGTTGCTTTAGTTAAGCGAAGCCTTATGCTGAAACTTGGACTTCAGTGTTCCTTTCTGACCTACCTTTCTGCCCTGCTCCCACAGTACTGAGTGATATTTTATAGCACCACTTGTCTTTACTTGGAAACTGCTCTTTGTAATACTCCTTCAAAGCAAAGAGAGAGCCCAAGGGTCTGAAAGCCTGCCATTTTTCATAAGATTTTATCAAACTTACCAAGCTGACATTTGGCACAAAGGTTCATTTGAGGCTACAGAACCAGAGAAATGTGTGTTTAATGTATGATCCATGCCAAGTTTAGGAGGCCTGGACTGTGATTTGTATTAACATCTTATAAATCAGGTTCGAAAACTTTTTACCTCCCTCTTTGGGGCATGCTGAAGATGAAGGCAACTTAGTGTTCTTTTAGCTTGTTAATTTTTGCCTTTTTATCTGATACCATCTTTTTTGAGTAATTGAGATCTTTATAAACTAATGCAGTTCCTGATACACCACCTTCTGGCACTTAGATATCTCTGTAGCCAGCTTGTCCTTTGAGACCCAAAGGGTTGTCTCCAGCCCCTGTCCCATTTTCTCAGTGCTTTCCTTTTTTTTGTTGTTTTTCCTTTCACTCAGAGACCAGGTTCTATTGTTTTGTTTGTTTGTTTGCTTCAGGGTCTAATTCATCTGCAGCTTCAGAGACAAATGCCAAGAATAGTTTTTCAAGCTTGGTTTTTCCTCTGAAACATAATTTAATCTCAGGTTAGTTCTTTATAATTAACATCCTTGGCAACTATGTAGACTCCAGAAGGAATCCAAGTCCCCTATGGCACACAACCTAAAACCCAGCCTTTGTGCTTAATGGTGTTTCTGTTGGAAATGCTCCTGAGCTCCGAGCCCCTAGCTTATCAGGGCGTTCCTGCAGCCACTCATTGCTTGGTGGTGGTGGTTGGGGCGCAAGTGATTGCTTGCTGCTTGGTAATGTAGATGTGTAAACTTGAGGGAAAATGTAGGAGGAAAACTATTTGTTTGGGAAGCTGTTTGATTTAGAAGAATAAAAGTAATTCAGTTGGCCGGGCGTGGTGGCTCACGCCTGTATTCTTAGCACTTTGGGAGGCTGAGATGGGCAGATCACTTAAGGACAGGAGTTTGAGACCAGCCTGGCCAACATAGTGAAACCCTGTCTCTACTAAAAGTACAAAGGCGTGGTGGTGCGTGTCTGTAGTCCCAACTACTCATGAGGCTGAGGCAGGAAAATCGCTTGAACCTGGGAGGCAGAGGTTGCAGTGAGCCAAGATTGCACCAGTGCACACCACCCTGAGCAACGGAGCAAGACTCTGTCTCAAAAAAAAAAAAAAAAAAAAAAACAATTAGGCCAGGCGCGGTGGCTCAAATGCCTGTAATCCCAGCACTTTGGGAGGCTAAGGCGGGCAGATCACTAGTTCAGGAGTTTGAGACCAGCCTGGCCAACATGTTGAAATCCCGTCTCTACTAAAGAGACAAAAAATTAGCCGGGTGTTGTTGTGGGTGCCTGTAATCCCGGCTACTTGGGAGGCTGAGGCAGGAGAATTGCTTGAACCCAGGAAGCAGAAGTTGCAGTGAGCCGAGATCACGCCATTGCACTCCAGCCTGGGTGACAGGGTGAGATACCATCTCAAAAAAAAAAAAAAGGAAATTCAGCTATAAGGATATGTGCTTTGTTTTTGTCTTTTTCTTTTATTTTTTTAATTTTTTTTTTTTTTTTTGAGACGGAGTCTCGCTCTGCTGCCCAGGCTGGAGTGCAGTAGCCAGATCTCAGCTCACTGCAAGCTCCGCCTCCCGGGTTCACCCCCTTCTCCTGCCTCAGCCTCCTGAGTAGCTGGGACTACAGGCGCCCGCCACCTCGCCTGGCTAGCTTTTTTGTATTTTTTAGGAGAGACGGGGTTTCACCGTATTAGCCAGGATGGTCTCGATCTCCTGACCTCGTGATCCGCCCGTCTCAGCCTCCCAAAGTGCTGGGATTACAGGCTTGAGCCACCGCGCCAGGCTTGTTTTTCTCTTTTTTATTTTTTATTTTTGTATTTTTTATTTTTATTTATTTTTAATTTTTGAGAGGGAGTCTCGCTCTGTCGCCCAGGCTGGAGTGCAGTGGCCAGATCTCAGCTCACTGCAAGCTCTGCCTCCCGGGTTTACGCCATTCTCCTGCCTCAGCCTCCCGAGTAGTTGGGACTACAGGCGCCCGCCACCTCGCCCGGCTAGTTTTTTTGTATTTTTTAGTAGAGACGGGGTTTCACCATGTTAGCCAGGATGGTCTCGATCTCCTGACCTCGTGATCCGCCCGTCTCGGCCTCCCAAAGTGCTGGGATTACAGGCTTGAGCCACCGCGCCCGGCTTTTTCTTTTTAAAATGTCAATATTTAAGATGTTATAAAGAATAAATACATCACTGTACCCAGCTTTCAAGAATGGCAGTTAGGTACTTTTTAATTTAATTTTATTTTATTTTATTTTTGAATGAGGGAGGGTATCGCTCTGTCACCGTGGCTAGAGCGCAGTGACGTGATCATAACTCACTGCAGCTTCATCCTTTGGGGCTCCAGCATCCTCCCGCCTCAGCTTTGTGAGTAGGTAGGACTACATGCATGTGCCACCAAGCCCAGCTAATTTTTATGCTGTTTTTTTGTAGAGAGAGGATCTCGCTGTGTTGCCAAGGCTGGTCTCAAACTCCTGGCCTCAAGCGATCCTCCCACATTGGCCTCCCAAAATGTTGGGATTACAGGTGTGAGCCACTGCACCTGGACAGGTATTTTATTTTCAAACATTTTCTTAGGAAAAAACTCCTATATTATTTCTATTAAAATATTTTGACTATTTAAAATAAAACACTGATTAAATATTTTAACATTTACCATTTAATTTAAAACTTGGAAAGTACTCTTGGAGCCTGCAAATGAGGCAGTATTAAAAACATGAAGAATCCTTCTAACTTGCACTAGTGCTTCTGCGTCTGTTCAGAATAGCACTGAACTTATCCAGCAGTTCATAAACCCACAACACGCTGTCTTTGCAAATAGAGGAGACTATGTTGAGAAGCATAAGACCTCAAAAATACACACAACACAACTTCACAGAGGCATGCAAACCAAAGGAAATGCACAAAAGTTTTAGAAGCCAAAATTTTTGGAATGTAATAAAAGGTTGTTTAGTGAATGCTTCTAAGCTTGTCAGCTGAGTGGGTAGCACACTCCCCCGGAGCTGAGGCCTTCTGATGCCTTCGCAGAGTTCAGCGCTGGTATCTCCTCGGGGCGTCCGTCACTGGGCTAGGGCAGACATCTGTGCTGCTTCTCCCGTAAAGATGACAAGGCAGTGCGTGCTGCAGAGTTTTAGGGGTTGTCAGGGAGATGCTTTTGAAATCATTATAGCATTGGGAAGTCAGTTTTAGGGAAATGGCATGGAAATTTTTCTAGTAAATATGGGTATTTGGAGTCTGGCAGATTTTTTTCTTGCTCAATGAAGAAATAAAAATAGATATTATAGTCTTTTTATCGGGTTTTTTCCTGTAAGGGTTTTTGGTTTTAGTGTTTTTTGTTTGTTTGTTTGTTTTGAGACAGTCTTGCTCTGTGGCCCAGGCTAGAGTGCAGTAGTACAGTAAACCTCCGCCTCCTGGGTCAAGCAATTCTCTTACCTCAGCCTCTCAAGTAGCTGGGCTTACAGGTGCGCACCACCACACCTGGATAATTTTTGTATTTTTAGTAGAGATGGAGTTTTGCTGTGTTGGCCAGGCTAGTCTCGAACTCCTGGCCTCAAGTGATCCACCTGCCTGGGCCTCCCAAGGTACTAGGATTACAGTTGTGAGCTACCACACCCAGCCTCTAAGAGGTTTTGTGACAAAAACAAATTTAGGTGCAAACAATTTTAACTTCTGTCTGTGGTGAATTGAATTTGTTAGTCTAGTTCTAAACTCCATGACTATGTCAGTGACTGTTGTCTATTAGAGAGGTGTACTTATGGATACTTTTTAATCATCCCTATGTGACCTTCTTCATAGATGGTATCTTTTTTCAAGTTCAGTATTTGAAACATTACTATTCTGGTGTGTTTTGGCATAATTTTCCAGAGTCTTAAGAACACAACCTTACTCCTCAGCTTCATTAAGAAAATATCTTTTTTTTTTTTAATACAGGGTCTCACTCTGTCTCCCAGGGTATAGTGCATTGGTGTGATCATGGCTCACTGTAGCCTCACAACTTTCTGGGCTCAGGTGATTTTCCTACCTCAGCTTCCCAAGTATCTGGGACTACAGGTATATGCAACCACGCCCAGCTAATTTTGTTTGTTTTTTGTTTTTGTTTTTTTGTAGAGACAGGGTTTCACCATGTTGCCCAGGCTGGTCTCCAGCTCCTGGGCTCAAGCAGTCTTCCTGCCTCGGCCTCCTAGGGTGTTGGGATTGGGATTACAGGTGTGAGCCACCGTGCCCAGCCAAAGATGCCGTATTTTATCAGCTATCCAGAGTATATGTTGTTTTAGTTTAACAGTAGATTTGACAATATCTTGAAAATAAGTGTCAAAAATTCCTAGATAGGCCAGGCATAGTGGCTCATACCTGTAATCCCAGCACTTTGGGAGGCCGAGGCAGGTGGATCGCTCGAGACTAGCCTGGCCAACAAGGCGAAACCCTGTCTCTATTAAAATACAAAAAAATAGCTGGGCATGCTTTGGCACACACCTATAATCCCAGCTACTTGGGAGACTGAGGCGTGAGAATAACTTGAGTCCGGGAGGCAGAGGTTGCAGTGAGCTGAGGTCGTGCCACCGCACTCCAGCCTGGGTGACACAGACTCTGTCTTAAAAAAAATAAAAAATAAATGTAATTCCTAGATAGATGAGTGTTTTGCTCTTTTATCTATTAATATTTTTATTTTGTCTTCCTATATTAGTAAATGTAGGAGACCAACAAGTCTTGTATTTGTTCAGTAAGGATATACTGAGTAGGGTGCTAGGCTGCAGGAATATCTTGGTGAAGAAAACCAGCGTATTCTCTATTGTACACTCACCGCCCTTGTGAGCTTACAATCTAGGCAAGGGGGTGATGATAGACAGATCTGTGACTAAGTGCTCTGAAGGAAGGCAGCAGGGTTTGGTGGCTTCCTGAGCATTTTCCCTAAGTCAAGGGTCAGGCACTTCGTATCAGTCTCTTTATATAGATATTTTATGAGCCCCCTTCTTTTATGTAGATATTATGTATGGATTTGTGAAAATCTCCCCCACCTTCATCTTAAATTTGAATTGCAGGGTTGGAGACTTGGGGTTTTCTTTGTCTTAAGATCATAGCACGTATCTAGGGCAAAATAGTGAATGACAATATTTGTCCCACAATCTCTGGAAACGAGAGAACAGCAGAGAGAATGTTGGCCAATGGAGAAGGCAGAGGTTGAGCCTCTATAATCCAAAAATCTGAGATGCGAACGCTCCAAAATTTAAAACTCTTTTGAGTGCCAGCATGACTCCACAAGTGGAAAATCCAAACATGAGGACTTAACCTAAAGTTTGTTTCCTGCCAAAAATTATTAAAAATATAAAATGTTTAAAGGTATAAAATTACTTTCAGTCTGTGTGTATCAAGTGTATATGAAGTATAAATGAATTTCATGTTTAGACTTGGGTCTCATCCCAAGATATCTCATTATTTTTATACAAATATTCCAAAAGCAAAAAAAAAAAAAAATCAAAAATTTAAAACCCTTCTGATCTCAAGCATTTTAGAAAAAGGCTACTCAGCCTGTATTGCTTTTCCTGGACAGACATGTGTACAGTCAGCCCCCGTTTCTCCTTGAACATACGTCTCATATGCAGATCATTTTACTTTATCTCCAAGTGGTATTTAGAAACACAGTTGACCAGGCTTCCTTAAAACTCTGTGCCCAACTTCTAGAAGGCCACATTCCCCTGGGATTCCTTCTTTCATCGAGTTACCTCTTTTCCGTCTTCACTGGCTCCTCCTCCTGCTGATAACATCCTAGACTTTGGATCTTGCCTCTCTCCCCTTACCTCTGAATGTTAGTGAGCCCTAGGACTTAGTCCTTGTCTCTTCTTTATTTATATTCTCTCCCAGGGAGCTTGTTTATGACCAGGCTTTATATAACAGCTGTGTGTTAATGACATCCAGTTTTCCCTCTCCAGCCTTCCCTCTGAGCTACAGAGGTACATATCCACCAGTCTACTCGGCTTCTTCACTTGAATGTCTAACAGCACATCCTGTTTAATGTGTCTACATGAGAACTTCTGATCCAGCTCCCCACCTGCACCGCACCTGCCAGGGTCTCCATTTCAGCTGAAGCCCTGTTGTTGCTCACTCGGCTGTCTAGGCTCAGAGCACAGGAGCCATCCTTGTTACCTCTCCTTTCCACTTCATGCCTCCTCATCCAGTCCATTGGCTGTTTGCAGATTTTGTTGCACATCCAGCCATTTCTCAGTGCTTCTCTTCCATCAGGCCTCTGGATTACTGTAATGGCCATAACTGATCTTTCTGCTTCTGCTTTTGTCTCTCTTGTAACCTGTTTTCCATGTAACAGCCAGACTGATATAAAATATTAAAAATATAAACAAAACAGGCTCAGTGCTGTGGCTCACACCTGTAATACTAGTGCTTTCGGTAGCTGAGGCAAGAGAATTGCTTGAGCCCAGGAGTTTGAAACAAGCCTGGGCAACATAGTGAGACCCCATTTCACAAAAAGTTTTAAAAAGTAACCAGGTGTGGTGGCGTGCACCTATAGATCCTTTGAGCCCAGGAGTTTGAGGCTACAGTAAGCTATGACTATGCTGCTGCACTCCAGCCTGGGTGACAGAGCAAAACCCTGTTGCTTAAAATAATAATTATACACGCACGCACACACACACACACACACACACATATATAAACAAAACAAATATAAATCCGATTGTGTTACTCTTCTGCTTAAAACCTTCCAGTGGCTCATTAGTTTGCTTACAACTTGAAAAGTCTTACATAATAGAACAGCAGAAAGAGACTAAAGAATCAGATTCTCTGTTTTCTTCTCACCCAACAGAGAATATATCTCTATAAAGCATTAATCTATTTATAAAGATCTGACCAAATGGTCAGACTGTTAAACCAAATCCCCAGCCACTGCCACCATAAATGGGGAATAACTTATGGGCTGTATATTAATATATCAATATATAATTAGTACCAATGTTATGGCATATTAATGTATTGTTAATATATCAATTATATATTAGATAAGCATTATTAGATAAGACATTTAAAATTAGAGCTTTTTGCGGCAGCACCCACCTGTAATCCCAGCTACTCAGGAGTGGCAAATCATTTGAGCCTGGTTCAAATCTAGCTTGGGCAACATGGTGAGACCTTGTCTCAAAAAAATAACTGAATAAATAAATAAAATAAAAAAGAAAGACAGACACAGCCAAGTTCTACTGTTCCTTTGGATTCACGCCTGCGAGCCAAGGAAAACTGTGCTTGGATTTAAGGAGTCCAAGTATGGTGCACTGTGGTGAGGAAGTTTTCCTGGTTCTGACGGGTGAGTCCATCAGGTATCGCAGTGAGACCTCCAAAACTGCTAAAAGATAACTTCCCCAAAACATGAAATCATGATTCTCATATAGATATGAGATAAATACATGTTAAAATTTTTAATTTAAGCCTAGTGTGGTGGCTCACACCTGTAATCCCAGCACTTTAGGAGGCTAAGGTGGGAGGATCACTTGAGCACAGGAGTTTCAGACTAGCCTGGGCAACATACCAAGACACTGTTTCTATTGTTTTTTTAAATAATATTTAAAAATTTAAAAATTTCACATTTTAATTTAACCTGTAAATTAAATGAGGGAACCAGGCCTATGGTTAAATCAAAAGGTAAAATTTTAATTTAACTTTTAAAAGGAGAAGTGTAAAAAAGGACAAATTTACATGGAATAAAGTTATATTGAATTGGGAATGTGCAAGTAAACACAAAGTGGTCTATTTTGGACTATTTTGGGCCTTTTCCAAAGGTATAAACTGTCCACCAGACGTAATTCATTTGCATGCCTATAGACAATTATTTTGCATTGTTTCCAGTTACCTACAATTTGCAGAGTTGTAAAATAGGTCCCATAGAATGAGAATCAGATGATCTTGCAGGATGTACTCTAGACTGGGGTTTGGGAAACTAAACACCAGCTGTTTTTGTAAATGAAGTTTTGTTGAAACACAGTGAGCCCATTCATTTATGTATTACCTATGCAGCTTTCTGACTATAATGGCAAAGTTAAGTAGCTGTGACAGAGACCATATTACTCATGAGCCCTGAAATATTTTCTCTTCAGTTATTTACTTCTTTATGTCTATCTTTCCCCATTGTAATGTAAGACATGAATGCAGGGACATTATTTTGTCTTTTTCCCTATTATATCCTCAGCACCTAAAGCAGTGCCTATCACACTGTAGGCCCTCACTTAATGGGTGTTGAAAAATTAGTGAGCACACATGTGAGAGTGACCTGATTACTACAATTTGGAGCGTCTTCAATAATGGTTGTATACTTTGACCATGGCTGGTTTGCAGTGCTTCTTGACTGTACTTATGCCAGATTGAAATTTTGCATTTGCCCTTTTCTACCACTACTGTTAAAATGTAGAAAGGCACTTTGGGAGGCCGAGGCGGGCTGATCACCTGAGGTCGGGAGTTCGAGACCAGCCTGACCAACATGGAGAAACCCTGTCTCTACTAAAAATGCAAAATTAGCTGGGTGTGGTGGCACATGCCTGTAATCCCAGCTACTGGGGAGGCTGAGGCAGGAGAATTGCTTGAACCCAGGAGGCGGAGGTTGCAGTGAGCCGAGATTGCGCCATAGCACTCCAGCCTGGGCAAACGAGCGAAACTCCATCTAAAAATAAATAAAAAAATACAGAAAGGGATAACATGGTTCATGTGTGCCAGAGTATAATTTTTATACAGTAGGATTAGCATCAGTTCTTTGGCTCTGACAGTGCCTTCTAATCAGCCACATCTGAGAATGATGGTATGATGCAATAGTTGTGTTTGGGAGTGCCAACGGATTTTTAAAAGTAATATCTTGTCCAAAAGATTTAATAGTGATTCTGTTAAGAAGATAGGTTAATTAAACTTTTTTTCCTATAAAAATCCAAAAGGAGAATATGAAAGCAAAGGCATTTAACTTTTGTCTTAACTTTTTTGCAATTTGTGCAAAAGTTGGCTTCGCATCGAGAGCACGACAGCCTTATTATATGTTTTAAAGATTGAAAATAATGCCTTTTGTTTTTCTCCCTGTGCTTTTAACTGGAGTTACTGGGAGTGCTGTACATGCCATTCCCTAAGATTTGGGTTTGAATCAGGACCATGATTGGTCCATTTGATGTATTTCAGTTCAAAGCCAACAATGTAGGATCATTTATGTGTACTAAATTGATATTCTGGAGAAGTCCCCAGTAAGAGATCTCTTTGCCCCATTAGTGTATGTTGAAATGGCCCTGAATCTGTTAGTGTCCATGTAGGATCCTAAAAATGACAGATCACACTTTGATCTAAAGTGCATGTTTAAGCAGAGCGCTATTAGAAATAGTGACAGATGTGATTTTGCTAGAAATTGCTCTTTTATAGTACCAGTAGCAACATACTCTCTTTATTGGGAAGGTAGTGTCAGATGAAAAGAAAACTCTTCCCTAGGAATTTATCAGCCTACAAACAATGTTCCAGACAGAACGTAAACGGGAAAGTCGTTGCTGAAATCTCGTCCACACTAAAGGATTTTTCAGTGTGCCTTAAAGGAAAGGGGAAGCTTTGGAGCATAGACCATCAGACATAGAAGGGATCTCCAAGTCATCTAGTCCAGCCCTTAATTTGTAGCTGAGGAAGTAAGTTACTGTCTTAAGGTCAAATGGCAAGTTGGTGACAGCTGGATCTAAAAGGCATTTCTTCATTCCACATTGCATAGTAGAAAGAACTTAGACTTTGGAATTGGTTGGACCCGAGTTTGAATACCAGCTTTGCCATTTGTAAATGTTGTGACCTTGAATGAGTTACTTATTCTCTCCAAGCACTAGTTTCTTGAGCAACAAAAGAGGAATAATATTTTAAGGCATTTATGTAGAATGGATATACACATTCAGTCATTTCTCCTGTTCAACTGATTTCTTGTAATGAACAGAATTCGTGGAGTCCATGCCAAAGAGTATTTGGATAAAATTAAGTCATTGAGCTGGGCATGGTGGTTCATGCCTGTAATCCCAGTACTTTGCGAGGCTGAGGCAGGAGGATCACTTGAGGCCAGGATTTCTAGGCTAGCCTGGGCAACATAGTGAGACCCTGTTTCTGCAAAATGTTTTAAAAAATTAGCTGGGCATGGTGGCGTGCACCTGTAGTCTTTGTCACTCAGGAGACTGAGGGGAAAAAAATAATAATTATGGCATTATGTGAGCATGGACTTTTATGTAGCTTTTAGAAGGGAATATTGTGTTGAGCAAAATAAAGCTGTACAATTACAGGAAAAGATTGTGACAAACTTGTGAATGTGAGCAAGGAAAATGACTGAAGACATGATTTGAGATTGTTTAGTCTGATGATGGCGTAAGATATAGATTGAGAGAGGTCTGTTGTGCCATTAGTTTTGCCATTGACTGTTGAAACAGAAAACAGTGATAACATCTGGTTGTTTGTATAAGAAATCTGATTTTTTTTTTTTTTTTTTGAAATGGAGTCTCAGTCTGTCGCCCAGGCTGGAGTGCAGTGTCGCAATCTCGGCTCACTGCAAGCTCCGCCTCCCGGGTTCACGCCATTCTCCTGCCTCAGCCTCCTGAGTAGCTGCGATTACAGGCACCAGGCACTGGCCACCGCGCCCGGCTAATTTTTTGTATTTTTAGTAGAGACGGGGTTTCACTGTGGTCTCGATCTCCTGACCTTGTGATCCGCCTGCCTTGGCCTCCCAAAGTGCTGGGATTACAGGCGTGAGCCACCATGCCCGGCCAGAAATCTGATTTTTTAAAATGAAGTTCATTTTCCCCGATTATATCATCAAGGCACACTCTTTGCAGAAAATATGGCAAACACAGATGAGTAGAAGAAAACTCAAATACCCTAAATTCCACCGCCTAAAGACAAACATTAACATTTTGCTATATTTTTTCAATATTTAATCTGAAACTTTGTTAATATGGTTTCATATCTTGTTTTTTTCCCACTAAATATTTCTCTTTATTAAACTCTTGGAAATTATTAAAAAATATATTTCTGTATGAATATAAAGTAATATAGTTATTTTTGGAAATACATAAATATCAGAAAAAGATGAAAAAAACCTATAAATTTCACTAGTCAGAGACATTCTTGCCAACATGTCTTTTACATTTTCTTTGCATTTGGGATATTTTAGTGGCTACTGATTGGATTTAAAGTGAAATTCTGTCAGAAGCTCATTTAGCTTACATCAGTTTCAATAAAAGCCCTTCAAGATGTTGGAGGCTGGAGGTGTAGGGGTCGGGAGGGGGAGGGAGGGAGGTGTATGTAGGGGAGAGGTGGAGTGAGCAAGAGAGCATGTTCACACTCTTAGGCAGTTTCACTTATGTGGCTGTCCATTCACTCAGGGGGCATATGTCCTGGACTAAACTTGAGATGGGAGGGCCTTTCTCAACTGAGAGAACGTGTTCCTAATTCCCTAAAGCGTCCAGTTCATGTGATCAGTTACCTTCTCTCCCATGCATTTAGGCTGGCTCCAGTGATGGATTATTGTTGGGAGAATTGAGAAAACAGTTACTCTGTTATTTTTGTGTTCTTGGTTGAGATGAGGAAGACTATTTGAAAAGGTTTGCTTAAATCTGTTGTTTCCTAATACCTCTCGTGGCAGCACTACACTGAGTGTGATTCTGGTCATTTAAACACGGGATTTTTTTGGTATGGCATAGTCACCAGGTGCAAATCTCCTGCTGTATCTGGTCCTATTCTAACACCAGAGGGAAATATTCTGATGGGCCTTTCAAGTTTAGATTTGCTTATATTCCATTTAGTCTTATCTGCTTGACTTTAGAACCTCATCTTTATACGAGAGATTAAACCAGTGAAATTAAACTTCAGAAATACTTAATGCAGTGGATAGAGTAGGAGAAGGGGAATGATTTTGAAAATATAATTAGCAGAATGGGTGAGATGGTGCTTAGCAGCAGCATCTATTAACAAAAAGAGCCGTTTCAGTCAACTGTACGTGAAAGGAATAAAGGTTAAGTAGAATGTTGGCAGTGACTCCACATGTGAATGGGAGTGGAGAATGTCAGGATGGCACAGTGACGGGGCTGTTTTCGGGCTCTTCTTGTGCGGAGTGTACCTATGTTTGTTATTTCTTCTAGTGGGGGTGAGTTGGAGAAAGCTCAGAAACGAATTCAAGAATTGTGTTCCCAGGCACCATCTAGAGAAGGCATGATTTTAGGATCTAGGAAAAGAGTAGGATCATGCAAGAAAGGTACCTTGTATGAGGTACAGAAAATGATAGGACGTTGGCCTGAAGAAGAAAGTTTTCATTGTTTGAGGGTATGGGAAGACCTGTCAGATGATGGGAGACAGTGAAGCACTCGCCTTTCAGAGCTTCTAAAAGGAGGAAAAAGACAAATTTGAATGAAAAACATGATTTACTTTAAATTGAGTTCAAATTTGAATTCAGATATATATTTTTAATTTTTAATTTTTATTTTTTATAATTTTAACCTTTTTTTAAGATTCAGGAGATACATGTATAGTTTTGTTACATGGGTATATTGTGTGATGTTGAGGTTTAGGGTGTGATTCAACCAGTCACCCTGGAAGTGAGCATAGTATCCAACAGTTGTTCCTCCCTCCCTTTCTCCCTCCCTCCCTCCCTCTCCAAAAGATGTGTATTTTTAAGATGTCTTGATTCATAATAGGATAAAAGAAACATATGCCTAATTTTATTCTCCAAGAAAGGTATGACAATGATAAACCCAAGCCTGTAAGAAAGATCTGGAAAGATAAGACATCTTATGGAAGGCAAAAGACCTAATTTTATGGGGAAAAAGTGTGGAGTTCTGTTTTATAATTTTTCAGTTATATATTCATAACTGTGAACTGAGAAGCAAGGCATGAAAGTCAGGTGGTTAATACATATTCTTTTGTAACACAAACAAGTTGTTTGTGACTTTACAAAGGGGAAATGTGGGCTTCCTATTTTAATCTAAACACTTTCAGGTAGTAACAGTATCTGTGGCCTTTTTCTCAACAAAGGATATCCTCCCCATTTCCCATCACAATTTATTGGATCACAAGAATAGTAGACATACAGAAGCATTAATGTGTGACAATCAGGAAGTAATTTTCTGAGCATCCGGTCACATTTTCAAAGTTAATTTCAGTTCTGATTGAGTAAAAATTTGTGTAATTTTCATGGAGATATTTGATACACATTTGACATATGTTGTGTTAGTATATCAGATGATGTTTATTTTTACTTAAATAGTCTTACATCTGACATGTCCATTTTCTTGAAAATAAATTACAACTTCCTATTCAGATGCTAGTTTGACTTCAATGTTGACCAAAGGCCTTGTCTCCTGGTTCTAGCATTTCCTCCGTCTTGGTGCTTACCTAGTCGATCTTGTTACCGTTCTTATTTTGGATGAGATAGAGTGGGAATTAAACCTAGTATTTCAGTGTCCTGGTTGTGTAGTCACTTAGGTGGCGATGTCTTTAGTTAACATGGCCATTATCTGTTCTTGTTTTTTGTTCTGTTTTGTTTTTTCCTTAAAAAAGAAGATAGCTTATACAAGTAAGCCAGAAATTTAGACTACATTCTTTTAAAATGCCCACCTTATACAGAAAATAATAAGAAAGTTCTGGGACTTACACCGTCTCTACTTTGATTCAGTGTTCTCAAATCCCACGCAAGTTTCTCTTCTGATGCCCACTTAGTAGGATGTAAGCTCCACAAGGTGGGAACTTTGTATGTTGTGCTTTTTGCTGTGTCCTTGCTTCCTGGAACAGTGTCTTATACTTCATAGGCTTTCATTGACTCCATGCATGCTGGTTTGAAGTAATGGATATTATTGACCCTTTTAAAATTTATTTTCTTTTTTATTACTTTTTGAGACAGGGTCTCACTTTGTCTCCAGGCTGGAGTGCAGTGGTGTGATCATGGCTCACTGCAGCCTCCAAACTCTTGGGCTCAAGTGATCCTCCCACCTCAGCTTCCCATGTAGCTGGGACTATAGGCACACACCACCATGCCTGGCTAATTAAAAAAAAATTTTTTTTTTTTTGTAGAGACAGGGTTTCACTATGTTGCCCAGGCCGAACTTGAACTCCTGAGCTTAAGGGATCCTCCCGTCTTGGCCTCCTAGAGTACTGTGATCATAGGCATGAGCCACCGCACCCAACCTGATACATTTTTTTTAATGTATTATGAAAAAAATGTATTTTAATTTTCTCTCATTGTTCAGAGGAGAAAAAATTTTCAAATAGACATAAAAGTAGAGAGAAAGGTAACAAACCCATCGTCTACCCATCCTTTTGCTTCCATGTTATCAAGCTTTTCCCCCAGGCTTTTTTTGGGGGTCGGTGGGGTGGAAATAAAGTCGGCTTGTATTGTATTACTAGCACTGTAAATTGCTCTAGAAAGTAGTTATTACAGATTGTTAAATGGGAACGAATATTAGATCTTGACATGGGCACATACCCTCATTTGGATTATATGTTTACCTTCCTGAGGAACAGAACATTATTCTTGGTTGGAAAACAAGTACTATATAAATGATAGTAGTGGGACATTGAAAGAAAGATTAGATCTGCCTGTCCATGTCTCTTGCATGTCTGTACATGGTTACGTCATTCATTCATTCAGTGGTCTTTATTTTTTAGAGCAGTTTTTGGCTCACAGCAAAATTGAGTGGAAAGTACAGAGTTCTTACATCCCTCCCCCACACGCTCCCTCACCATCGGCACTTTACAACAGAGTGGTCCATTTGCTGCAGCCAGGGAACAGACATTGACACATCACCACCTGAGGGTCATAGTTTACATTAGAGTTCACTGTTGGTGGTGTACATTCTGTGGGTTTTGACAAATGTATGATGACATGTATCCACCATTACCGTATCACATAGAACAGTCTCCCTACTCTAAAAATCCTCTCTGTTCTACCTGTTCATCCCTTCCTCCACCCTCCAGACCCCAAGCAATCGCTGGTATTTTTACTGGCTCTAGTTTTGCTTTTTTTCCAAAATGTCGTATAGCTGAACTCATACAGTATGTAGGCTTTTCAGATTGGCTTCTTTCACTTAATCCTGTGCTTTTGAGATTCCTCCATGTCTGTTTGTGGCATGATAGCTCATTTCCCTTTATCACTGAGTAACATTCTCTTTTCTGGATGTACTGCAGCTTGTCTGTCCATTCACCTATTGAAAGGCCTCTTGGTTGTTTCCAGTTTTGGCAGTTAGGAATAAAGCCGCTCTAAACATTCTCATGCAGGTTCTTATGTGCACATAGGTTTTCACCTTGTTTATGTAAATGTCAAGGAACCTGATTGCTATGTCATGGTCACAATACGTTTAGTTTTGAGAAATTGCCAGACGGCCCTCCAAAGTGCCTGTACCTTTTTGTATTGCCGACAGCAGTGAATGAGAGTTCCTGTTGCTCCATATCCTTGTCAGCATTTGGTGTTGTCAGTGTTTTTGCATTGTAGCCATTCTAATCGATTTATAGTGGTATAGTATCTTATTGTTGTTTTAATTTGCAAGTATTATTTATTTATGTTGGTCAGTCATGAAAATGACACACCATGATTTTTGTCTTTGTGGGCTTAACTAGATAGTTGTGTTAATTAGTTGTTAGTTTTGAGTATTTGGGGGGCTGGGTCATTTATTATACAAACATTTATTGCACAAACGCTTAGTGAGCATCTTTCCTGTGCCTGAACCAAGGGTAGGATATCAAAACCTGTACTAGGATATCTAAGGCGTTGAAGATACGGGCCTTGCTGCCTAGCCGCTGCTAGTCTAGTAAAGGAACGGATAGTACAGGTGATAAGGGACTTTGATATCCAGGATCTTATAAGAGGTAAAAAAGTCACTTTCCCATAAGTAATGTTTCAATCAAATTTCGAAGGATGTTCAGGAATTAGGTAGTGATGGTGGATAGAAGGCGAAAGACGTTCAGGAATTAAGCCGTGATGGTGGGTAGAAGGTGAAGGACGTTCAGGAATTAGGCAGTGATGGTGGGTAGAAGGTGAAGGACGTTTCAGGAATTAGGCAGTGATGGTGGGTAGAAGGGTGGCAGAATCAGGGAGATCATCCTGTACAGAGGGAGCTGAAGTAAGACCCGAGCCCCAGTCCGTTCAGTCTGTTTGGGAGGAGCTTGGGTTTTTCAGGGGCAGTTAAGGAACGGGAGATACTGATACTTCTCCAATAAAAGTATCTCCAGTTTTACTGGAGAAGTATCAGGACTTAACGCCAAACCTTCTGTACCGTGTTAAAATGTTTGCTTTTGCTTTAACAAGAGTGGCATGCCTTTGAAGGGTTTTATTCAAGGGAGTGAAATCAGATAGGTGTGTCAGATTTTTCTGCCTGTATAATGGGGGTTGGCTTTGGAAGCCAGGGATAGGACACACTGTAATTAATTAGAAAAAATAATGAGGGCCCCATCTAAGGCAGTAGGCATGGTGAGGGAGGAGTTGAGTGTGAGAGACAGTAAGGTGTATGCTCATAGAGTGTGGTGATTCGTGGGGAGTGATGGATGAGAGGGAGAGAGGGGAACTGAATGAGCAGTGATACCATTCACAGAGATAAGGTGGAGAAATGACTCAATTCAGTTTTGGCCGTGTTGAATTGTCTTAATTCTAACTCTTCATATGTATAAGTTAAACTGCTTCCTGGGAGAGAGCTTTGAGCTTTTGTTTTTCTGGTTCATCTCCATGGAAAAGATCAAAGGTTATGAGTTAAGTTCTTGAATTTTCTGGAGAATAAAAAAAGCCGTCTATTATCTACACTTTGAATACCTGTTCTCAGCCAGCGGCATTGGTACTCTCTAATAGAGTGCTCACTAATAGCCTCGATTTTGAATTAAGGGCCGCGTCTCTGCTCCTTTACAGAGTATTTGAAATAATTGAGGTTTCAGTTGATAGTGTAAGGGACTTGTTAACCACTTGGTATCTGCATCTGTGCCTGTATTCTTTTGGGGGGTGTTTATTTTTTCTTCTCTCTCTTTTTTTTTTTTGGAAAAATGCTCTAACTAAAAGAAAATTAAACCTTGTAACAATACATAACCAAGAAAATAGAAGTCCTTCATTACCATTGTTAACAAGTTATTGACAAGTCGGTGCACATGCTGTGCTGTCAAGTCACGTATGACGCACACAGTACTGGCATGGGCTTGAGCAGAATCAGGGTCTCATACTATTCTCAAAGGTTTTTTTGATCACTAACAGTATCATTTTGGTCAGCATGTAAATCAAACTCACTCTTTTTTTTTTTTTTTTTTTTTTTTTTTTTTTTTTTTTTTTTAGACGGAGTCTCTCTCTGTCGCCCAGGCTGGGGTGCAGTGGCCGGATCTCAGCTCACTGCAAGCTGCGCCTCCCGGGTTTACGCCATTCTCCTGCCTCAGCCTCCTGAGTAGCTGGGACTACAGGCGCCCGCCACCTCGCCCAGCTAGTTTTTTTTTTGTATTTTTTAGTAGAGACGGGGTTTCACCGTGTTAGCCAGGATGGTGTCGATCTCCTGACCTCGTGATCTGCCCATTTCGGCCTCCCAAAGTGCTGGGATTACAGGCTTGAGCCACCACACCCGGCCAAACTCACTCTTTTTAATAGTTGCATAGTGTTTTGTTGTATAGATGTATCATACTTTAGTTACATAGTTTCCTGTGTAACTATTTACCATCTACATTTTTCACTTCTCTAAACCAGCACTGTCCAGTTCTCTAAACCAAAGTCTGCCAGCAGCGTTTCTATGATGACAGACACGTTCTATATCTGCTGTGTCCTGTGTGGTAGCCATTAGTCATATGTAGCTGTTGAGCACCCGAAATGTGAGTACTGCATCTAAGGGACTGAATTTTTAATTTCATTTAATTAATTTTAACTTAAATAGCCATAAGTGGCTTAGTGGCTGCCCTATTGGGCAGCATAGCTCTAAACTGTTCCAGAGTCAAGTGAGATCATTAGGCTACTTCCTTAGACCACATTACTTTGGCCTTCATAAATTATAGTTTAATGATTTTTCTTTGATGTTGAACTTCTGTAAGCCTCTCAAAGAAATATATTTTGTTGCCAGACTCCCTTAAAGGTCTACATTATGCTGCTTGAGTTTGTTCCAACAGAGAATTTTTCCTTCCAGATCTATCAGTGTACTTCCCTTCAGCAAGTCAAATGTGTCTGTCCACCTTACTCTGCATCTCCTTTTGCCTTGGTTGCCTAGGAGCCCAAAGTTAATTTTGATTTCTATTATTTTTGAGACAGGGTCTTACTCTGTTGCCCAGGCTGGAGTGCAGTGTCCTGATCACAGCTCACTGCAGCCTTGAATTCCAGGGCCCAAGTGACTCCCCAACCTCAGCCTCCCAAGTACCCGGGACTACAGGAATGTGCCACCACACCCAGATAATTTTCGTATTTTTTATAGAGATGGAGTCTCACCATGTTGTCCAGGCTGGTCTTGAATTCCTAGGCTCAAATGATCCTCCTGCTTTGTCATCCCAAAGTGCTGGGATTACAGGCACGAACCACCACACCCCAGAGTTAAATTTTTTATTGAATTATAGCAGTTTTTTTTTTGCCTCTCACCACCATCCCTATCAAATTTCATCACTTTGTTTTCCTTCTGAGTTTAAAGATTTCATTATGTGTGTTTTTTGTTTTTGTTTTTTTAATAAAGCTCTTCATATTCTTTTTGGATCTATCCTAAAACTTCACTAAAAAAATGATTAGCATCGGCCAGGCACAGTGGCGCACTCCTGTAATCCCAGCACTATGGGAGGCTGAGGCAGGTGGATCTTTTGAGCTCAGGATCAAGACCAGCCTGGCCAACAGGGCAAAACCGTCTCTATTAAAATACAGAAAATTAGCCTGGTGTTACTGCACACAGCTTTGGTCCCAGCTACTCAGGAGGCTGAGACAGGAGCGTCGCTTGAGCCCAGGAGGTGGAGGTGGCAGTGAAGTGAGATCATGCCACTGTGCTCTGGCCTGGGTGATAGAGCAAAACTCTGTCTCAAAAACAACAACAACAACAAAAATCAACAGTATATACACACTGCTTCCCTCCCACAGTCATGCACACTCACATATCATACATCTTAGTGAGATTCTAAATATTATCACGTGGAATCCTGTCTTATCACCTCAGAGGAAACTATGCATATTTAAGACTCTACTTAAGTACTTTTGTGGTTGACTGCATTTTATTCCACTGAGTACGGATTGAGTTCCTTTACATCCTTTGCTGTGCCAGTATCATGCTTTCTTTCCTTCAGCTTTATTTGAAGGAACATATGGGAAATCTTATTTTGTATGAATTTAAAATATGTTCTTCAGGATTTCCTAGTTCTGTGCATGACCGCCTCCCCAAGATAATCAGTAACTGCTAAGTGGTGTTAAAATATTTTTTCTCCTTCCTAGAATAGCACTGTTAAGGTATAGAACCTTGAGTAAAAGTACATGTAATTTTTTAAAAGTTTTGCTCTTCCTTTTTTTCTGCCGAGTTTTCTACCCTGGGTATTTTAAAATATGTTGGTACCCTTAGTTTTTACATAGATTTCAAAATTAAGAATTAGAAAGCAATAAGAATATGCAGAAAAGTTGTTAATAAACACTTTTGCCTGCAAGGAAGTCGAGTAGAACCAGGAAACTACTGATGTGCTAAGGATAACACACTAAACCATCTGTGTTACTAACTCTTGGCAGGAATAAAATGACAAAACAAGATCTTGGGAGATGCTCATTACCAGGTGCGTGATCAAAAAGATAAATACATTCTCATGTAAGAAAATTGGCGTAGTGCCTTTAGCATCCTTGGGGCATGTGTGCGTATACATGTGGGCGAGTTTAGCATTTGGTGTAGTTAGGAAGCTGGGAGAGGAAAAGGCTGGAAGTAGAGGACTTTAACATTGCTTAGAGTCATTGTTATTGCAAACTCTGGAAGTGAACTCTAGGAAACTGCACTGGAATTCAAGTGTAATATGATGATAAACATCAAATGACTGTAGCCAAAGTGCAAGGCCAGGCTCTTCAGGAAAGAATGAATAGGAGACCTTAAAATAAACATCTGTTTTTCAGTTCAGCTAACAGTGGACTTTGAAGAAGATTGGGGCCATGTTAAGATTTTCTTTTTCTTCCTTGAGAATTGAAGAAAAGTGTCAACTGAGGATTTTTTCATGCTATTTAACATGTCATTTGTAGTGTTTCACGAAAAGCAGACAGACATGTAAAGCTTTTTATTCTACTTCAAATTAGAATAATAAATTAGATCCAGTTTTGAATACTTAAAAGAGAACTTTAACAGATTTGTTTTATGAGTGAGTTTCATGATTTTGAATAAAATTTTTGCACACTTAAACTACAGTGGTTTGGCCAGGTACAGTGGCCACAACTGTACTCCCATTGCTTTGGCAGGCCATGGTGGGAGGATCACTTGAGTCCAGGAGTTCAAGACCAGCCTTGGCAACATAGTGAGACCCCGTCTCTACAAAATAAAATAAGTTAGCCAGGGATGGGTAAGTGTCTGTAGTCCCAACTACTCAGGAGGCTGAGGCAGGAGGATCACTTAAGCCCAGGTCATCAAGGCTGTAGTGAGCTATGATCATGCCACTGTCCTCCAGCCTGGGTGACAGAGCAAGACTCTGTCTCATAAATACGTATATACATACATACCTACATACATACTACAGTGGTTCATTTGAGAGTAACTCTATATGTCCTGTTCCTAAATGTTTTAGGAATATCTGGTTTTCACCAAGCTTGCATGTTCTGAATCCTGCTTAAGTTCAAAGTTTATAAACCTCCAGTAGGTATGTGAATTTAGTTTTCAGCAAATTGTTCCTTTGGTTTCCCAGAAGCTTCTTTCACATTCCAGCTCCTCAAGTAAATGTTAAAAGTTTAAAAAGGAAAAGGAGTGAATTGATTTTGTATATATTTTTGTTTGGTGAAAAAGCAGAGTGTAGGCATAGTCTTTTCAGATAAGTTTGCTAAAAAGTAATTTCCTGTCACCTCCCTTTGAAAAGAACTGAGGTGTGCCCCGTCCCCAAACCTACCATCTTTCCAATTTATTTGTGTGTTGGGGTAGTGGGTGGGAATAAATGTTTCTTGGATTTTTCTGGCCTCCCTTCCTAAGCCAGGGTAGCTTGTGGGAGATAGTCCCCATACAAACCTTTACTGGGCCGCCTTCCTAGAACCTCATTTTATCCCCAACATACCAAAAAGTAAAAATACAAAAATATGAAAACACATGAAAATAAAGTGCTGTAGAGACACGACTTTGCAAATATTAATCATACAGAGCCAATTGCTTATAGTATAGAAATAGTCTGAAGTATTCTTTTGGCACAGCATTGCCTGTGTGATTCTCGCCAGAAACGTTTCACTGCATCTGATTATGAGCAGTGATCAGCAGAGGACTGTGGGGACCTCTGCAAATCAGGGCTCTTTCTAAGAGCTCTCGCCTGAGCCTTGAGCAAATGTCCACATCCTGAAAGTCAGTGAAGGTTGGGGGCTCCTAGATTAAAGGAAACTAAGGAGACGTAATAACCTCCTTAATCCAATTAAAAAAAAAAAACAAACAAACAAAACAGCTCTTTAAAGATATAATACACATACCATGAAGTTTATCCTTTTAAAGTGTGTAGTCCTAAGCCAGGCTCTGTGGTACCCACCCATAATCCAAGCTACTTGGGAGGCTGAGGCGGGAGGATTGTTTGAGCCCTGGAGTTTGTGACCAGCCTGGGTGACATAGTGAGACCCCGTCTCAAATCAAAAAGAAAACATGAAGTGTACAGTCCAGTGGTTTTTAGTACACTCAGAGTTGTGTGGTGGCCACTAATTCCATGACATTGTGTCACACTAACCAGAAACCCCATGCCAGTTTTTCTTCCTTCTCCTCCCTCTCCCAGCCCCTGTAACCACTTACTTACTTTCTGCCTATACATTTGCCTTTTCTGGACATTTCATATACAGTATGTGGTCTGTTTTTTCTTTAGCATGTTTTCCAGGCCCGTCCATGTTGTACCATGTCTCAGTACTTTATTCCTTTTGATTGCTGAGTGACATTCCATTATATGGATACATCACATTTGTTCACCTTCGTCAGTGGATGAATGTCATTACTCAGTGTTTTCTAAGTCCAGTGTTTGGACTTAGTGAAATAACTAGTCTCTTAAAGATGAATTCTCTGGCGACTTTCCCCCTCCCTGCATATGGACCCTGCTTTTCTTGTTTCTTTGCATGTCTTAGAATTTTTTTGTTGGAATCTGGATGCTTTAAATAATATAATTTAGGATTTATGGAACTTAGTCCCTCCCCCAGGTCCCCAGGGTTTGTGGTTGTTTGTTGAGTGACTGTCCTGGACTAATTCTATAAAATCTGATTTCTTTGTGACGTGTGACCACTGAAGTCTCTGCTGGTTGCTGAATTGTCAGCTAATGAATGAACAGAGATTTCCTTCAATGCCCGGAACCAGTCAGTCGCCCAGCCTCTGCCAGAGTGATCCTTGTGAATGCCCCTGCTCACCATTGCTCTCTCTGTTCAAGCCACACTGGGCTGGTCTTTTTACTGATTCACAAATAAGCCAAGCAATTCCAACCTCTAGACCTTTGTAGTTGTCAGGTAGTCTTGAGGGTCACTCCCTCCTGCCCCTTGGGTCCGTGTCCATCATCTCCCCTTCCCCTCTATTCTTCATTGCCTTCTCTCCTTTGGTTTCCACAGCACTGATCTCTTGTCTGTCATAGTCTCCACTGCCTCTCCCTTGTTTGTTGTTTCCCCTTTCTGGAAGGTGAGCTCCTTGAGGGTGGGGATTCTTCTGTGTTTTGTTACTGAGTATCTAGAGAGGGGGGAAGGTGCCTGATCGTAACTCTTTGTTGAATAAGTGAATGGGGAGGGAGCTTAGGCAACCTGTTCGTGTTTAAGAATGAGGGCCAGATGTGGTGGCTCACTCCTGTAATCCCAGCACTTTGGGAGGCCGAGGCCAGTGGATCACTATAGCTCAGGAGTTCAAGACCAGCCTGGGCAACATGACAAAACTACATCTCTACAAAAGATACAAAAATTAGCTGAGCATGGTGGCGCACACCTACTTGAGGGGCTGAGGTAGGAGGGTTGCTTGACCCTGGGAGGTTGAGACGGCAGTGAGCTGAGATTGCGCCACTGCACTCTAGTCTGGGTGATAAAGTGAGACCCTGTTTCAAAAAACAACATGAAGAATGATGTCCTAAAATGCCAACTGGGGCCAGACACGGTAGCTCATGCCTGTACTCCCAGCACTTTGGGAGGCCAAGGCAGGCGGATCACCTGAGGCCAGGAGTTCGAGAACAGGCTGGCCAGCATGGTGAAACCCCATCTCTACTAAAAATACAAAAATTAGTTGGGTGTAGTTCCACACACGTGTAATCCCAACTACTTGTGAGGCTAAGGCACCAGAATCCAGGAGGCAGAGGTTGCAGTGAGCTGAGATGGCACCACTGTACTCCAGCCTGGGTGACAAAGCAAGACACTGTCTCAAAAAAAAAAAAAAAAAATGCAAGGTGGTCTTGTCCACTGGTAGTTTTCATGTTGACCCTTCAGCTAATGACTCTACCCAGATATCAGTATCTTAAAGTCTGTCTTCTGGGAGCTTTCATTTTCTCCGGAGAAGAAACCCCCGGTTTCTTTCGGAGGTGTCAGGGGTTTGGGCTGGTAGAGTGGATGCACAGCAGCATAGGCTTGACTTTATTCCAGGGACTAGGAAAAGGCGGCGAGGGTCCCACAGTTTGATGTCTAGACTGCCATTAATTGTCCTGACTTGAGCCCCACAGCTCAAGTCACCTGTGCCTGGTGATATACTCCCCACCACCCCCACATAGGGCAGCTTTGGTTCCCCTCCTCCAGAGAATTACCTTCTGGTCTCTTTAGGCATGGTGGGGATTTGGGTGTTCATCAGCTCCATTGTTCCCCCTTTATTCGGGCCTGTGCCTCATCCTGTCGTTCCCCATGCTTAGAACCGTGAAGTTCTTGTCCCAAGGATTCTGAGGGAGGAATCTGCTCTCTTTTCTCTTTGCTGTCCACCTCTGTAAGCTCTCATATTTACCAGGTTAAGTTTCTTAAACCACTGCATCATCTTCTTCAGTTCTTTTTGTCCTTAAAGGTTAATACCTTTTTAGATTCATTTACTGTCATTTGAAAAAGGCTTAACAGCGGTGGGGGTACCATTATTAACCGAAAGCTCTGTGTTTCTTAACATCAGTTTCAATTTGGTGTTTAAGTGTTTGCTTGGGGCGTCCCGTCTCCGTCTCCGCTAGCCCTTGATTGAAGGCACTCTGTCATTCATATTTGTACTCATAGTGTCACGTAGATTGACTAGCTTGAGGGGCTATTAGTGAGATAATGGCTTAAGGAATCTTACAGGTTTTTTTTTTTTAACTTGGCCTTATTTTTATTGTTATTTCATTTCAGTCCCTAAATTATCTTTTCAAATAGTAAATCAAGTTGTCGCAGATAATAGTTTTTCTTTTTTAAAAATAAATCTTTTAAAATGTTGAAATTAAATCACTCCGTTGCTAATCTGATTTTTAAGAACAAAACACTACAAGTAGAGTACATTTAAATGACTCATAATTACTCACACAAATGCATGTAAACTTGGGTATGCAATTAGGCAGCTCATTATGCTGCAAATGCAATTACATGCTTAAGGTCATGGCCACTCCCTCTGGCTCACCCAGTTATTTCTCTTGGGTTTATGATCATTTATTAAGCCTCAGCTGTCAGAATTTGAAAATACATGCTGCTGCTAGTGGGGCCTTTCCACCAATAATGGAAGAAAAGCTGGAAAAGAAAATTTTCTTTTGAGTTTATATGCAGAGTTGGTTTTCTTACTTGGCAAAATCCCATTTTCCCACCGGAGATACAGGCTATGTAATTAGAAAAATTATCATTAATCATAATAGTGGTCAGTGATATTTATATTATATCTATATTTAGTATATATTTACCATATGTAGCTATGTATGGTGTATATATACATTATAGTACAGCTCCATCATCTCTTACCTGCAATTCTGAACTTTAAAAAGCCTTGAAAATTTGTTTATAACTCTGTGGTGAACCCCGACTGGACCTGATTCATTAGGACTTCAACCTGTGTGAAATAATGAGTTTCTTTGTAGGTCTGTGTTTATCCCACATCACTGGTGTGAATATGTGTAGGTTTTGCTGCAGAGATGTTAATATCATTTGATCATGGGCCACTGACCCAGACCTCACTGAAGATTTTTTGTTATATACAGCATACATACGGTATTACTTTTTTAAAATGCAAAACGTTATTTGTTTCAAACCCTGGCCCCAGTTGTTTCTGATAAAGAACCAGGGCCTCACTGCAGTGAGCTACGGTCATACTACTGCGCTCCAGCCTTGGCAACAGCAAGATCCTGTTTCCCAAAAAGAATCATGACCTCACAGTAAGGGTAACAGATTTGTGGTTAGACCTGGATTTAAATTCTAATAGGGGGCTGGGCACTCTGGTTCATGTCTATAATCCCAGCACTTTAGGAGGCCGAGGTGGGCGGATCACCCAAGATCAGGAGTTCAATACCAGCCTGGCCAACATGGTGAAATCCCATCTCTACTAAAAATACAAAAATTAGCTGGGCGTGGTAGTGCACGCCTGTAGTCCCAGCTACTAGGGAGACTGAGGCAGGAGAATCACTTGAACCCGGGAGGCGAAGATTGCAGTGAGCCGAGATTGCGCCACTGCACTCCAGCCTGAGTGACAGAGTGAGACTCCATCTCAAAAAAAAAAAAATTCTAATGGGGGTTAAAACCGTCTACCTCTTAGAGTGTGGGTTGCTAGTCCTATTATTGTTTTTATTATTGTTCCAGTTCCAGAACTGATATTTATATCTATTTTTAGAGTGTCCTCAAAACAGTTCTATAATAAAATAACTAGATACTTGATATAGTTGCTAGGTGGTAAAAAAACTTTTATATTCAAACTCCCTGTTGCTGCTAGTCAGTAAATGTGGTTCTTACCTGTTTGATTTAATAGTGTCATCATAACATAAAAGTTTAAATTGAATTTCTAGGATTGTAATAGTATAAGATCACTAAAAGGTAAAAATGACAGTTCTCCTAACTAAACATCTTCTGTGTAATCAATCAGTTAAATATATAAATTTTATGTAGCATGACATTCTAACTGTTTAGTGTGGCAGTTAAGCTTTACTGACTCTGAAACCACAGCCTCTCAGTTGTTCAGGGCCTTGCTCAATTCCCCCTTGCAAAGCTATCTTGATCGGCCTCAGCAGATAAAGGGCTTCCTAGAACCTTTTAAAAATTTCTGTTTTGGCACTAATCCCATTGTATTGTACTTGATTGTTTTCCATACTTATGTTTGACTTTAGCACTTAACTTTTACCAGATGCTCAGTTAACTTTTTGAATGAATGAATGAAGTTGAAGAAATTAAGAATCATTTAGTCCTTCCACATAAGTATTGCTATATTTGAAACAACTCTGTTCCTTTTGGGTTTCATTCTACTACCTATTTTTATAGAGTATACTGTACCTGGAACATAATAAATATGGAATTTAATAAATATGTGATGAATAAAAATTGAATTAAAATCTATCTCGTTACGTTTAATGGTTTCAGTTTTATTCCTGAAATTACAATAATATACTTAGGTCCTTTTTCCATGTGATTCTTTTTCTTTCTCTCTTGTCTTGTCTTGTCTTATCTGGTCTTCTCTGGTCTTCTTTCTCTCTCTTTTTTTTTTTTTTTTTTTTTTAACAGGATCTCACTCTGTTGCCCAGGCTGGAATGCAGTGGCGTGATCATGGCTTACTGCAGCTTAACCTCAAGTGATCCTCCCACCTCAGCCTCCGGAATAGCTGGAATCACAGGCACATGCCACCATACCTGGTTAATTTTTTCATATTTTTAATTTTTGTGTAGAGACAAAGCCTCACTACATTGCCCAGGATTGTAAAACAATTTTTCTAGGCTGGGCGCTCTTGAAATCCCAGCACTTTGGGAGGCCAAGATGGGCAGATCACCTGAGGTCAGGAGTTCGAGACCAGCCTGGCCAACATGGCGAAACCCCATCTCTACTAAAAATACAAAAATTTAGCTGGGTGTGGTGATGAGTGCCTGTAATCTCAGCTACTCAGGAGGCTGAGGTATGATAATCGCTTGAACCTGGGAGGCAGAGATCGCAGTGAGCCTAAATCATGCCACTGCACTCCAGCTTGGGATACAGATGGAGACTGTGTCTCAAAGAAAAAAAAATTCTGAAAAAAGGTAATTTCAGATTTAATGGCTGTTCTGTGTTATCAGTTATTTTCTTGTTTGTTCCATTAATAGTACATTAGATAATGAAATGCTTTGTCATACTCAGTAGCATTATAAGCAAGCAGAAAAAAATGATGGCATTTGTATTGGGTTAGTAGACTTTGGTTCTTTGTCTGTAATATTAATAGTACTTTGTTGTTGTTTTAATCACCCTTGATCTGTTAAAACCATTTATCTGGTAATCCTCAGTCTTTTATTTTGTCTCAGCACAGCTTTGGGATGTAGCACAGTGATTTTTCTAAAGTAGAGTGAGGGAAGGAGTATCCTCTTTCAGCTCCCTAAGAGTTCATTTTTATTTGTATTGTTCTTCGAGACAGGGTCCACTGTGTTGCCCAGGCTGAAGGGCAGTGGCACCATCATAGCTCACTGCTGCCTCCAGATCCTGGGCTTAAGGGATCCTCCCATCTCACCCTCCAGGGATAATAGTTGGGACTGCAGGTACATGCCATCATGCTCAGCTAATTTTGACAATCTGTTTTTTTGTTTTTTGTTTTTTGTTTTTTTGAAACAGGGTCTAATTCTGTCACCCAGGCTGGAATGCAGTGGCACAATCTTGGCTCATTGCAACCTCCACCTCCCAGGTTCAAGCAATTCTCATGCTTCAGTCTCCTGAGTAGCTGGGATACAGGCATGCGCCACCACGCCTGGCTAATTTTTGTATCTTTAGTAGAGATGGGGTTTCACCGTGTTGGCCAGGCTGGTCTCGAACTCCTGACCTCAGGCCATCTGCCCGCCTCAGCCTCCCAAAGTGCTGGGATTACAGGTGTGAGCCACTGCGCCTGGCCAACAATATGTATTTTTGTAGAGATAGGATCTCACTGTGTTGCCCAGGCTGCCTTGAACTCCTGGGCTCAGGAAGTCCTCTTGCCTTGGCCTTCCAAAGTGCTGAGATTAGGCGTGAGCCATTGCACCCAGCCCCTAAGATTTTTAGTATTCACCCTTTCTCCTCCCCACTTGTAGTCCTTTACAGAAATATATGAGAATTTTGAGTTTTATAATTAGCATCTTAAAGACAGATTGTAATCATAGAAGCAGTGATCATCTTGGGCACATGGCATGTATTTTCATGTCCTTTAAAATTGGTTCTTCTGCTCAAATAGATTGGCACAAGCAGATACTTTGCTGCATTTGAGTTGCAGCCTTCTTGTAGCATGTTGGTACATAAAGATTCTTTCATGTTTTGGAGGATCAAGTATTTCCATTTAGTTTGGTTGATATGATTATCATTAAAGTTGCTAAGGGAGCCGCATTGTCCCTTTCTAGCAATCTGATGAATCAGTTTTCAGTTTTCTACTTTTATTAATACTGACCTGTGAGTTGAAGAAATATTTGCTGGGCACAGTGCCAGTGCCTGTAATTCTAGCTATTCTGAAGGCTCTCTTGAACTCAGGGTTTCAAGACCAGCCTAGGCAACACAGCAAGAACCTGTCTCTAAAAAAATAAAAAGAAAAAAAGAAAGGCTTGTAAATTGACCACAGCATGGGCAACATGGTGTGACCGAAACATAGAATACAGCAATGTAACAGCAGGACAGAAAACTGGAAAGTTTGAGGTAGTAGTGATAGTCCAGATATGGCTAAAAAGGATGTTTTCCTCAAGTTGCAAAATGTGGAATTTAGAAAGTAAATTAATATATTTTAAAGGGTTAGTTGAGGTTTAACATATTTTATGGCTGTGAAGGCAACAAAGACATTTTACACATTGATACTGTGGTCATTGTAGCTACATCAGAGAGTGTGACGTGCCTGTGGTTGAGCCTTCCTTATCGGCCAAGCCGGCCACTGTTTTGAAACTTAATGGTAGGCCTCTGAGGAAAGGTCTAATGTGGATAAAACCTGCAGTTTATACCAGTGTAAATCAGTCGTTTCAACTTTGTTATGGTGGTTTTGATGTTTTTTTCTCTGAAAAGGAACTCAGGAAATGTGATTAATAAGGTCAACTACTAGATTTAATTTTGTTTTTGATGGAAATATTTTTTCCTAGAAAATTTAATGGCCATGAATCTGATTGCGGAGATTATTTGCCATAACTAGATGTGTCCCCTGACAGGCAATTTAAACCACTTCCATTAAAATCTAGATAATCAAAGAATGTTGTGAAACATTATAAAAGAGGGCTATATGAAAGTAAATTCACATCTAGACTGTTTTAGTATTCCTGCCCCTCACCTCCAAAAGTCAGTGCACACAGTATAATCTTTTTATTGTCTTGGAAGCCCATGTTTATGGTTGGTTTAAAAAGGTGAAACAATTTATTTTGATGTTCTTTCGGTAGCAGTGTACCCTTGCATAGGAGTCAAGATAGATCTGACTTTCACCAGAAGTGTTCATATACCCAGTAGCCTTATGGTGAGGTATTTGCTTGTTTTTATCTGAATAAGGAATATTAGACCAATTTAGAAATACTTTTGCCACAGAGGACCCTTTAAGTTTTAGTACTTCATGCATATGAAATTCGAATGTGTTTTATACATGAATAGATTTATTTATCACATAGTTATTGAGCACCTACTATTTGGCAGGCACTGTTCTAGGTACTAAAAATTCAGCAGTTAACAAAACAGATGTCTCTCCTCTCCTCAGAGGACAATATCTTGGATATTATATTCTAAAAAAGCAATAATAGCATACTTTGATCTAGTCTAGAAAAGAAAAGATTGCTGTTTTAGGGAGTACACCATTATCTGATAGAGCTTTGCATTTGCAGGTTTATGACTCACTGGAAGCAAATACCCCTGTAGTTACAAATGCCTCAACTCTCTCGGCTTCAGAAGATGCCTGTGATTTTCCTGGCTTGCTCATGTGCTCCTTCCGACATGAAGTCCTTTCAAATAGACTTATTTGGTGTCCCAGCCTTCCCTGGTTTTTTTTTAAGCCATCTTCCCCTTGGACTCAGTGTGCAATCTGAGTTCATCGCGCACACATTGTGTGTGCGTACATGTGCACACGCAAGTGCACACATGTGCTTCAGCTGGATTTTAAACTTCTTCAGGGAGACTGTGGTCAGTGTCTTTAATTTAGCACAGTGCTTTGTATGTGGTAGCATTTAGTTGTTGACTTCAAGCTACTATACTAAAATTGCTTAAAACCATGGCAGTTCTTTAAAAAAGTGTTCTATATGGAATTTTTTAAAAATGCCTTGCATTTCTTGAAGGTTTGTCTTTTATGGTTGAAGTCAAACCACTTAGTATGTAAAAACCTTTACTTCTATTTTTAAAAACTGTAGATTGCGCTAATATGAAATTTCTGTGGAAGACTCTTTATGCTCGAGTGTTTTCATGTTTATGAGTACCATAGCTGTGTTGGGGTGAAGAGAATCACTCTTTCTAATCAGGCAAAATATTATAACTAAATTATTATGGCCATATCTAACATTTTCTTTTTATTTGAAGAAGGTGTTAACAGGGGCTGTTTTTCTTTGTTATAACTCTCTTCCTTCTACCTTTCCTTCTTCAGAAAGTTCAAGCTAGATTTAATGATTTCCATTATGATTTCCGGGTTTTTTTCCGGTATGCTTGATTGTTACTGAAATAAACAGGTTAAGTCGTCACTGGAAGTTCCATTTTGCCCGAGCCCAGTGTTCTCTCATCGGAATACCTCTGGCTTAAGGGAGGATTTCACTAGCATATCTTCTCTGTTGACTGAGCAGATTTCCTTTGGCATACATTCACCTCAGCGGGTGTGGCATTTTGTTAGGAAAGATTTGTAAAAATAGCAAAAATGTACAAAGCGATCATAGTATTTTATGAAAGTAGTTGGATTATGTTTTTTCATAGTTGGATTATAAACTTAATGATTCATATTTTATTAGTTGGTTATAATTCTGTTCAGCCTTTTGTTCCTCAGCCTTTCATTGGGATAACTCATGGAGCCTGGTCACCCATTTAGTTTTGAAGAATTCTTTATACAGAAATTTTAAAAATCAACTAATTATTTTTAAACGGCAAATAACAATTATATGTATTAGTTGTGTACAGCGTGATGTTTTGAAACGTGTATGTTGTGGAATGGCTAAATTGAGCTAATTAACATTTGCATCAGATCACATAGTACTTACCATTTTTTGTAATGAGAATATTTAAAATTTACTCTCTTAGCGATTTTCAAGAATACAATATATTGCCATTAATTATAGTCTAGAATTTTAGTTTTTAATGAGTTAAATGAATTAAATGAAGTGGACCATGCAGAATGGAATGTAATTGTCGAGTAAGTAGTTGAAAAACCTTAAAAGAAAGTAATTTTGGGCCGAGTGTGGTGGCTGAGGCTGGCAGATTGCTTGAACTCAGGAGTTCAAGACCAACCTGGGCAACATGGCAAAACCCTACCTCTACAAAATAATAATAATACTAATAAATATTGTTTTTAAAAAAGGTAATTTTTCTTTTAGACCTTTGTTTGGCAAACCTAAAAAATCTAGTATACCAAATAATGCTTTTGTAGAATTCTAGTAGTATTTTGAAGGAAGGAGGTGATACATGAATGAATGGATGTTAATAAGTATCTGAATTATTTATCTATATTTTGATAGTGCTAATATAAGAACATTCATTAATACTTTTGTGCCATAGACTGAGATTGTTTTCTCTTACAAGCCTAAAAATTTACTGATTTGTTTATTCTCTTCTGTTATATACTTGTTCATTATCCATATTGCATCTATTTGTCAATACTTCTGAGAGAAAAAAGGATTTAGAAATCATACTTAACAAAATTTGGTTATAAATGACTGAGACTTGGATGGTGTGGGAAACTGTGCCTTTGCTGACCTTCTCATAAATACCAACAGGTTTTAGGTCCTGCTCCTCGGTGGTGTTCCTTCTTAGACAACTTGACCGAAGAATTAGAAGAGAATCCAGAAAGCACAGTTTATGATGATTATAAATTTGTCACCAAGAAAGACCTTGAAAATTTAGGTAAAAAAAAAAATTGTGATAAAATATTATGTAATTATTTTATTTCTACTTTTTTTTGAGTTTTGAACATGAGAACTGGCTGAGCCATGTTTCCCTCATCTCCCAAATCTTCCCTTTCTGCCAAATCAGATATTAAACATATTATAAATTGCCAGATTTGTAACCTTTCTCCTTAGAGAAAAGTTTAAGTAAATTTAACATACTGAAGCCTTTTTGTATTTTAAATGAGAATTTATTTTAGCAAATAATTTCTTTTAGCATACTAGCTATATAGAGAAAACAAATTGTCACGAAAGCAGTGATTTTTTTTTTCCCCAGTATTATCTGAAGTATAATAAGGTTTTGAAAATACCTCAAAGACGGCAAGTAAATGATTCCTGCCTCCCTTTTAGGTTTGATTATAGAAGACCCAATCTAAAACGTAGAAGTGATACATTGAAACTTTAGATCTACAAGAACCTTAATAGTTACTTTATGTTTAAAGGTCATAAGCCAAGAAATGTCTTGAAAGAACAGCAAATACTTATGAGATAGGGCTTACTATGTGCAGGCAGTATTTTTTTTCTTTTTCTTTTTCTTTTTTTTTTTTCTTTTGAGATAGTCTTGCTCTGTCACCCAGGCTGGAGTGCAGTGGCCCAATCTTGTCTCATTGCAACCTCCACCTCCCAGGCTAAGTGATTCTCCTGCCTCAACCTCCTGAGTAGCGGGGATTACAGATGTGTGCCACCATGCGGTATGGTAAGACAGAGTTTCACCGTGTTGGCCAGGCTGATCTTGAACTCCTGGCCTCAGGTGATCCATCCACCTCAGCCTCCCAAAGTATTGGGATTACAGGTGTGAGCCACCACACTCAGTCTGTGCAGGCAGTATTCTAAGCGTTCTACACATAACTCATTTAATCTTCACATCCCTATGGATTGGGTACTATTATGATTCCATTAGATAAGGAAACTGAGGCCAAAAAAAAAAAGATAAATGTACGTCGCCAGAAGTTTCAGTCGTAGTAAACTTGAGAGTTGAGCTTTAAATCCAGAGTCTATGCCCCTCCCCTAGCCATCCCAGCCCCTGCAGGACATGTTGGGCCTACTTGCCTAGCACTCCTCTAGGTTAGAGTAGATGGTGCTCATCTTGTTCTGCTGCTGCCAGCGGGCTACTGCAGAAGTTACTGAGAGTGGGAAAACTTAGAGGATCCATTCTGTACAAGGCAAGGCAACTTAGTTGTCTTTGGAACAAATAGATGTGCAACAACAGTTGAGTATTAAAAGAAAACAGAATCGTGTTACCATTAGATTAATTAAACTTCCTTTTTAACCCATATCTCATAGCACAGTTAATCCAGGCAGAATTACTTTCTGTCAGTTACTACCAAAAAAGAACTGAGTTTAGCCTTTTAAAAAATGACTTGAATGAAATAGGACCTTCTTAGTGCAGTGCCTTCTTAAGTGTCTCCAGAGTAATTTTTATAATATGCTATGTCACACTCACCTACTTTCCTAAATTGAATGAAAAAAGGTCATTGTTCTTTTGTGGATTTTTAAAAAACTACTATATTTAGTACATTTTGGGTTCTTTTTCAGTCTCTTTACTGGGTTTATTTTGGATGAAGAAAGCAGTTATATAAGTTTAGGTATATTTTGTTAAAATGTAATTGTACTGCTAATTTTTAAAACTATAGAAATAGATATTCAACAAAACGACAGTCATACTAGAAAGCATTTTATGTATATTACTAATATCTTTTGATGTCAAATGAGCCTTTATCTTTTCCCCATAATATATAAAACCTTCTAAATAGATATCTTAAGAGTAGAAGTAAGTAATGAACTTCCCTTACTTCCTAAGATTATTTTTAGTGCAACATTAGTATATTGAAGATTTGCAAGTTCTGACTGTTCCGGATATGGCCTATAGCAGATCTTATAGCTTGGTATTTCCCACAGTGCGTTCTTTGGAATATTACTTCTGTAAAAAGGACTGGGTAGATAGCATAGTGGCTGATATCATGGACACCACAGGTAGACTGACATGGGTTTATATCCCACCTCTCTCACTTAATATCTGCACAACTTGGCCAGTTCAGTTAGCCTCTTTAAGCCTTGGTTTCCTCATCTGTAAAATGGGAATAATATTGGTCCCTACCCATAGGGTTGCTTGGGGAATAAATCAGAAAATGCTTGGAAAATATTCAGCACCTGTTATTTTAGGAGATTTGTGGCAAATAAATTTGGGAAATGCTAGATTAAGCACAGTTAAATCAATTTCTTTGTCTCACTTCTTAAGAGCCTTTAATACCATTATACATTGTAAATCTCCAAACACGGGAGGAAAGTATGAAACATTTCCCAAACTTACTTGACCATGGAGCCCTGTTTTCTCAGAAGATCTCTTGGGACTAGTGATCCATGGGGTTAACTGTAGGAAATGCTGCTGCATCCGATTCTTGGGTTAGGATTGTTTCACTGTGAAAAGCACTTCACTCGATTTTTATTTATGGCCTGACTTGGAATAATTCTGTGAGATTAATAAAGGAAACAAAAAATTACTTGAATCACTGGTATATGTATTTTATAATGTAGTGGTTAATCAGACCCTTATCCTGAGGAAGGTTTAGAGAATATACATGTGCAGTTGTATACATTCACATTTCATTAAGGTTCAGCCCTCTTTTTTTAAGACTCCATTGTGAAAGTTCAAACCCCATAGTTTTATTTATTTTTTTATTTTTTTTCCATAGTTTTATTAACCTAATGAATTCTATAATAGTATTTTCCTAATCAAGTTTTAGAATTACTTTATGAGAGTATCCTAAATTTATTTTTGCTTTTTATATTGTTCTACAACATATACTATTTTGCACTACCTTATGATTTTGCTTAGTGCTTGATTTTCAGGTCTAGAAGGATGGGTATTTCTAAAATTTGGAAATTAGAGTAATGTTTTCCTTAGAAAGATAGTCACTTATACCAGAGGTCCCCAACCTCTGGGCCATGGACCCGTCCGTACCAGTCGGTGGCCTATGAGGAACTGGGCCATACAGCAGGAGGCGAGTGGCAAGTGAGCATGACCGCCTGAGCTCTGCCTCCTGCCAGCCATGGCATTTGATTCTCATAGGAGCATGAACCCTAGTGTGAACTGCACATGCGAGGGATCTAGGTTGTGTGCTCCTTGTAAGAATCTAATGCCTGATGATCTGAGGTGGAATAGTTTCATCCTGAAACCATCCCTCCCCCCATCCGTGGAAAAATTGTCTTCCACAAAACCAGTTCCTGGTACCAAAAAGGTTGGGGACCACTGACATATACCATAAATGTTCTGCATGTGACTACATCACATGTGGCCTTATTTTGAATATAGTCTCAGCCTTTTTCTGTGTCAATATTTGCAATTAATAAATAATTTCTATGACATAGTCGTAGCATTCTTTTGTGACCACCAGCACCACAAGTTATAAGTGTAATCTGTTACAACTGGGAAACTCTGAAAGGTATCGTTTGAGGCAGGGTTCTCAAATCCTGACTGGCAGTGGACTTTTCATTAGTCCCTGATGAGGAATGCGTATGTGATGTATTAATATGCATGTATGTATGTTTCTATATAGTGGTAGGAATTTGTCAGCGGTTCTTTCTTGGAAGACGGTTCTTTCTACTTTGTTTTTGTGAGTGTCCTTTGTTTTTGCAAATGGTGGGAGATAGCAGTGTTTCTCCTCACTCCCTTCTCATTTCAATTTGGCAACTTACTGTTGATTCGCAGTATTATTTTCTAAATTGAACTGGTTTGTGGAAATAAAAAATCTGAGGACCACTCAGAGGGTATAAGAGAATCCTCTTTGTCATGGTTCATAAGGACTTTCTCATCATTTTTGTGTGTAGTATCATAACATTAAAATAAATAAGGATGATATTGCTGAAGTCGATTGAATGTTCTCTATAGATATCAAAGAAGATTAGTAATTCTAATCCTCAAATTTTTACTCTGAAGTGAAATCTTATTATAATCAAATTGTGGTCCAAGAAAAACTGTTGAATTTTAATGAAGATTGCATAAGGACCTGCTGTCTTCTCTTTGACCTTTCCCAGGGCTCACCCACCTCATTGGATCTCCTTTCCTCCGGGCATATATGCATGGGTTTTTCATGGATATAAGACTCTATCACAAGGTAAACAGAAAACTACAGTTATTATGTTTCAGGTAACTAATGAGCAATCTGTAGCCATTTCCTCACTACTCGCACTTTCATAAAACATACATGGGATTTGTAGGGGATCTGCCTGTTCTTTGGTATAACTGTCATGGTGTATATGAAAATGATATTACTAAATACCATTCTTTTATTTTAAAAACTTTTTTCATTTTGAAAAGGTGAAACTGATGGTAAATCCATTTGCTTATGAAGAATATAGGAAAGATAAAATACGACAGAAAATAGAAGAAACGCGTGCACAGAGAGTCCAGTTAAAGGTAAATATTATACTTACCATTGAATTTATCAGAGAAGAGTACTTAATTTTCATTTTGTGTATTATTCCAAAGAAATCTGCCATTCTTTTCTTGGTTTTCCATCTTTAATCTGTGTCTTTTGCTAATATTTTTGGTATAGTTTGTTTGTCATCAGTGTGTCATGTTTGTCATGAGGATGTAAAAACTCTTTACAATTTTAGCATTATGACCTCTGTGGTAATTGTACTGTGGGAAATAATGCTAGGATGATTGATATTGTCACCTCCACTAAAAACCTGATAGTATTTTTAAATGTGTTTTCGATTTTTGGAGTATCAGGGCTTTGCTAATCCCCATTTCTTACTGACCTTTGGCCGTATCTTAGGCTATTTGGATCATCAGAAATGGTCGACAGTCATAAACTGTACTCGCTGTCTGAGTACATAGAATTTAATGTAAAGAATGATTAACTTGGTATTCAAGAACTGAAAAGGCAGAACTGCTAAAGGATGGAGGAGAGCGGTGAACTACAGGAAGTAGCCACCAGCTCAGGGCTGGGGAGCAGCCTGGGGAATAGGAAGAGGAGGCCCTGTGGAGCTGGACTCAGGCTTCTAAGGAGAGGCCGCAGGCAGGTTCCAGGGCCCTTGAGGCATAGCAAGGATGTTCCCGGGAGCGTTGGAAACTGCAAACTGGAATCTACCACTGCTGTGGAATCATCTGTTGTTTCCAGGACAAAGAGTTGCTGTTGTGTGGTGCCAGCGCAGACAGGGAAGGGCAGGCCCTGCTCCCTCGCCTGCCTTGCAGTCTGTCTGCAGCCGCCTCTGTTGGTTCATTTCAACCACCAATGATACCAGTGTTTGTAACTGAACATTGGTATGCATACATACTCTGTCACTGTAAAAGACTAGTGACTGTTTTCTGCATTTACCCTCAGTACTTTTTTCTTTTTCCAGACTGTTAAAAGATTTCTGGTGTTTTTTGAGACAGGATCTTGCTTTGTTGCCCACGGTAGAGTACAGTGGCACAATCAGAGCTCACTGCAGCCTCCACCTGAGCTCAAGTGATCTTCCTACCTCAGCCTCCCAAGTAGCTAGGGACTACAGGCGCACACTACCATTTCAACTAATTTTTTGTAGATTTAGTAGAGACAAGATTTTGCTGTGTTGCCCAGGCTGGTCTTGAACTTCAGGACCAAAGCGAGCCTCCCATCTCGGCTTCCCAAAGTGCTGAGATTACAGGCATGAGCCACTGCACTGCCTCTCAGTTTGCTTGGAAGAGGCTCTCAGTGCCCTGGGAAGAGACATGAGGGCCAGTTCCCCAACAGTGAGCTGGGGTTGTGGCCCACCCGGCATCATCACCTGTCTACATTTCCTACTATGAGGATAATGAAATTTTAAAAATAAGAATTAGTTGGCTGGGCCCTATGGCTCACGCCTATGATCCCAGCACTTTGGGAGGCCAAGGCGGGCGGATCACGAGGTCAGGAGATCGAGACCATCCTAGCTAACACAGTGAAACCCCGTCTCTACTAAACATACAAAAAATTAGCCGAGCATGGTGGCGGGTGCCTGTAGTCCCACCTACTCAGGAGGCTGAGGTAGGAGAATGGCGTGAACCCGGGAGGCGGAGGTTGTGGTGAGCCGAGATCGTGCCACCGCACTCTAGCCTGGGCGACAGAGTGAGACTCTGTCTCAAAAAAATAAATAAATAAAATAAGAATTAGTTATCTCCTATTTATGAGATTATACTCACAGAACTGTTAACCTTTAAGCTAATATGTAAATATGTTAGGTTTTATAATAAAATAAAATATCAGCTTTTCTTTCTAGAAATTGCCAAAAGTTAACAAAGAGCTGGCACTTAAATTAATTGAGGAAGAAGAGGAGAAGCAGAAATCTACATGGAAAAAGAAAGTTAAGGTAAGATGTAAAAGTATCGGAAATCGTTTCTGCATTTTGTTGATAGTAACTTACATCTTTTTTATTGTCTCTTTTTACTTTAAAAGTACATGTAGGACTTTTTCTTTCCTGCTTATAAGATTAGTATATGCTTAAGATGGGAAGTCTGGAAAACAGAAAAGAATATCAAGAAGAAAACTATCCTTATAATTCTTATACCAGAGAAAGGCACCGTTAATATTTTAGTGAATTTTCTTCCTGTCTTATTTGTCTCAAAATTAGAAACTACAATAGCAAGAGTCTTGTATGTGTAAAATGTTTATCCTGATTCTTTAAAATAACTCAGGTCATTTTCCATGTTGTTAAAAATTATTTGTAGATATTTTTAATGGCTACATATTCTGTTCTATGAACTGATTATAATTTACTCAATCCTTCTGTTGTTGAACATTTAGGTTATTGTTTTTCTTTGTTTATAACTCCAGAAGTAACTGATTTTTATTGAGACTTGGTGTTCTAGGGCATATATGCAGGCCGAAGTGTAACTTCTACCTGCTTTCTTTATAAATGTGAAAATAGACAAAGATCAGTCATAAAATAAATAAAAGTTCGCACTTCGTTTAGTTGGTATTGTTCAGAGGTGAGATTTTTCTGGTTTCAGATAGATGACCTAGTAGCTTTGGGCCAGCTGTGTGGTGCCCTCGTGAGGTTTCTTTTGTTAGCTTATTCTTTCTCTGTCCTCTGGTTTTTAACCAGGTACGTGCATCTAAGATGAGTGAGCTCCTTTTGTCTTCGTTTCTGTTCATGCTCTTCAATACCCAGGGACTGCAACTAAAGGATCTTGTTCCTAGCTCTTTGCACACCGGTTGTGTAATCTTGGGTGATTGCTCATCTTCACTGGGTCACAGTTTTTTCATCTGTAACATGCAAGGACCGGAGATGGGCATTCTTAGAGCTGTGATTTCCAAATGAATTCAGACTCAAGACTCCCCCTTGCTGTCTTCTGCTTCCTTAGCCTCTCCCTGCATCTCCTCATCCTCATTTATTACATTCTTTAATATATTATTTAAATTTTAATTTCTGGAAGCCTCTCAAGTAAATAGAGGACTTTTAGGTTTCCATTTTCATGACATGAATAATATGCCAATGTTGAAATAATTCCTCAAACTTATTAGTATTTGAATTTATGTCTGTGTGCTATGGCTCTGCACCTTCCTGAGTTACACCAATGTGTATAAATGAATATGTATGTCTTTAAGTGTTTAAAATACAAGTCCTTCCTGCTGTGTTGACTCTCTCCTCAGAGTATTCACACTGATCTTCCTGTTAGCCAAGCCCAAGCATGATTAGGGAGGTAACTTTTCAGCTTTGTAATGTCATTTCACAGTAAAAGCTAAATGGAAGTGATCTTCGGGTGTACATGCCCTAAGGCTTCAGAGTCCTTATTATCTGATAGAGATGAGAATACGTAAGTTACAATGTAATGTTGCTACTTTGTGCGGCATGGTATACCAGAGCCTTTTGATAAGGCCCTGTGATTATCAAGATGCAGAAGTGTCTTTGCCTTCCCCCCATTTCTTTGGTAGACCTTTGTTGAGGTTGAGGGCGGCCCTTCCCTTCCCCCCATTTCTTTGGTAGACCTTTGTTGAGGTTGAGGGCGGCCCTTCCCTTCCCCCCATTTCTTTGGTAGACCTTTGTTGAGGTTGAGGGCGGCCAGAGAAGATTTAGAATACACAGTAGTGCAGGATGGTAGAAATGACCTTACAGGTTGAACACATGCAGAGCAGTCTTCATGGTCAGTAGGGAAAATTAGCGTTGTTCCATGCCTTTAAACATTTTTGACAAAACATTAAAAACTCTCTTACTGTCCATTATAAATTGGAAAACTAGGATCTTTTTAGTATATTGTAATTTAAAACATTAGGAATAAAGCGTAATATTTTTTTTCTTTGTTTTCTTTCTTTCTTTTGTCAGTAATACTTGGAACAGTGCTTTTTTCTCCTCCTAAACTTTTGATATGGAGCCAGCATTTTTCTTTGCCTCAGCAAATTGTCATACTCATTTTCTAAGTTTAGATAAGCTTCCGATGTTTTATCCTTTGCTCTTTTGACATTATGAAATGTCTCTGAGAGTTCCTTTAATGTGAAGTTCTTTGCCAGCGTCACTTCCACTGGGACACTTTTCTTCTTCGTGTCACAACTGTTTTCCTCATTTGTTTAGAGAAGTTTACCATTACACGCTCCCCTCACTATAGACTTAACGAGTGCCAGCCAGCGACAGCAGCCACATTCCCTATATTCCCACAGCCAGCTCTTTCTTCTGTAACTCTCTTTACATTTGATTCACATTTTTGTTGTTGCAGTTTTATCTTGTTGATTAGTTCTCTCTAAATTGTACTTTTTTGTAAAGAGTTTGTCTTTGGTATCTAAAGAAGCAACGCAACAGTTACACGCATCCTGTCTGCATGAACCGAACAGGAAATTCATTGCGCATCACAATGCCAATGCAGTGACCAGTCACTGACAGGCTTTGAGAAGAGTGACCCATTATTTACGCAGGGATTTGTGGACTAAAGAACTCGCAGCGGAGTTACACTTTATGCACATACTCAGTTGATGAACAGAGATAACTGAAATTTGAACCATCTTGTTGGGGCACCTGGTATTCTTTAACTACATTCCTTGGCTACTCCTTCCTGTTGGCACTGTGCGAATCAAGGACTTGCCTTTCTGTTATCTCCAGGCACATCTACGTTCCGTTGGTGTTCGCTCATTTTGTTGCTACATATTCTCTAATTAACTATCAGGATGGCATTTGATTATTTTAGAACCTATTTGTGGGTCACCCTGTAAAGAATTACCAAGCCGTGTACCATTTTACTTCCAGTGAAAAGGAGGAAGAACCTTAGAAATTCTTATCTTCTTCCATCAAACAGCAGTTTCTCTTCAGCTCTTCATAGCTGGAAATGCGATCTTTGTAGCCATATCACGTGATAACAGAATTCTTCCAAAGAGTAGTATTTGTAAAATGTGCCCCTAATCTGCTTTTTGGTGACTTCCTAGCCCAAATCAGACCTATTATCAGAGCTCAGTTTCATTCCAGAAATATTTATATATGGTCTTTTGAAAATCTGAGGCTGTGCTTAGAAAAAGTTTGTATAATTTGTTGTTGAACAGTTTCATCTTAGGTAAAGTGAAGATCGTAGAAATCACTCATGAATTAAGGAAAGAATCCTTCATTATAATTTAAAAGAATACTTGAAAGAATTGCTAAGTCCCATCAGCAGATCGTTAGTCTCGCCTTTGAACTCAGCTCCTCAAAAGCTTGAGAGCTTTACTAGCTATGATACCTCCTGATTTGAAAGTTGGTGTCTTGCAATACCAATTTGAAAGGTATGTTTTGCCTTGTCTGCAGCTGAAATTTACTGGAGGGAGACAGTGAAAAGTGTTCCCAAATATTGCTGCCACTGATAACACAAAAATCTAGTAAGATGTTTACTGTATGGTTGATATTGAACCTCAAATGGGAGGTGGCCCACCACATAATGTCAGTCAGTGGACATTATCCAAACTCAGAAATTTTGGTTGTATTAATTCTAGTTAACAATTAAGGACCAGTGCAGTAGCTCATGCCTGTGTTCCCAATACTTGGGATGCGGGAAGATTGCTTGAGCCCAGGGGTTTGAGTCTACAGTGAGCCATGATCACATCACTGTACTGCAGCCTGGGCTACAGGGCAAGACAGCATCTCTTTTAAAAAAAAAAAAAAAAAAAAAAGAATGTATTTATTCTTTCAACACATAGGTGTTGAATTCCCAGTAGGCACAAACAGCTTTGAGAGGCATGGGCATCTGTGATCTGTTTGATTTGTGAGGGTATGAGTTTTGATTAGAGCTGTTTTTCCTACAGGTATCATTTTTTGTATATTAGCCTTTTTTGTCACTTTCTGGCTGTGGCCTTAAAGTCTCTGATGAATGTACTTTTCTTGCATTCTGCAACAGCTCAGGCAGGACTGTGCATGAGATCTCTAAGCCAGGGGTCTCCAACCCCCAGGCCATGGTACTGTTCTGGGGCCTGTTAGGAATCAGTCTGCACACCAGGAGGTGAGCCTTGAGCTTCATCTGTATTTACAGTCACACCCCATCACTCACATTACTGCCTGAGTCCCACCTCGTGTCAGATCAGCGGCTGCATTAGATTCTTATAGGAGCATGAACCCTATTGTGAACTGCACATGCGAGGGATCTAGGTTGCCTGCTCCTTAGGAAAATCTAATGCCTGATGATCTGTCACTCTCTCCCATTAGTCCCCAATGGGACTTTCTAATTGCAGGAAAACAAGTGCAGGGCTCCCACTGATTCTGTATTATGGCGAGTTGTATAATTATTTCATTATTATTACAGTGTAATAATAATAGAAATAAAGTGCACAATAAATGTAATGCGCTTGAAATCATCCCAAAACTCCCTCGCCCTCCACCCCTGCTCCCCCGCCACCATCTGTGGAAAACTTGTCTTTTGCGAAACTAGTCCCTGGTGCCAAAAATGTTGAGGACCACTGTTCTAGGCCATGGGTATTCTGTGGCTAGAAACCCATGGAAACCCATGGAAGAGATATTTTAGCAGTTTCAAGAATCACTAAATACCACTAAGAACTTATATTAAAGTAATACTTCATCTGTCTAGGGAATACAATTAGGTAAAAATACTTTGGGTTGGATCAGATTAGTTTTTACATCCAAAATATTATTTTTAAAGCTTTTTTAGTATCAATTTTTTTAAAAATTACAGTTATACATACATAGTTTTAAAAACTAAATATTTCAGGCTGGACACAATGCCTAACACAAACATTACAGGCTCATACCTATAATCCCAGCACTTTGGGAGGCCAAGGCAGGGAGATCACTTGAGACTAGGAGTTGGAGACCACTCTGGCCAATATGGTGAAACTCCGTTTCTACTAAAAATAGAAAAACTAGCTGGGCATGGTGGTGCGTACCTGTAATCCCAGCTACTTGGGAGGCTGAGTCAGGAGGAGGATTGCTTGAACCTGGGAGGCAGAGGTTGCAGTGAGCCAAGGTCACGCCGTTGCACTCTAGCCTGGGCAACAGAGCAAGACTCCATCTCAAAAATAAAATAAAATAAAATAAAATTTCTGTAATCCCATCACTTTGGGAGGCCAAAGCAGGGAGGATCACTTGAACCCAGGAGTTCAAGACCAGCCTGGGCAACGTGGCGAAACTGCATCTCTACAAAAAATTAGCTGGGTGTGGTGGTGCATGCCTGTGATCCCAGCTACTCAGGAGGCTGAGGTGGGACGATCTCCCTGCAAGGCCACAGTTAGCCGTGGTCGTGCCACTTCACTCCAGCCCAGTAACAGAGTGAGACTCTGTCAAAAACAAAAACAAAAAAAACTAAACATTTCTCCAAGGTTTCTTAGGAATGTAGGCCATCCCATTGTCCCCCCCTTTTCCTCCCTCCCCCTTCCTCCATTTTCACCTCTTCTCAGATAACCACTTTTGCCTTTTTAGCTGATTATTTTGGTATGAATCTGTCTCTCTGTCTCTCTGTCTCCTCCCTCCTTCCCTCTTGCCTGTCGTCCTACCTCTTAACATTTTAGTGTTAGGCATTATCTTTTGATAACTTTCCTTTCCAAGGAAGCTATATTGTGATTTTGATTAAGTTGGTATTCAGCATTACATTGTTGTAACTTTTGTTTTTTTTGAGACAGGGCCTGTTACCCAGGCTGGAGTACAGTGGCAAAATCATAGCTTACTGCAGCCTCAGTCTCTTTGGCTTAAGTGATCCTCCCACCTCAGCCTTTCAGGTAGCTGGGATTACAGATGCACACCACACCCAGCTAATATATATGTATGTATATATTTTAGTAGAGATGAGGTCTCACTGTGTTGCCTGAGCTGGTCTCCAACTCCTGAGGTCAAGAGATCCTCCCACCTCAGCCTCCCAAAGTGCTGGGATTACAGGTACAAGCTACCATGCCTGGCCTATGTAGGTGCTATTTCTAGCTGAGTCAGTAGCAATCTGTGACTGCATTTCTTGTTCAATCTTTGTGTCCTTTGAAGTTAGTAATTGTCTCTCTTGCTTGTTTTCTATGTAGTTATCACTAATCAACCCCCAATTTATGCCAGTTATCTAAGTCTTATTTTGAGGTATTTAGATAGGTTAGACTTATACTTATTTACCTTCCTGAAGAAGTTGCTTCTAGAACTTTCTACCCCATTCCATTCTGGCCTGGTCACCTTCTAATCCTGGGACCTCCCTTTACCATTATCCTGTGGATTCAGTTCACCTCAACCCATGTTGGACAGAGAATTACAAGAACCTTCAGTTTCCTGAAGAAATACAGTTTCCAGCCTAGACAAGCAGTCAGTCCATATGAGAGTATGGTAAATTTTTTCAGACGTGCAAGTTCTCAACAGCAGCCAATTCCCCTTAAATGCTGTGTTTCCTTGGGAAATTGCTAGAGGAGTTGCTTCTCTAAAATAACAGAAAGAGGAAGCGTCCTGGGAAACCTCACACAAAACGACTGTACTGTGCTGCAAGCCCATCTCAGTCTAGAAGTTCGGTCTTCAGTGCTGGGGAATTTTCTTGAAAGAAAATTTCTATTAGTTTTTCCTGCCATGATCCATAGTTATTTTTTGGCAGTGAGGAATAAGAGTTTAAAAAGTGAATGAAAACTCTAGGTGGGGACAGGGTCCCTCAGTCACTCTGCGGTGACTTGGCCACACTGTCTATTTGGGGAAGGACGCTGCACATGTCATTGTCTCTTAAGTCTTTCTCTTGGCTGGTCAGGTCCTCCTGCTTGGGGGTAAAGGCCTGGCTACCAACATTCCTAGAACTGACCACCGTAGGTCACAAGAGATTGGAGGGTTCCAGAGGGCACCTCACCCCCACGTGCCAGCCTTGTCCTCCCCTCTTTGTGGCCAGCACACTTCTCTTGCTCTTGCAGTGCCAACCCCAGCCAGACAACTCCTCAGTGGGAAAGGGCCAGGACCAGGCTTTCCAGAGCTGGGGTGTGATTTTAAATAGGCTTTCTTTCTGACTCTCAAATTTTTATTACCCCTGTTTCCTTTCCTTCTTTTGAGGGTTTATGTCCTTTTTAAAAAGCTCCTTTTCTGTTGTTCTAGTGAGGTTTTAGGAGAGATGAGAAGAAGATACTAGTGTGCAAGCTACCGTCTTTACTCAGAAGTCTGTACCAGCCTAACTTCATAGGTATCATAGCATTGAATGAACTAATTTGATTGGCTGGGGTGCGGTGGCTCACGCCTGTAATCCCAGCACTTTGGGAGGCCTAGGCGGGCAAATCACCAGGTCAGGAGTTTGAGACCAGCCTGACGACATGGTGAAGCCCCGTTTCCACTAAAAATACAAAATTAGCCCGCTCTGGTGGCACGTGCCTATAATCCCAGCTACTTAGGAGACTGAGGCAGGAGAATCTCTTGAACCCGAGACAGAGATTGCAGTGAGCCAAGATCACACCACTGCACTCCAGTTGGGGTGACAGAGCAAGACCCCATCTCAAAAGAAAAAAAAGAACTAATTTGTTTCAAATGGCAGTCATTCTTCATATATGTTACTATGTGGAACAAAATAATAATAGGCATCCCACTCAGGTAGACAGATACCATTCTTCCAGGTAGGACTGTGGTATGGACAGTACTTTAATGTTTTCTGTATTTTAATGGTAAAGTTGAGCATGTGTAGACAGGTGTTTACAGGATGAATCACTAGCCAGACACTTGTAAGCTCCTATAGAACATTAATAGCTATACCTTATCCTACTTTTTTCCTTAAGACAGCTGTGAAAACAAACAGACTAGGAAAAAACCCTGAAGGAAATATTTTTACAGATGGGTCAGAAGAGGTTTTATTTTATAGTTGTTCATCCAAAGCATACTTGTCTTTAGGCAAAGCGATTGATTTGTTTTAAATTAAGAAAAAAAGCTTAATACCAGCAACATACATAGTCTTTGTAACATTTTATCTATTTATTAAATATTACTATTACTTTAATAAATATAGTAAGATGAAAAGAAAATATTTGCCCTTGGTGTTTTTTTAACCTGAAAATGTGTAATAGGCAGTTAGGTATTCATTTGAAAATATCTTTGACAATATCACCTGTCCGATACCTACAGATAACTCCAAAATTTACATGATAGCCCCCTTCTTTCTCCTGAGACATGGCGCCTAGTTCCCAGACACCTAGTGGTATCCGTCCGAATCCTGGTGCTCTTCTCCCTGTATCACAGGCATAGGCAGCCCTAAACGGAGCGTGATTTCTTCCCGTTTACTCCACCCCTGCGTTTTTTCCTAATGCTCACCAGTGATGGATCCTAACTCACTGTCGCCAGCTTTCTGGTTGCTTAAGCTACATGTTTGAGAGAGGTTTCTAACCGCTTTTAATTCTTAACCCTCCTATCTCCATAGCTGGATCTGTCAATTCTAATTTAGAACTGTATCTCACAATTATTCTTTCCTAAAAACTGTTCCCATTGCCCTAATTCAGACCATCTCTCTCGCCAGTTTCTTAAAATGGCTTCTTAGTCTTCTCATGATGCTAACTTCTTACTCGGCAGTCCGTCAGACATCATGCTGCTGCAGACTCTTGAAGCACAATTTTGGGTTGTTTGTTTGTTTGTGACAAGGTCTCTCTGTCACCCAGGCTGGAGTGCATGGCATGATCTCAGCTCACTGCAGCCCTGACTTCCCAGGCCCACACGATCCTCCTACCTCAACCTTCCAAGTAGCTGGGACTACAGGCGTGCACTGCCACGCCTGACTAATTTTTTATATTTTGTGTAGACAGCGTCTCACCATGTTTCCCAAGCTGATCTCGAACTTCTGGCCTCAAGCAGTCCTCCCACCTTGGCCTCCCAAAGTGCTGAGATTGCAGGTGTGAACCAACACCTGGCCAGAAGCACAGTTCTGTCATCTGAAGAGTCTTGAAGCACACTTCTGTTGATCATCCATCTTCTCCTTCCTCCCTGCTTCCCTGTCTCCCTCCTTCTTCGTTTCTCTTCCTTTTCCTCTTCCTCTTCTTCCTCCCCCTCCTCCTCTTTGCTAGTGGTTTCCCCTTATATCTTCAAAATAACAGTCATGGTATTTAAAATCCTTTACAGTATGGCCTGATCAAAAAATTGTTTTTGAAATTGCATCATTCTTATGTCACCAGACTATTCACCACTTCTGTCGGCTGGAAATGCTGTTTCTTCAGATTTCTACTTGTTGAAACCTCATCTTTCAAGCCCCCTCCCTGATGCCACACCCCCCAAGGCCCCTCCTGGGGTGTCTTTTGTTGGGATTCCTTTATCTGTCCTCTCCTGTGACACTTTCAGCATTACCGAGCAGCCCTCAGAAGGGGCCTAGTAGCAAATGTGTTTGCAGTGTTTTTTCTTCCTTACTAGATTAGGATCAGGAACCCAATCTTACCTTTCTTTTTCCCTTCATCCTAAGTCTTTCTTGGAAATGATGTTTAATCAGGGAAGACTTGTTGCATTTAATATCTCAGAATTTTAGGTAAGGGTTTATCTGTTTTTAGGTATATACAAATAATAAACAGGCCAAGTTCCTTAATATCTTATGATTTATTAAACTTTTGTATAGGTCTGTCAGTATCACAAGTAATAGTCAGAACTCAACTGCCTGCAACCTTATTTACTCTCAACAGTGGAGAAATAGTAAAGTAGTCTGTTCAGCAGAGTCAGAGTCCATCACAAACAGGTCAGCTTTTTCCAGCAGTGTTCAGGGCTGTTTACTCTGATTGACAAACAATTCTAAGTAGGCTGTTTGATCTGGCTTCCAAGCCTATAGCAGAGAAGGAACGATAAGACAGTCCTAAATGTGTAAGATTCTCTGTCATCTACTTAAGTGAACAGTTAAGTTTACAGTACAGTTTTAGAAAACTTTCCATTGAAAATGGTACAAATAAAAAGGAATTTAGTGTCAGTCCCGAGCTATCTAAATGGGTCTCAGTAGCCAAAGTTTTTGTGTCTGAAGGATACACAATATCCTTTGACAACAGTTAGTTGACCTGAGGGGAAATATTAATGAAATCACCCGGTAGGAGATGGAAACGTCCCTTCTGTTTCCCAGTAACTCAGCTGGAATTGGTAAACTTACATCACCAGCTTCCTCCATCCCACCATGTGAGTTACTGACTTTGTATACTTCCTCTCCCAGTTTTGGAATCTGAAGTTGAAAGAATTGCTTATTTTAAGTCAGCGTAGTAACTAAGCTTTGTTTAAAAGTCCTGTTTTCAGGTACAGTGGCTCACACCTGTAATCCCAGTACTTTGGGAGGCCAAGGCATCAGAAATTGCTTGAGCCCGGGACTTCAAGACCAGCCTGGGCAACATAGTGAGACCCATCTCTACAAAAAATAAAAAATTAGCCAGGTGCGGTGGTGCACCTGTGATCCCAGCTACTTGGGAGGCTGACTGAGGTGGCAGGATCACTTGAGCCCAGGAGGTTGGGGCTGCAGTGAGCCGTGATTGTGCCATTGCACTCCAGCCTGGGTGACAGAGTGAAACCCTGTCTCTAAAAAATAATAAAAGCCATGTTTTAAAAACTTACCTATTTTCTTGAAAGGTACTTTTTGCATTAAAATGTTAATTGAAGAAATTCTTTCTAATGCATTAAGCATAAAGTTAGCCAAAAGACTCATTCTTAGCTCATTGTGTGTAATGGCCAACTGGTGTAGATCATCTGCAAAGTAGATTAGTAGAGGTTCTTTTGGTGGTGGCAGCTGAAACCTAGGGGCACAATGGAAGTCCTGGAAGAAATTTCATAATGAGTTAATAATGTATGCCTCGTGCCGCTTATTAATTTATAATAGAATCAGTGTTTTAAAACCATATTTCTGGTCTAATTTTAATCAGATATTAACTTAAATTTTTACATACTTTTTCCTCCTTATAGAGTCTTCCTAGTATTCTCACCGATGATCGATTTAAAGTTATGTTTGAGAACCCTGACTTCCAAGTAGATGAAGAGAGTGAAGAATTCAGGCTTCTGAATCCACTTGTTTCAAAAATTAGTGAAAAAAGGAAAAAGAAGCTAAGACTCTTAGAGCAACAAGAACTGCGTGAAAAAGTAATGTACTCCTTATCATTTAGAATTTGCTACTGTTTCTTTAATACAATGTTTTCTTTGTAAGTTAGAAGAGTCTTCGATTATACTTGAGATGTAATTAATTCCATATTAAGTGATTGACATTGGGCTTAGGAGTATTATCTTATTTAATTAAAGGCATTTCTCCTGATGCATGCAGTAGAGTAGCTGTTAGGCACTCATTAATGGGCCAGTTGCTGCTTCAGAGAAAACAAGGGGTCTGTGTTTGGGGGAAAGGAGTTGCTGCTTACTATTTTTATTCTCAGGAAGAGGAGGAAGAGCCGGAAGGAAAACCGAGTGATGCAGAAAGTTCGGAGAGTTCAGATGATGAAAAAGCCTGGGTTGAAGAGGTCAGGAAGCAACGCAGACTCCTCCAGCAGGAGGAAAAAGTGAAGCGACAGGAACGACTCAAGGAGGACCAGCAGACAGTCCTAAAGCCCCAGTTTTATGAGATCAAAGCAGGAGAAGAATTTAGAAGCTTCAAAGATTCTGCCACAAAGCAGAAACTGATGAAGTGAGTAGCACTGCCAGAGCACACAGTTGACATGTAGCCAAGCCCTTGCTTTTCCTCTCTGGCACATCGCCCTAAAGATGACATTTCTGTCTTTGGATGATGGAGGTACAGAGGGTAGAGGGGACAAGGGAAGCGGGAGGTAAGGCCATGTGGGAGGTGATGTGAGGGAAGCACGCAGGAGGCCTGAGGGGAGTGTTGCTATTGAAGTACATTGGTCTCTAGGGGATTTACTTATTTGTCACAACTTTTTGAGGTATAGTTTACATGCAGTAAAATATAGGGTAGAGGTAGCCTTATGAGTATCAGTGGAACACTTTTAAGCTGCAAAAGCCACACACTTTCCTTGTCCTTGTTTTTTCCCCATGAGGTTCCCTCACCTACAAATACTTATTCTGTGCCCTACAGATCGGTGCTTTGAAGCCTTTTGGACAGTGGTTGCTAGGAGATGACAACTTTTCTGCTTCTTCACAAAGTTATTTTAAAAAATTAGAACCTCGGTTATGTTTACCCCATCTCGCTTTACCTGGTTATTGAAAAAGTTACTTGGAAAATTTGCCGGAAGTTTTAAGTCTTTTTCAGGAAAATTGAGAGATGAAAAAGAGTGGTATTCTAGAATAGGCAAATATGTAGAAAGAGGCAGAAAGCAGAATGGTGGTTGTCGAGTGTTTTATGGGTACAGAGTTTCAGGTTGGATTATGAAAATGTGCTGGAAGTAGTTGGTAGTGGTGGTTGTACAACAGTGTGAATGTACTTAATGCTGCTGAACTGTCTACTTAAAAATGAATAAAATGGTAGGTTTTATGTTATATTTACCCCCACTCCAAAAAAATTAACCTTCCCCAGAAAAGGTAGTTTTATTTGAATAATTTTCAGTTGTCAAGAGTCTGCATGAGGAACAAGCTAGGTGTCAAGCCCAAGTTGTATATAAACTCTAAATTATGCAATTCTCTGCTTTGAGAATTCTTAGGCAAAGTATTGATGCACAGGATTGGAATATGATAGACAGTCACGGGAGGTGTCTTAAAAGAATAACTGGAATGTCTGGGGAGCCAAGGGAGCAGTCTTGAGGTGGAGCAGAAGGATTGGGCAGAATGGACGAGGTGTTAGCTTGGGGTCAGTACATTTCTGTACCTTGCACTTCTCCAGCTCCCAGCTCTCCATGCAGGAGAAGGTGTTTTTTCCGAAGTGGGAGGAGGAAAAGGGTGGGGAGGACATCAGTGAACGGGTGGAATTGTTTCTGGGGTTGAGATGTATTTTACTCATCTTTATTTCACCATCTTCTAGCAAGTATCTGCAACACCAGAGGTAGTGAATCCTTCAATTTAGAATTCAGAAGCACCTCAAAATTCTGGTTCTGATGAACTAACAAAAGATGTGTCCATGAATAAAGAAGCTAGTAGAGTTGACCCTTGAACAACTTGAGGGCTAGGAGTGCCAATGCCCTGGAAAGTAAAAAAAAATGTGCATTTAGGCTGGGCATGGTGGCTCACGCCTGTAATCCTAGCACTTTGGGAGGCCTAGATGGGCGAATCATGAGGTCAGGAGTTGAGACCATCCTGGCCAACATGGTGAGATGCTGTCTCTACTAAAAATACAAAAATTAGCTGATGTGGCGATGCATGCCTGTAGTCCCACCTACTCAGGAGGCTGAGGCAGGAGAATTATTTGAACCCGGGAAGTGGAGGTTGCAGTGAGCCGAGATCGCACCACTGCACTCCAGTCTGGCAACAGTGCTAGACTCCATCTCAAAAAAAAAAAAAAGAAGATATATATATATATGCATGCATTTAACTTTTTGTGTTACTTATTTATTTTCACTAGAAAGTCTAGACCTAACACATACAACTTTTGATTTCTCGAAAACTTTTTTTTTTTTTTAAACCTTCCTGGTGACTTAGATCCTAGAATATCCCCGAAAACATTACTAATAGCCTACTAGTGACCAGAATTTTTAACAGTCAGGGGTCAATTACCACATATTTTGTATGTTCTATGTATCGTATACTGTACTCATACAATAAGATAAGTTGGAGGAAAGAAAATGTTATTAAGAAAATCATAAGGAAAGGAAAATGTATTTACTATTCATTAGATGAGAGAGGATCATTGTAAAGGTCTTCATCCTTGTTGTCTTCATGTGGAGTAGTCTGAGGAGGAAGAAGAGGAGGGATTGGTCTTCCTGTCTCAGGGACAAAGACAGAACAGGAGGAAGTGAAAGGGAGGCAGGGGAGGCAAGTAATGGTGTTAACTTTTATTGGAAAAACTGTGTGTAAGTAGAGCAGTACAGTGCAAACCCATGTCGTTCGAGGGTCAACTCTAGTGTTCTTGATATCTTTTGAAGATGTTTTCTTTACTGACCAACCTCACTTTTTAAAATAACAACTTTCTTGAGATATAATTTATGTAACATACAATTAATCTACTAAAAGCATGCAGTTCACTGGTTTTTAGTATATTCACAGAGTTCTGGAACCATCACCATAATTTTAGAACATTACCGTCACCCCAAAAGGAAACCCCATGCCTCATGGGCAGTCACCCCACATCACCCCATATCCCATCCTGAGGCAGCCAATAGTTTACTTTTCTGTCTCTATCGATTTGCCTATTCTGACATCTCATGTAAAAGGAACTGTACGATGTGTGGCCTTTTGTGGCTGGCCTCTTTCTCTTAGCACAGTGTCTTTAATGTTCATCCGTGTTGTAGCATCTGTTGGTATAGTCGGCCCTCTGTATCCGAGGGTTCCTCATCCATAGATTCAACCAATATGGGTTGAAAATATTCTGAAAAAATTTGTAACCGTACTGAACGTGTACAGACTTTTTTCTTGACTTTATTCCCTAATCAATAGTATAACAACTATGCATGTAGCATTTACATTGTATTAGGTATTATAAGTAATCTAGAGATAATTTAAGATGTGCACAGGTTATATGGAAATAACCACACCATTTTATATGACTTGAACATCCATGGATTTTTAGTATCCAAGGGAGGTCCTGGAACCAATTCCCCAGTGGATACCAAGGGACAACTGCACTCCATTTGTTTTCATTACCAAGTAATATTCCAGTGTGTGTGTAGACCAGTTTATGTATTCCTTCGTCAGTTGATGGACACGTGGGTAGTTTCCACTTTTTGGCTATTGTGAATAATGCTGCTGCAAACATTGGTTTATACAGTTTTACATGTGTTTTGCATATGTTTTCATCTATGTGTAAGAATCGGAAGAAATTGCTGGTCATATAGTAACTCTTACGTTTAGCCTTTTCAGAAACCGGCAAACTTGTGCACAGGCTGCACCATTTTACATTCTCCAGCAGTGTGTGCAGCCTCACTTTTTATACAGCTGTTATGTGTAGGTGTTTTATTGGGAGTCCTACTTGGTTTGTGCTGTTCTGGTTCTGTGGATTAAATTTATTTGTTGAGTATATGCTGTTTTTGTCTTGCTCTATTTACTGCTTTATCTCTGGCTCTTGATTAAGTACTTAGAATAGAGTGGGCACTTGAGAAATACTTGCTGAAAGTTGAATCTTCTTTGCCGTGACAACACATCAGGCAACTCAGAAGTTACTCCTTCAAAATCTGCTGAGAAAGGACTCATTTTCCCCATAGCCATTGACCAGGAAAATCTGGGAGCAGTTGTTTTGAGTGTGACCACGGCAACAGGAGGCTGTGATTTGGGGGTAGGCGGTCTGACTAATCTCTCTAACATTCTTCCTTTTGCCTGGGGGCTGTAGTAGGAAATGGAAGTATAAAACAAAGGGAATAAAAATTTATATCTAAGAATAAACCATAGTGAGGTGAATAAACTGTAGTTAAACATTCTAAGTTAAATATCACCAAGTTAAACATTCTTACTAAGTTAAATATCACCAAGTTAAACATTCTTACTAAGTTAAATATCACCAAGTTAAACATTCTTACTAAGTTAAATATCACTAAGTTAAACATCCTTTTTGAGAACTATACAAGTGATAATATTTACATGAGTATTTAGTGAAGCATTAAACCATGATCCTTCAGAGAACTAAAGTGACTCTGTATGTTTATTCTGCAAGTTACCGCAAGCCAGTTAACAAGAGACAACATCAGATTGAATGTGTTCTATTTAAATGTTGACTTGGACTTGCCCAGCTTTAAAACTGTTTCTGTAAAGGGAAAGGTGGATCATGAATGGTAACTGGAGACTTGAGTGAGCTGTCTGCGTTGCTTGGTGTGGTCATATGGCTTTAGATAAACGTGTGTCTGTTGACATGTATTTTTATGCCTTACAGTGTGCTAACGTTATTTGTGAGTCTGTTCATCCACTTAATCAGCCTCTCCACCACCCATTCATCAAGCATTTATCAACTGCTCAGTGCGAGCAGACCCGCATTCTAGACCCAGGGGATGGGAAGAAAGACGTGGCCTGTGTACCTGAAGCATTCATGGGAAAAGACCATAAGAAAGAAGGAGCTGAATTTGGGGGGCCTTGAAGTCATATGGAAACTGGTTGTGGAAAGATGCAGAGTGGAGCATTCAGGGCTGGTGGGAAAGATAGCATTCCTGGCAGAGGCACAGCACAGCCACAGGCGGGCCGTTCGAAGGGTGGGGGGTGCCTTCCTGCAGCCAGAGCACCGGGTGCCTGAAGGGGTGGCCGAGCAAGCACTGGAAAGCCACAATCTGAACAGCTTAGAAGAATGGGATCAAATCTATTCTAACCCCTCCCCTAGTATTATAAGTACTTTTATAATAAAAGCAGTACATGTTTGTTATAGCAAATAAAAGCATAGGCATAAGAAGTCCCTAATCCCAGAAACCCGTTAGCAAAATATCTCCATTTTAGAAAGACAATGTGCGGAGAAGCTGGACACCCAGAGACCAGCTCTCAAACTATTAGAATCATCCCAGTTAGAAGGGCCACAGGCCTGAATAATGGGGTGGAGAGGAGCAGACAGACCAGAAGACTAAGAGTGAGAAAGAAAAATGGGCACAAACTCCACCGTCGGTTCCTGATAATATCAAAGGAGAAGAGAATAGTCAGGGATGATGTGGAGATGTCTAGCAATGTTGCCCTTGAGGTAAAAAATACAGAATGCAGAGTAGGTTTAGGGCTAAAAGTAATGAGCTGGGTTGAGCCCATGCGTCTTCTGTGTCACATTCAGTAAATCAATGGCAATGTCCATCAGGCCCAGGAAGAGGAGGCTGGAGATGTCAGTTTGAGAGATACCAGCCTTTATTGTGTGGTCAAGATCATGAAAAGATCTTGTGGTCAAGAATGAAAAGAGATTTACTATCATTGTATAGAGTAACATTAGGGCTAAGAATGGAACCTTGGGGAAAAACAATTATTTTACTTGAACCTGTGATAAAATCCATACCATACACCTCTCTGGAGAAAATTACAAATGCCTGTGATGTATTTGCATAGAATTTTAGAGACTTCACAGAGGTACTGATTGCCTAGGACTAAGAATTCTGTTAGAAAGCAGACAAAGAAGATCGGCAGTAACCAGCTGAGAGGAAAACTGGCAAGGGCCAAACCTGGAGCGTGTCTGAGGCAAGGGAGTGGTCCTGCCACCCAGCGGAGCAGAGAAGCCCAGGCACGAAGGCTGGGAAAAGGCCGGTATGCAGCTGGCCTCACTGGCACTGTTTCTGCGTCCCGCCAAATGGCCAACTGCAGTAGAGAGACGAGTGACTGGGAGATAGAAAACACGGTAAACAGTTAGTGTAGGTAAGTCTTTCAAGAAGTTTGGTAGTGAAAGAAAGGGATGAAAGCCAATAACTTGATGGGAAGCGGTTTATAGACTCGAGAGACATGATTTGTTAGTAGGCAGAGAAGACTCAGCCACAGAAAGGGGATAGTAAGGAATTGAGAGAATTGAGTCAATTGACAAAGTAGCATCTGGTAAGGAACCGGGTGGCAGTGGGCCCGAGAACCAGGTAAGGAGAGCTTCAGAAAAGACAAGGTGTGCATCCTCAGAGACACGGAGGAAAGAACTCCAGATGCATGGACATAGGGGACATAATTCTGGTTAGAGGTAGAAAGATTGGGAAGGCCATGCTTGTTGGCCTCAGGAATCTGGGCACATCAACCTTTTCTGGTATCTGGAGCAGCCGTGACCTGCAAAGTATAGGAGTGGAGCTGTGTGCGTTGGTGAACAGTGGAAGAAGAGAGTCCTTAGAATGAAAACTCTCCACATTTCAGTAGATGGGGATAACTTCTCTTCTTGGGTAGTCAATACTAGCTGCCAGGCAGCCTTTCAGTTCCATTTATGAAAGCATTATTTGAATGCTTTCAAATGCCCTGTGGTAGGTCCTAGAAATTGTTTAAGACAGTTCCTGCCTTTGGGGATCTCATCTTCTTCACCGGGTAGCTTGGTAGCTTTGGGTGAGCTTTTTATCATGTCTGCAACATTATCCACTTTGTTAATTAATATGGCGTGTTTTTACTCTTCAGCTCACGTTCCTCTGATAGTGGATAAGAGCTGAGGTAATGCAGCTTTGTTTTAATATAAGCATTTAAAAATCTAGTCTGGGAAGTAATTAAATTCCAGACTTACTTTGAAAAGAGAATCTTGTATTACTCAATGAATATGTCCTCAGTACTATGTAGGCATGTTATCATTGTAATACCTAA